>NC_071256.1:18398229-18718229 GCF_023375685.1 Ictalurus furcatus | reverse complement strand
CATTTGCTATTTGCTGAAACCTGGCTTAATATAGTGCAAGGATTTGGCACCTCTGGAGCTCTGTTTTACGGCTACATTAACCGCTTGCAAATCTTGTACAAATCTCCATTCATCAGGTTATAGGGGTTTATTTATTTATTTATTTATTTATTGCTTCTCACTGGAAATATTGGAGTGTGCACTGGCGAATCTGGACAGGGGACAATGACCCTGGCCTTCAATAATGAATTGAAAACTGGTCTAATGCCCTCAATAGCTTCTGATTTAAGAGGGTATTGACATTGTCTGGGCCTAAAGTCAGATTTTGGCATGATCATGACTGGTGGTGCACTTCTAATCAGGCCTACCTCATGTTTCCCTTGGGCCCACAGCCTGAGCGGCACCTTCTTCAATTGTGGGTGTATCTCTAGGGGTGTGGGGCTTGTCCCAAGGTTCAGAAACATTCCCTTGTCATGACATTACATCCAGGTTAACCTTGTACATTTCCTGAAAGAATTTTTTATAAACTCCCAGTGTCGGGCTATACCATATGTTGGAGGTGGGTTTCTGTTCCCAATCTGTAATTTTTCCACTCTCACATAATCTGACCCACGGTCCCACGTCTTTCTACTGTTTGTTCTTTATTTTGGCTAATGAGACGTGAGGTGCTGATTCTGGGACAAAAAATGCACGCAACTAAGTGTCACTCAATTTGACTGAACGTGCGCAAAATTTGTCACACTGATATAGGTACAGCTCTTCGCTTTCTGGGATATCCATAAACCATTCTTTCTCAAAATTAAGTGTCTTCCTTCATGCACTTGCACTGTGCAATGAAGGGCAGAGGGCAGCATAAAATCAATATAGTTGTCCTTCATCTTATCATGTGCCAACGTCAACAAACGAGCACAGGCTCTAGGCTTGTTATGCATGGACCATTGATAAACAAAGAGCTCTGTTTCTTTAACAAATGGAGTTCCCAAAGATGAGCCATCAGTTATTGTTACTCCCTGAGGTGAGGAGATCAAATTTAAGTGTAAAACACACATTAAGTCCCTGCCCAGTAGATTTACTGGACATGAAGACGAAATTAGGAATTGGTGGGTTACTCTTTTCCCATTTTCACATTCAGAAACTAGCGGTTCAGAGAAACGTTCTAATACTGAATGTCCTGTCACACCCATGGAGTGCAGTGACCGTGAACTCATTTTCAGGGATTCTTTTAATTCGCAGTGTTTTATTACTGAATACGTTGCTCCTGAATCTACCAAAAATGTGACACTTTGTCCATTAACTACAAGAGATAATCATGGTAATTGTGTAAAAGGAGAGGCATTATACTTTAAAAGGTTAAGGGTCATGACTGGTTCAGACATTTGTGAATTGTCAGTCTGACTAATGTTGGATGTGCATAAATTCCTGTTCTTTGTGAGCTAACTGATAGTTTGGGTGTCTGATGTCACCTCTTCTGTTCCCAGGTGCCTCACCCTTCCCTTCCTCTGCCCGTCAGTCGGCTTCTGCTCTGGACAGTCTCTTTGAAAATGTCCAAATTTTTCCACAGATAAAACATGTGAAGTTGTATCTATGGGGTTGCCACCTGGCCTTCCTTGTCCGCGTCCTTTTGGTTTTCCTCTCCATGCCACTGCTCTTCCTCTGCCCCCCGGTTGTTGTATCCGCTGGGGCTGCACGTTAGCAGCTTGTAACATTGTTAATGTCCCTGTGTGTAGGTCTTTTCCCCTCTTCTGTGTCTTTCTGTCCTTTGCATCTCGTAAGAGCTTCTCCGCATGTATTGAATACCTCTCCACTTGTGTGAGGTTTCCGGTGTCCCAGGTGATGCATTGTTGTTTGACTATAGCGCCAATGTCTGGTTTATGCCTTTCATAAAGCAGTTTCTGAGATGTGCCTCCCATGCTGTGACGGCCGCCTGCCCATCTGCCAGATCGTCGGGTTTCTACAAGCCTGAGTTTGCGTCATGGTTCTCAGTGAGCCTGGATACGTACTGTGGGTTGATCAGGCGGACATCGTTCTCTGGGAATTCACGTGAAACCTTGAACAAGTCCGTGCCATGTTTCGACATGAGCAGTCGTCTTAGTTCATGAGTGGTGGGTCTGAATTCTCTGCAGAATATCTGAAGTTCATCCCCAAACTTTCATCCTCCTACTTCGCGGAGCGCCGGCAGATGTGTCGTGCTGCTCCTGATGTCTTCCAATGTCCAGGGTCTGTGAACTAGCATAGGGCCTCCTTCTCCGGCCACTTCTAGCATTGGGGCATTTACCACAGCATGCATTGTCCCTTCTCGGTCCGATTTTGTTGGTCTGGAGCCCTCAGTCAGCAATGTTGTTGGTCCCTTCACTTGGGATCTCGTGTGTATTGCCACCAGTGAAGATAGGATGGCTTGCGCATAGTTCGGTGGGGGTTGGTGGCTCAGTTCTGACAGATTCGGATAGAGTGGCGTAGGCTGGGCCGCTTCATCATGAGGAGGTGCCTCTGAAACTGCAGGTTCCTTCCTCCTTACTGGCTGTGGGCATCGCGGTGGGGCGGAGTCCAGATGGGATCGGCTTTCTTCAATTTAGAACACTGAGAGACAGATGAGGACCCTGACTGACATTTTTTCTCTCTTTTATGTGCCTCACTGTGCCATTCAGCAAATGCCTTCCAGTCTGCTAAAAACTGCACTTTGCTCTTTGTTATAGGGGTCTCTCTCTCCTTTATCTCCAAATTAAGTTTCTGTTATTCTAACTGTCTGAGACTAAAACTACCTTTTTCTAGGAAACCCCATTCTTTAACCCATATATTCATATTGGTTCAAACACCCTTCCCCATAATTCACACGCATAAATGTGATATTAGGATCAACATATGAACACCCTGTACATACCATAGCATGTGTTACAGGATGTGCTTTGCTACATGTTTTCCCATATTTTTTTTTCTTTTAGAGCGTCTGTTACTTTCAAAGTTTTAATCAATTTAACATGCTATGAAAATCAAGTGAATATGCATTCTCGTGCACAGACAGAAAAGGTTCAAGGGTGTGCCAAATCTCTAGACATTCAATTAATCATATAACCTATAGTTTCAATAGTGAATGTAAAAGTGTTTACCTGTGAGTCCACATACAGCAATTTGGTAGGACTTAGTTTTCTCTTCCCTTCTTTTTATTTATTTATTTATTAAATAATTAATTTTTTTAATAATTATTTTTATTTTATTTTTTTCTCGGTAAAATTTACTTGTGCGTTAAATTTGCCAAATATATCATGTACCGCTGATATGATGGAATGAGTCAGTGGGGCATGCCACTTGATGATAACCCGCCGCAAAAATACTGTGCCTCTTGCGCTTCTTAATAAGTACTCTCTTTACTTATTTATTGCTCGAACCGGACTCTTTCGTTTAGCAAATATTTTTACCGTTATTCTCTCTCTCTCTCTCTCTCTCTCTCTCTCTCTCTCTCTCTCTATATATATATATATATATATATATATATATATATATATATATATATATATATATATATATATATATAATATAATATAATATCCCCCCGTCAGTATATATCTTAGTTTTGAAGCTCTGATCTAAGAAACACCAATATCTCTGCCATCGCAGAGGCGAAGTTCCTGGAACTTCTTATAAGAAATCGCTTCATGTAATACTTCTCTCAATGTAATACGCACATTTATTTCATTGACTCCCTTCCATACAGACAGCAATACACTATGACTTCATAAGATTCTAATTCTAAATTCTTGATGATTCCTACCATTCAGTGGTAAGGCTGCATCGGTCTTTCGCTGTGCACAACAAAGGGCAAACTGCCTGCGTGTCAACACTGACTTCAGGGTGAAACTTTTCCACAAGCATCCTCCGGTTTGCTTGTTGTTCAGAAAAGCTGAAAAGACACACAGCCCAGCCAGGAGACGCCAAATTGGCCTGGAAATTAGACAACACTCGCAAACTCGTCCTCTGAAGGTAAAAAAGGTTTATTACAGAAAGATGGTTAATACAGGATAGAATAAAGCAGGATATAATAATGAGAGTGCTCTGAAGCGCTTGTGCTGAACCACTACTATATATATGAAATGCAGAGCATGACACACTTCTGTGTACCGATAAGAAGCGGTTTGAGGCAGTTCAAACAGGCTTTGTTTCAGGGACTTAGAAGATGTGCAGATGAACATTGAACAGAAGAACATGTTTATGTCTCTGTATAGCAGATAAACATTCTGTACTGATCTCAGTGACATGACATGGCCTTCTTAGGCGTTATCCTCTGATGAGAATGAAACAGAACAAGAACAAAACTATTACAAAGTAAAAATGAATAATTTCCCTCACAAAATTTCCCACCGTCTCTGTGTTCATGGAGTAAACATTCAGAAACGTCATGGTTCATTCTCACAGTTGTTACTTCTGCCAGAGTCTCTCCATCAGTGTACGACTCTGGTTCCTGCACACAGGGCTGAACAGGTATTTACACTGTCAGTTATGTTGGTTCTCCTGATTTGTTGTCGTAGTATCCGAAGCATGAGCTATAATGAGATATGAGCTATAATGAGCTATAATGAGAGTTAACATCTCATTATAGCTGCTATGACATGTGAGAACAGGAAAGAACATGTTTTGCAGACATTAAATGTTGCTATAAATGGATAAAATGTATTATGTCTTTCTTTAGTAACAAAATGATAATTGTTGCAAAATTGTTGTGGTATTAGAGGAGTAAAACACTTCAGGATGTACATTTGTAGAAAAATAATCCACTCTGGTGTGGTAACGGCACAACATGGAGCAATTTATTCCTTTTTGAATATACTTTCATTCCAAAATGTCGTTTTTGCCTAATCAGAACTGCATGGGTGTGTCAGATCACAAAATGGTTGACAGCTGCATCTCCCTGGCAACGTAAACAACTCGTGAACATTGCGAGTGTTAGAAAAGCATGCACAGTGCTTCTACACTGCTTTTGTCTTTATACGCAAGGCATGAATGTTGTGTGGTGTATTGGTCTATTTTGTACATAATTCTAGCCACATGGCCAGCCAAAGTGTGTGTGTGTGTGTGTGTGTGTGTGTGTGTGTGGAGGGGTGAGGGAGGAGGAAGGAAAGGGAGCAATTTCCTTTTCTGTGCTTCTGACAGTATGTTTGGAATGCAGCCATCTTAGGTGTTCAAATAAATTAAAAAAGTGAAGAAACCCTGTGCTTGTGTGTGGATTTACCGCATGAGACGTGTTACTGTCCCCTCAGTCCGGATCCGTAACCGTTTGCTCCATGTTTGTTTTTCTGTTCTGCAGGAAATTGGTTTTGCCTCATTGTCCTCTCTGTCTCTGCACTGTGGTGTGTTGACACTGATTTAGGGCTCCTATTGTGTTGGGGTATAACTTGCTGGGAAAGCAGAATCATCTGCCCCCAGAGGCAGACTTTGGAGGTTAAAGGTTGGATGTGTGAAAACAATGGAAAATTCTATTGTGGTGAACCGTGACGAACTCATCCCAGAGGTCTGAATACCATTCAGGACTTTTAAATCCCGCAAAAGTCAGGTTAGGCTATAAATGTTCGTTAGTTTGCATGTAAAAACAAAAGGTTAGTGATGAGTTGATTAAGCAGAGCTCAGAATAGTTCAAATGCTCATGTTGGTGGTGTGGGTTTATTTTTTTGTGTGTGTGTTCCAAATGAAAATGGAATACATGCTGCTTTCAGATTGGGTTGTAGGTTGTCGTATTTACGAGGAGATTCCACACGAACAACCCACTTTGGTTGTATTCAACAATTTAAAAAAAAAAAAAAAGTTCATTTAGTGGCTGTAAATATGACGCGAAAGTGGTCGAAATCAAGAAAACATTGTTGCAAGACAAAAGCAAACTTGGTAGAAATTTATGCTGTGTGTGTATATAAAATAAAATGTAAACCAGACAGAATAGTCATGAATATTGGCAGATTCCTGTGGAACACTGCTATTCATAGATAAGATAAGCTGTACCTTTATTGATCCCCCATAGGGGCAATTCAGGTTGACACAGCAGCACAAGTAGGATGAGTAACATCAAAGAAAAGAAAAGAGAATTTCCATAAGTGTCTATACATCAGATGTAGTATAATATAAACAGGATAATACATCTATTGTAGAAACAATAAAATAGATCAATGTTTATGTACATATGCAATATTTTTATTTGTGTGCATAATATATATCTCTGTGGAATGACAGTTAACATGATTAACAATATGACAACATGGATGTTGTGAAAAAGGTCCATTCCTAAGAAAAGACATGGTATGACAAAAAATTGACACTAGTTTAAGCTTAACTGCAATTCCATAAGAAAACTTACTATGAAATGTTGAATAAAACAAGAGTTAGCTGATGATATTGTGTAAACATGTTGAAAACTTCACCTCTTGAATGAACCGTATTTGTGAGATGTGATGCGAAATTATTGTTTCTTAAACAGGCGGAGGCCTTGGATATTTATCTCCAAATAATGCAGGTTATTGATTGAGTGATTAATTGGTGATTAGTCAGATTCAAAATTCAGAGGCGTTTTGGTAGTTGTCAGAATTTAACAAACATTCCACTGAAAACAAAGACCTTTAGAAATGTCTTCCCCGAAATATTTTCCTTTATGAAGTGTAGAGCTGCAATAACTAATCGATAAAATCGATAATAATCAATTATGAGTTGTCACTGAATCTCATTATCGATTAGTTGGTCTGCGGCACCGGGCACGTTTACTCCCTACGTTACTTCTGTTCCGAAAACACGCTTCGGAGAGTAAATACTATAGTCGTGTCCCAAATGCTATACACTTACACTATGTACTGTGTACTCTACCGTCTAGTGTATGAATTTTAGAAAGGTAATATAGTCTCAAATAGAACACTAGCGGGTTTTAACACAGACGATGACTTTCTTCAGTTTACTGTTTGTCCACGTTACAGTTTATAAAAAGTAATGCATAAATACTGTTATATAATATAAACTTATATTTTAGTTTATATTATAAGTATTTATGCATTATTTTTTTATGGATGCACAAAAAGCACTGAATTAAACTACAGTCCTAAATGAATAATGAATATTCTGGTGTGTGTCTGTGTGTATTGGGTTCTTTTCAGTCTTATATAATTGGACAAACAGTTGTGTAAAGTTTATATTTGTAACACTCAGTTTGTGGATTTTATTTTTAAATAAACAAAATTGGTACCCCCATCCGATTAACCGATTAATGGGGAGGGGGGGGCGATGGGGTTGAGAATCATCGGCCAACTAATCGATTATGAAAATAATCGTTAGTTACGGCCCTAATGCAGTGCACACAGTGTGTTTTTGTGTTGACCCGTTTGCCAGGACGAGGTCACGATGAACTCATTTAGCACTCGGAGTCAGAGAAAAAGAGAAAAGCTGGACAATAAGAGATACTGCGTAATTGGAACAGACTTTATCTCCAGTTTATGAACCTTTTATTCAGATCCTGACCATGAAAAGTGAAAGGTAATTGGAGTGAATGATGTAATCTGAAGATACAAAGGAGCAATTCTCACAGGGTGTTCTGTACCACAGTATTGCCATGGCAATAAAGACCCTGGTGCCAGTTTTGTAGGTTATTTGGATCAGGCTGTACTAACACGAAGAATGGGCGGAAATGCTACTCAAGTCATTGTTAAAAACGATTGGATATGCGGGAACTTGCAGTTCGGGGATCATTTGCAACTGCAGGCAAAAGTGGACAATTTGATTGTGATTTGAGGTTTAGGATGAATTGCCATACATAGTTTATAAAGAATCTTAAGTACTGTGTTTCTGATTTATGTTTCATAGTGCATATGTGAATTTAAAGTAGCTTAGAGGATTATTTCAATAAGGAAGGGCTAAGGAGCTAGATTTTCCTTTTCCTTCATTTCATATGCAAATGAAGTCATACAATAAGCCACACCCCTAACCTTAGCCTTAACAGTGATATTCGTAACTTTTGCTATGAATTTAATTGTTCAAATTATTTTCATTCACACCCCAATTTAATGAACATTTTGTGAAACTCAAATATGTCACTTCATATTAATGACATTTCAAAACACCCATAAATTACGATGAATAAATTAATTCTAGCTGTTCCATTAGGACTAAACTAATGACAACCTATAAGAGGAGGAGTTAGTGTGTGTGTGTCTGTCTGTTAGCCAGTGCATTGCAATGGCTGAGCTGGATTAGTGGAAGATTTAGCACTATATAAATGTAAATCTAGATGATTTGAACACTGAGCTCCGGTCTCTTCAGATATGTACTAGACAAACACAGAGACGAGCAAAGCTGAAGCTAACAGACATGATGAAAACACACACACATGCTGTACACAGTGCTAATAAGCATGAGAAAGCAATAACTAAGTCCGATTGCATTAATGTGCTAGAGTAATTACATGTCTATTTCTGCAGTAATTTATACTCTGAGCACACGGCACCTGGAAATAAACAGAATTATGGCTTTATTTCATATTCCAAAATAAATGGGAACATATCTTTCTATATGTAAAAAATATCTAATGTAAAAGACCAAAATAAAACAGAATCCAGCTTACAAAGGCGTTATTTTATTGTATTTTTACACCATGTCCTTGCTGAATTCTGATTGGTCAGAGGCTGTTGATTCCTTTTCTGTAACAGGTTTATATCATATATAAAGTTATATAAAGTGACTGAGATAAAGCTGTTTTTTTAAATATATTTTTTTTATATTTATCTATTAATAAGTAGTGTATAACACAAGATCCCCTCCACATCCTCCAATGACTGTCGCTCACACACTCATGCCATCTGTCTCGATGTCACTGGCAGCTGAAATAGTCTGATATATGTATTAGTGTATTAGCCTGCAGTCACTTTAGATTTGGCGTGACTATGTTCTCTGTGCCTGGCTCTTCCTCCTAATGGATAACGGCTTTAATTTGATAAAGCGCACGTTAAAGAATGGTTTATGACTGATGTTGTTCCGCAGGTTTTGCCAAGTAGAATTAATTTTCCCTATAAAAGTGTTTCTCATGCGAAAAAGAAAAAAGCAGAGAAATCCTCAGGGTTTAAAAACACTACACCTTTCTTCCTCATGGTAATATATAGGAAACCCCGAGTAGAACATATTTATTTATTTGTGTATTTGTTCATTCATTCATTCACTTGCTTGCTTCCTTATCATTTTTTTTCTTTTTCACCACTTCCTTGCACCCCATGGAGACCCGGGACAGAAGCACCCCCTTGCTCATCGTAAGAGGAGATAAATGGGGCGATTTGTTTGCTGTAAGTTGCGACCTGTGCTTGTGGTGGAAGAGGTCCTGGCACTTGATCACAGGAATGTAGTGTGCTGCGGCTACCATAATTCCAACACAGTAGCTCCTACTTTGCATGGACAGGAGGTTAGGAGGGCCCGTGCCAATCAAGCGGATGGTCAAGACTTGCCCTGGGTTGTACCTTTCTGGCGTTAATAGTGTTGATTAAGGGTCAATTGAGTGACGTAGTTACTTGACATGGTTGCTTGTGTATACCATTCCTATATCCCTAATGCATATCTGCAGGAGGTCCGCAGGCCTGTGCATCCCTTTGTTGGGCTCCGAGGCGGGTAGAGGTGATGAAAGAAAATACATATAGACATGGCTACCAAACAAACACCCCCCAAAAAATTAAAAATACTGGATCAAGATTTAGATCTTGATTCAGTAACTAGAGATTCTCTTTATTTGATAACTGGCAGAGGTTTGTAATCCTAGAATCTCTATCACCAGACATGCCCCTTACCAAGCTCCTCCTTTTGACATACAAAAAGGCATCTCAGGAATGGCAGGGACAGTCAAAGAAGTCAAAAACGTTGAGGGTTGGCCCAATTCTGGTGGAGTTGTCGAAGAAGGCGCAAGCAACAAATCTTTACGTGCCACTGAATTGGCTGGTACTCATATAAGGACCTTCCCTCAACCATCTCTGAAAAGCAGTAAAGGAATAATTTATGCTAGAGCGCCAGGTGAAATGAATCTGCTTACAAATAGTTGAGGGCCTTCCTTCATTTAAACTAGAGAGATCAATAGCATTCATAGTAAGGTCTACATAAACAGTCGAAAGCCAGACAGACTTGACCTGGATGACAAACCTCAACCAATTATTAGTAATACGTGTCGTCGTCGTCGTCGTCCCCCCCAACAAAAAAAAGATCCCAGGATAATAAGCACTCAGAACTCAACCAGACTCAACCCGATCAAGACCAGCCAGAATAAAAGCTTGAGAGAACAATCTAATCTATGTAACAGAAAGAGCAAAAAGAAATCAACCCTATAACAACCAAATGGAAGCCAAGAAAACGGCCTGAACAAAACTGAACACCCAAAAAAGTTATTGAAATGGCACAGACTGTGGCATCTTTTAGCTGAAGCCTCTCACCCAAAGGCAGGAATAAGGTGCGAGTACATGTACTGCCTACCTGATGCAGAGTAATATTATTCAGTGGAACTGCAGGTGTACTACTACAGTGGATGACGAGTGTACATATTTAAATCTTGGCAAAGATTATCAATGTGAATTTTGTCTAGTTGCTACTTTGTGTTTGGAACTGATGTAGACAGAATTATGGGATTTTAATGAGAATAATACATTTTTAAATATATTTGAACTTGGCAGGTAAAATCAGTGTGAGTAAAATCTTTATTAACAATCTAAAGCTTGAGAGCAGAAAATTGCAAATTGAAAGAACTCCCAAAAGCTCTCCGAAGTACCTCATGAAATTGTGGTGTTTAAATACACAGACCATTTGGCAGGAAACTGGTAGCAGGTGCACTAACCCTAGGTGAGTTACAGACTTGAAAATATGCAGATTGTTATTGGGAACAGTGCTCCCGCATCGATGGTGGCGTTGGATGCGATAGTTTGTTCATGAATATTATAAAATATTGCCCAAAAGATCCACTCTCTGATCAGATTCGATCATGATTTCTCATGACTTTTTCTTTCACACCATGTTAATATGTTTATCCATGTAGTGAGAACTTTATTCCTGCAGTCCACCGTGGTATTCTCAAAACCCACTTTGGGATCTAAACCTCACATTCATTCCCTGGAGGTTTACACACACCCAGCGCAGAGTGGACAGCTTTACCTCTTCCATGTGATGGGTCATATAATTTTATAATCCATCTGCAGTTGTTTGGTAATAAGTAGCTAAATGGTGGTAATTATTACTGAATGAGTCGAGGGGAACGTCCGAGGCTTCCTACATGATAAAGTTTAAACAGTGTGTGTATTTTACTAACCTGCTGTTTTGGAGTTTTAAAATGTACCTTTATTTATTGTCCTGCATTGATTTATTGATTTTTATGTTCAGCCCTGCTTTATATTGTGCCGTGTGTTTAATTAATTATCTGATTATTATTATTACGTACATAGATCTTGTGTGCATACAATTTTGACAAGTGACCTGCTGGCATTAGACATGCACACTTTCCTTTATGTATTTACTCAAAAATAATGATCAAGTCAACCTGAAAACTAAACAGACTTTTGTTAGCCTGAAGTCGACTGTCACAAAGCGCTGACACTGGAGACTCCTTCCATAAATACTATCATCTACTTATAACAAAACGTCAGCACATAAATGGAATACACACTTACAAAAAACCCCACAACTCTTAACGTCAGGGCTTTGCTTCCTCCTCCAGAATAGACAAATTATTCTTTTTAGGAAAACCGAACGCTCAGGTTCAGTTCTCGCTTTGAAATGAATCAATATCATTTTTAGTCCCAGCGTCATCCGGCACAGAAAAGAGTAATGAAATATTTTCCCAGATCCATATCACTTATTCTCTGCCATTCTGAGCATCTCATCAGAAAACAGATTGATCATGGCCGGTGTGTTGGAGGAGTGGAGGTCATCACGCCGCTGTCTACACGCAGTGGTATGCTTTACTCAGGGTTGAGGAATAACTCCATTAAAAAACAAGTCCGTTATAAACTGTTCATAGTAAGGATGTCACGATACCAAAAATCTAGTAGTTGGTACCGATACCACCAAAAGTACATAATACTCGATACCAAAGTCGATACCACGGTGTGGTATAAAAATAAAAATGCAAAAAATAAAATAAAAAAAACTCTCCTGGAGGACATCCTCCTCTGGCTGAAACTGGCAAAGAGAGAGAGAGAGAGAGGTGGAGGGAGAGAGAGAGGGGGGGGGGGAAAGGGAGATGGTATTTCAGTTATCAAACACTGTCTGACAATGAGTCTCCGGAGGTGCACTCCTAAACGTGTGTACACATACACGCACACACCTTATACTCTGAATGCAAGCATTAGTTTAAATTCACTGATATGGGGGCAGGCCAGAAAGATTTATGAAAAGCATGAACATTTGAATAATTATTAGTGACATTAGGCTACATTTTGCTGACAGGACACGGGCTGAATGGCGATGCATGGAGGCCCATTCGGAGGTAGTTTATAACATTGCAATGCGTTAGCGTCTTTAACAAACATTACATGGAGCATGACGTTAGCTGTTTTGACGGCTACAATGCCAGCTGCCTCAAACAAATATAATATAGGACCGTCTTTCAGGTGCTTCATCAAATTCCAGGTGTTTCCTCGCTTTGTTTGAAATGAACGATAGCATCGGTTGCACACTGGAAACCGATACTAGCTTTCCTCTCAATGAGTCGGGCGGAGCTAAACTTGTTAAGCTAAGCTAAACTTTTGTAGTTTTTCCCGTGTGCTTGTAGGCGTTCCTCTTCTTCTTCACCACTTGTGGACCGACTAAAACACTTGCGCGTATTTGCTGCCCCCTTCAGGTCCGGAAGAATCGCAACCTCGGTACTTTCGTTACAAACGGTGCGAATTCTACTGCAGAAAAACAAGTACATTCACGGTTTAAGAATGTTGGTACCGCCTTGGTACCGAAGTATCGGTTCTCGTGACATCCCTAGTTCATAGTAAACAATACAGATGGACCAAAAACTTTTATACTGAAAACATTTTAATTCCTGTAAGAGAAAACAGTGTAATGTTTACTAAAATATTTTTGTTGCATTTTAGTTAATATCTACGGCAATAGTGTACAAGTGTAAACTATTAAGCATTCTAGCATTTACATTAAAGTTTGTGAGGTCAGCTTGATTTACCTTTGGTTTAAACCCACTACCTATAAATTAGCATTAGCCATAGCATTTACATGGACTATTTTATGTTTCATGATCTGTAGCGTTGGTGATCAGATATGTCACACCTTAAACATTTCTTAACACCAAATCAGCTAGCTGGTGTATTTTCTTGCAACTTTTACCCTGTACATGAGTAATGCTTTCTAGTTAGAATGCTAATCACCAAGCCTGTGTGCTATATAACGCTTTCTGACAGTGACACACTTCAGTCAGACCGAGCTCTGTTTGTTTTCCCCCCACAGTTCAGTGTGTTTGCTGGCAGAGCTGCAGTGTCCTACACACAATATGTCCTCCGAGGCCTCATCCCCGGTGCCGGCGGCTCCATCCACAACCCCTCCGCTATCCCCTACTTCTCCGGTCTCACCTAGCTCCCTGCATCTGCCCCATTGCCGCCAGAGACCCCGCTCACCCTCTCCCATGAGAGGGTTCCTGATCCCCAGCCCGCTACCTACCCGCCGCAACCGCACCACCTCTGCGTGAGTACACATCAGCTGAAATTTGCTTTGTGGAATTATGAGGCTAATGTAGCTAAGAAAAAAAGGGAATGTTATAGCTACCAGATTAGCTCTGAACGTGCACAGTGGCGTCTCCTGAATCTGGTTTGTGGAGGGGTTCAGTGTCTCAGGCTCAGTGATGTGTTTCTTACACACCCTTACATAAACACGGACAGAAGGACAAAGTCTAGGCTTAGGGTGTAATAAACAGTTGAATCGCACAGGACCAAAAGTGTTTGATTCGACACTTCATTCTGTGCCTATTTAATCTTTTACTTTCTCTTTTTTTTTTTTTTCCTCTTGCAGCTGAAAACCAAAAATTGCTCAGCAGCTTTTAGTAATTTGTAAATATTAAATGTACTTAATGTTATTGCTAATGATCTGATTGATACTAATAACATTAAACAGGATTATAGTGTTTTTATAGGATTATAGATTATAGGATTATAGGTATTATATATTATATATTTTATACATAGAATATTTTATATAAATGGCAGGTTTGGTAATGTTGTATAATTGGCGTAAATCAGGGCAGTGGTGGCTTGGCAGTTAAGGCTCTGGGTTACTGATCGGAAGGTCGGGGGTTCAAGCCCCAGCACTGCCAAGCTGCCACTGTTGGGCCCGTGAGCAAGGCCCTTAACCCTCTCTGCTCCAGGGGCGCTGTATCATGGCTGACCCTGCGCTCTGACCCCGGCTTCCTGACAGGCCGGGGTATGCGAAGAAGACAATTTCACTGTGCTCTACCGTATATGTGACCGATAAAGACTCATTATCATTAAATGTCACTGGATTGTGGCAGTGTAAAATCGTGCAAAATATATTGCGCAAGTCTAAATAGTTACAACTCGATCTTGAAGCTGATTCAATTTCTTCCTCAGCTCATAGTTTGGTATCAGACTCAGGCATAGCCTAAAGTCTGAAGTGGTTCAGCTGATAACGTTCCAATCCATTCAAGGACATGGGAAGTGGGCTTCCTGAATTTTCCTGAGTCCTTACACTGCGACTGCTATAATAATCCTAACATAAAGATCGAGCACATCACGTGTACGTTGCTTAAAATCCCAGCACCTCCAAAATGTAAAACCTCTTCCCATGTCCCTGAATTCACTGTTAATTTTTTGTCTTAGCATTATCCCCGTGATAAAATTTTAAACTTTCAGTGCTGGTATTGTGAGGTCTTGTAACATTTCAAACAAAGTGTCACTCCATATTGTCCTACTCATTTGTACTGCATATGTACTTTAAACACTGTATTTATACTGGTACAGTGTTTATATAATGCTTTCATATTGCAAGCAAAGAGGACAGCACCTTTCATGATTTCCTGCCTTTATTTGGAGAGATTGTGGGGCTGCATGGGATAAAAACCCTCAACATGCTAGAGAATCTTATGCCACTGTGCAGTAGTGTTTATTTTATATTTATTATAAATATAAAATGCTAAATTACAATTTGACACGCATTCAAAATATTTAAACTGGACACATCAGTGACCTGAATCTAAACTGTGAAAATGAAATGTTTTCGTCTGGTTCGTATTCTGAAACTGTAGTTCATTTTTTAATAATGCAGTTCGCATGCTACTGAAATAGAGGCTATACATAAGCTTACTTGTTACCTATAATAGCCTTGGTTTCACATACAGAACCAAAGCAGGAAGCGTCAAACAACGAACATGTCTTACCCAATAGATTACATTTCAGATAAGAAGACCCAAAATCATTCTGCACGCAACAAGCTGTTGAGCACCATTTAGTAACATTTTCTGTTTCAGCTTTATCATTTAATCATTTTATCATGTATAAGCCATTCAGAAGCTGTTAAAAAATAAGTAAAAACTGTTGCTTTTTGTGTCCCCCTACAGGACTGCTCGGGCAGCTGAGGGTCCGGTCTTCACCGGGGTCTGCAAGTGCTTCTCCCGATCCAAAGGTCACGGCTTCATCACACCATCGGATGGCGGTGCTGACATCTTTGTGCATATCTCAGAGTGAGTGAGATAAAGCAGTCTCTCACACACCACTATCGAGTGTCCGGTTAAACTAACAGACTGGTGTAAATGAGTGGTGTAAATGAAATGTAGAAAATACAGCACGGAAATGATAAATGAAATTATATAGTATAAATTTTATATAAGGAATAATGAATGCAACAAGGAGTCTGTTTACTTGGCAACAACATTGTCTTCTGTTACATGATGAGTTACTATGTCCCAGTACTTGCATACTCTTGCTACACACTCAAAAGTATGTACTTTTTCTTCACAAAAAGAGTACATACTTTTGCATAGTATAAGTAGGTGTAGGTCTTTGTCCAGTCGTCAGTTGTCTGGTTTGGGTGAGTCTGTGCCTCAGATTCCTGTTCTTGGCTGAGAGGAGTGGAACCTGATGTGGTCTTCCGCTCTGGTAGCTCATCCACCTCAATGTTTGATGTGTTGTGCATTCTTGGATGCTTTTCTGCTCACCACGGCTGTAAAGAGAGATTATTTGAGTTACTATAGCCTTGCTGTCAGCTCAGACCAGTCTGGTTATTCTCCCCTGATGTCTCTAATCAACAAGGTGTTTCAGCCTGCGGAATCTCCGCTCGCAGGATGTTTTCTGTTTTCCGCACCATTCTGTGTGAACTCTAGCGATGTGTGTGTGAGAAAATCCCAGATGATCAACAGTTTCTGAAATGCTCAAACCAGCCCATCTGATACAGTTAAAGTCACAGAGATCAGACTTTTTCTTCATTCTGATGTTCGATGTGAACATTAACTGACGCTCTTGACCAGTATCTGCATGATTTTATGCTTTGCTTATGCTTACATGATTGGCTGACTGCATAAATGAGCATGTGACCAGCGAGTGTATATACCATGTAAGCAACTCAGGAAAAATTGAACACTAACACAAGTAACTGAAGAACCTGCTTACCCCCAATTTTAAGGGCACTTGGTAAATTCTGTCAAGCTTTTAAACTCTGCAGATATAAAATGCATATTCAAAACTACAGCCGTTAAAATTTTTACAACAGAGGTATGAGAATCAGATGGATGCGTGTGAAGTCTTACTGAAACTATTCTTGTTCAACTTTATCCAACTTTACAACACACTATACGGTTAAAAAGTTGTTCTCTTTATTTCTATTTTTAGTTGCATGCATATGCCACCAGAGCCACACAACTATCTAGGAAACACTGACAAAACTGCAGATTCTTCACTGTGGAAAATACTTACAACGTTATATTTACAAACACCTCAGAAAAAATAACAAAGGTACATTTTCAACAGCTGCCCTTAGATTTCCATGATAATTGGAGTTCGAGCAAGTGGGTTTCTTTTTCCCTCTCAGTGCAGCATACACTTGTCTCTGCTAATCACCCACACACTACAGATACTATGGATAGAGTTCATGTTAAAAAAACGTTGGTGTATTCCTTCAGCTAGTTCCCACTGAATGTTTTAAATAGTACTTACTGAAGGTAAAACTAAAAGCTACAATAATACAGCATGTTGAATTCCTAGGGCAAGGGTGTAATTATATGCTTGTGAATGCAGCAGGACAAAGCAGGTGTCCATGTAGAGAAGATGCTCATGACTGTGTGTGTGGGTGGTTGAGTGTTCTATGGATCATGTTTTTTTGTTTTTTTTGTGTGTGTGTGTGTGTGGGGGGGGGGGGGTTGTGTTGTGTTGCGTGGGAGACAGGCAGTCCAGTGAAGAATGACAGAACTGTGCAGAAATACAATAAGCTCTGGACGTCAAATGGTAAACCTTGGAGAGACGCGGCTGCTGTCGCACGTCATTCCATTGCTTTTATGTGCGTTGGTGTAATCAAGAATGGTCCGTCTTCTAGCTTTTACCTTGAGAATGGAAAAACAGATGAGAAGTGGAAGGCTTATTGTTTCCTGACCTGTTTTGCCTCACCATCTGAAGAGAAAATGGATTCGCATGACGCAGAAAAAGAATGAATGTGCAATTAGGTGTGTTGTTTTTGAAAGCCTTTTAGCATAAGTACCAAAAAGTACATTTATACTGTGTTTTAGAAATACTGTTTACAGAAGAAAAAAAAAAACCCTGATTCTCACACATGCTTGATGATTATTTCTTAGGAGGTGATAAACAGATGTGAGACATGGCGAAAAACTGAAGAAGTAATAATTCCAAACTTGTTGGACTGTTATTACATATTATTTGATATATTTAAATTATTTACTATACTATCTACTCATTTTAGTTGCCTAATCTATATCTGTAGAAACACATTTTTTCATCGGTCACCTGACAGATCTGGGGAAAGGTTGGTAGGCCACAGGTGGTTCTCTATCTTCATGCAAAAAACTGACTGTGTTGATGGTGGTTGTTTTTGGTGTAGCTGAACAGTCCACTCGGTCAGGACACACTGGTTCAAGATTGGCTGTACTGTCAACTGTACACATTGATGAATTCAAGGCAGTATGGGCAAAAGCAGACCACAGAGTTCTCCTGTATGCAAGAGCCCTTAATATGCTCTTAGGTGGATGGGTGTGCACTCTATCACCTTGATCTAGTGCACTGCTTGCTTTCTAAAGCACAAGCCTTCCTACGGGGATGGCGAGACAGCACAAAGTCTACGTTTAAGGCGTATGCCATTGCAGCACGTCACAGCAACCTGTCTGTGTGAGGGCATAAACTTTTCACAGACTTTCTGAAGGGAACAAGGTACCTTTGGTCTGTCATGCTCCCCCAAGAGCCCAGTATGGGATCTCAGCACTGTACTAAATCCCTTTAGAGCCCATGCAGGATGCTGAACTGAAATGGGTCTCTCTAAATGTGATCAGTTCAGCAGAAAAAATGGGAGAACTGCACACCTTTGCGATAAGCTCTCTTGGTGGCTGAATGTCTCTGGAGTGACAAGGTTTGATCCCTAGGTCCATATCCAGCATCAATCCACGAGAGGGAATCTGCTGAGCATTCCTAGCTTTCCCCAGAATGTGCCTTACGGTACCATTTGGACCGGACAGCAGTGATTTGATTGGTTTGATGGTCAGATCAAGTGTATTATCTCTGTCGTGGGGGAGAGACACAAGGAGCTCCCCTGTCTAAACAGAGACTGACCCACTGGGTCATCACCTCAGCCGTACCTAGAGGATGTGTTTCGATAAATCGGTAAATGACTGAAAACTCTGGAACACAACTCCTGACCCTACCTTGAAATGGTACTTTGCAAAGAGCCTTGAACACACGCCACACAAGGAAGGACATACGCTCTATGTTCTACAGGGGGGGTAATAACATTATATACAATATTCACATGCATTTAAAATCTTTTAAGGAATTTAACAGCCTATGGATAAAAAAAAAAATCATTACACGTCTCACGATCAATATTTTAACCTTTTGTGTACACTGTCTGTGTTTTTCCTGCAGTATTGAGGGAGAGTACGTTCTAGTAGAAGGGGATGAGGTGAGCTATAAAATCTGCTCCATTCCACCCAAACACGAGAAGGTTCAAGCTGTGGAAGTGACCATAACTCACCTGGCACCTGGCACTAAACACGAGACATGGTCAGGAACAGTGATCAACTCCTGAACAAAGCTATTTCTGCTCAATGTTTTTGTCCCTTTGCTGAATTTGATGGGAGAAAAATGGTGCTAGATGACTGCTGAGTGTGTGAGAGCAGTGTGACAGCTGATGGCAGGTGGAAGACTATGCTTGCCTTGATATGGTGTTTTTTTTTTGTTTTTTTGGTGTGTGATTGTTTCCATTATCGTTAATATTTTTGTTTTTTTTTCCGTTTTTTTTCTTTTGACGCAAAAGGAGAATTCTTTGCTGACCAATATGCTTACACTAACCGTTTGTAGTTCTGTAGGATTGCTTTTGTTTATTGCCCAGTTTAATGAATTGCAATGAAAAAAAAAAATAAAGCCTTAATTCATATCTATATCATTTTCAAGATTTCATTTCAAAAACCTCAAAACACATTATCGTACAATTGTTACTTTAGAAAACGCTAGCTGTTATCATGATCATGCTAACTGACCCATGATGGCTTTCATGTACTGTTAAATGTTACCAAATACCACAGCACTGCTGAATTCTTTAATATGACTGAGTGAGGTTACAGCTGGATTTACTGTCAAAGCTGCCGTTCTTGAAAAACAATCGCACGTTTATATTACGTTACTGTTACTATAGTAACGGCTCATCCACAGCACAGCCTTTGAGAGAGAGAGTTGTGCCAATGGAAGTTCAAAACGCTTGATCGTCATGTGATTCATGTAGACTTCAGATAGTTCCAAGAAGTTATTTGCGGGCAATTTGAATCCATAGAGTTAGAGAGACAGAACTGTGATATTAGTTACATCAGTGTTTTAAAAAGTAATAAAATCCTCTAATATTTGAGGATCAGTGTGGTCAATTAGTGTTCCCTGCCTTCTTAATGCACCATGGTTAAAGACCGTGTTGCTGTTGTTTTTAATAATTAATTTTGTTCTTAAACTTGTAAGTTAGTCAAGTTTAATCACTGTCATCTTTATGACTCTCTGATAGGACAAGAGACAGGAGACTATCAGCGATTGTCAACTCACTGCACAATGGGTCAGTGGATTAGCCGCAGCATGATGTTAAGTGTGTTGTCTTAGAAAATCCATTGCAAATAAGTGAAATGTAAAATGAAATTAAGTGAAATTAAATTAATCTTATTGTTTACAATTCTTATGCACCCCTGCACTTATTTAAATATATATTAATAAATAATATATTCAACTTAAACACATGTTCAAACACAATCGTATATATATTGTATGTATTTTGACTTTTGCCATACACTTATTTGCAGCAATGGATTTTATAAATACATTTCTAATAAACTGAAAAGCATGTCAGGCATTTTGTCTGTCCTTTCCTGCGATTGTACAGGCATCTCTATGATCCATCCATGCGGGACCATAGACATACAGGCACAAAATTCATGGAAAGGTTTTTAAAAATAGGGATTTCGATTTGCATTGTACACATCGTTGAAAGAATAAAGCCAAAGCTGAAAGTTTTTTTAGGGGTGAACCATGTTTTCATTCATCAGTGTCTTCACAAATAAACAGTCATTACACTACACCTTCAGACACAGTGATTAAACCTCATTCTGCTGTCTTTATACATAGAGACATTTACATTGATGGGTGAACATACAGAGTGATCATTCGGTCATAACTTTCTTTTGTCTCTATACATAAAGAGACATTTACACTGATGGACGAACATAATAATCACCTGATTTTGTAAATGTGAGAAATTGCAGGAAGCGCCCACTGTTTGCTTATGTCTACAGTAATTGCTAACATTTAAAAATGAACCTACAATAAATAATGTCAATTTAATGAAAGTAAAGTAAAGTCCATCTTTAACAAAAAATGTAATGAAATGAATAAAATAATTAAACAACCAGTTCGCTCAGTTTTGTTTTATACATGTTCGCATATTTATAGCTATATTTTGTTGTAATGTGGAGTGATAATCTCAAGGTTTACTGGGTTTTATATTATTCTTAGCTCCTTTTTGCATACTGTGGGTTTTAGTGAAGTTTACTGGAAAAAAAACAAACAAACAAAAAAAAACCCAATTCCTGCCCAATATTCAGCAAATCCACGCCAGACGCCATGTTTGTAAGCGTTGCTATGGTTGTTCCGACAAACTACTACTTCTCTCAGCTACTTCCTGTTGGTTTATAGGACGATTACTCAGAGTCGCCCCCTTTCGTTTCAAAGAATATTACAACCGCGAGCGCGTCAAGTATAAGGGAGGTGCGCGCGCAGTCAGTGGAGTCTCACGCTGCGGAGACAGGGGAAAGCATAAACAAGGCGTTAGCTCCATGAGGATAAAGTTGATGGTCCAGAAGCATCTGGAGCTTTTATTTTAAGAAATCTGTCCATATTCTTTTGCACTACACACACATCGTCACACGATAATTATTAGGATAAAACACGCATACTGATGTTGACGTGCTGCTCACAGGTCAGCGAGGGGGAGGGAATTTTTAAAAAGTATTTAAAATTTAATATTGTTATACGTGTATGTGTCTGTGTTATTATTTCGGACAGCAGATACACTGACCTAGTGCAGGGGTTCCCAAACTTTTCCAGGGCAAGGCCCCCCAAATGGCATTAACATTTGACCGAAGCCCCACTTTTGCAAGATGTCTTTAAAACACATTAAAAATACAGACTTCTGAATATATCCCCCCTTTTTTACGTTGCTGTTTTGTCTGCTTAGCAATTAGAAAGTTAGGTATAGCAAATGTGATTTTAATATGTATTGTTACAAATAACATGTTATAGTAATGCATATATATAACAAATCAGGAATTTTTTTTCACACCAAATTGTTGAGGCCCACGGGCGCCCCCTGGCGGCCCCCACTTTGAAAACCACTGACCTAGAGCACCTCACCATAGCTACAATAAAAGGAAAAAGGTGAACGTCAAATAACAGCAGCAGACATTTGTGGAAATGATTCGGAACTGAATGAGCCGAGGACCTGGCTCTCCATCAGGTGAACGGTACAGTAAGTTTAGAAGAACGCAATGTATGTGGAGAGAAGACGCAGGTATGAAACATAAAGAAATGTAAAGTCCACTAAACGCCACATCCTGTGCAACACTGATAAACCACCGAGTGACGAAAGCAAGCGTAAACAAGTGTATACTGATACGTTTACTCGTAGCGTCCTCCTATTAACCCTCCTATTATCTTTGGGGTCAATTTGACCCCATTCAATGTTTAATGTCTATAAATAAGCTACATGATTGACTTTTTTTTTGCTTCAGATTTAACAACTCTGTAAACATAAAATTAACATTATTATTTTTATATTATTTATATGTATATTATAATTTGACCCCAGGCTCTTTTAGCTGTACAAAACATAAGAAATATCAACATTTTACACACATTTGTTTTGGTTGTTTTATTGAGGATACTATAACATGCTATAATTTGATAATGTTCACTATAATTTTATATATTCAATATACAGTTGCAATCAAAATTTGTGCTGTTGTGAGGGATTTTATTAAAGGGATGGAATAATTTTGAGACTTGAGAAAACATTATAGGTTGTATTTTGAGTTGAATTCGGGGAAACCACTTGAACCATTCACTGTGTTAAAATATTTCAATTGCTTTTGTTTGAGTTGTTCATTGCAAACAGCTGAAAGTCTGTAAATTTTGATTGCAATTTATATAAAGGGCTATTTAAGTAGTCAACAAAGACATGTAAATTACCTGAGACAAAGCTTTAAAAAACAAACAAACAAACAAAAAAACATATTCGGGAGCTTTAAATTGCTGGGGTCACCCCAGTGGGGAAATAAATGTTATCTGAGGGTAACAGGAGGGTTAAAAACAAACAAACAAACAAAAAAAAACCAAGAAAGTCAAAAAAATGATTTATTACTGAGTACATTTATATTGCTTAGACAATATTTAACTAGGGAATAATTACATTTTACAACCTATTTCACACAGTAGTGTACACAAACATGGCAATGATTTTTATTTTATTTTATTGCCATTAGTGGTTAACAGATAATTCACAACTCTATACAATACTTACTTAGCCAAAAACAGACGGGCACAGAATTGTCGCATGTGTCGGGATTTTCTTTCTCTCTAACTGAGCAGTTTTAAGCATTTTCTACTTCTGTACACTCCATCTGTCCACTATATTAACAAAAGAAAACTACCTTTATATGCTTTACATGGACAAACAGGACACTGTACAGCATCACCAACATTTATCTGAAAAATAAGCTAAACACCACGTAGTTAAGTTTAGACATTAGTGTCTCAGTGATGCGCTCCACTGACTGATGAAGAGCTGAATTCCTCAAAAATAAAAGATGACTGGACGGGAGAGAATTATGCATGAATGGTGTTCTGTCATCTATATCTGTATCGCACTTTCTTTATTCTCTTAAAAAAAAAAAATGAAAATAAGAGCAAGTCCCTGAAACACACAGGCATGAAGTTAAGACACTGAGCAGTTTGGATTGAGGAAGAATCACAGGAGAACATGAGCTGGATTTCTGGTCATTAAAATGAACCCTGATACACAGATTCTACATTAAAATCCTTTTTGGTTTTGTTATGGAGATCAGTTGTTTGAGTTTGTAGAACAAATGTTGTGTGTGACTGTGATCCTGGAGTCAACATGTAGTGTGCACACTGTAGTGTTTTCCGCAACCTGGAGCCATTTTTCCATTACCGAAACCATTTTTAAGTCCCTTTATAAAAATAGGTTTTTTTCTAAAGAAATGTCTCTAATGTAAACAAACAAGGCTGAATTATTAGTGGAGAAGAACTTGCTTTACACTCTTAGCAGCAGAGAAAAAGGCATTAAAAGATACCACAGTTTGTACGCCTGTCTTTCGACCCTCAGTATGGATATTATAAATTCTTCATTTATAATGTACCTTTAAAACTTATGTAAAGTTCTACAGCAGAGCTAAAGATCTAATTATGTATTAAATTAATAAAAGGCACACTAGTCACTTTCCCTGGTGGAAGAAATACCAAAAATTAAGAAGCGTACCGCTCCAATGACAAGCAGTGGTACAGTTCAGTAGCCTTTTTCCAACCACAGTGTCGGATACTGATTGGACAAACGCACATTTTACAAAATGGCCAACGCTACGTGTTGCTATGCTTCTAGACGCTCGTCACACAAATATAAAAAGGCTTTTTGTGTGAAATTGTGCTTTGTGCGTGTGCAGCTAGTTTAAGACGCTCGTTAACGTTAACATTCAAAACAAAATACAGAACACCACAGCAAGTTCAATCTCGGCCTCTTCCACGTTTGATTTGTTGCTCTTGAACTTGTTAGTTCTTCAAAATGTTGCAGAAGAACGATGGAAACACACCTTACAGCACCTGCATGGACTCAGGAAAGGCCTGAGGTGGTCTAGCTGACTACAATAATATAATATGGACATATAATACTGATATGATACTGAGTGTGAGGTATTAGGGCTAGTATTAGTCTGAAAAAAACGTATCAGATCTGGCGTATCTGGCTATCCAGAAGGATTCCGTGATATTTTACTTTCTACTTCCTTGTCCTGGATTTACACCTTTATTTATGTGCTTAAGTCTGACTCTGAAACTGAGGCATTCAGTCATCATTTAAAGGTGCAGTTTATAATTTTAGTGTTTTTATACTACTACTACTACTAATAATAATAATATAATTAATAAACAATCATTTATTTACATTTTTCTGGCACAGAAATGAGCTCCCACTGGATCTATATGTACACAGTGCCCTCCACTAATATTGACACCCTTGGTAAATATGAACAAAGGCGGCTGTGAAAAATTGTTTTTATTGTTTAACATTTTGAGATTTTGTTGAAAATACTCATAAAAATACTCTGCTCTCATGGATATCAAACAATTACAAGCAACTTTCTGCAAAGGCTGAAGAAAGCCCATCTCCCATCCTCACAACATTCTACAGAGGAACTATTGAGAGCATCCTGAGCAGCTGCATCGCTGCCTGGTTCGGAAATTGCACCTCATTGGATCGTAAGACCCTGCAGCGGATAGTGAGGACAGCTGAGAAGATCATTGGGGTCTCTCTTCCCTCCGTCAGACATTTATACCACACTTTACACCACACGCTGGCCGTCACACACTCTTCATCCTCCTGCCGTCTGGAAAAAAGGTACCGAAGCATTCGGGTTCTCACGGCCAGACTGTGTAACAGCTTCTTCCCCCAAGCCATCAGACTCCTCAATACTCAGAGACTGGACTGACACCAACACACACACACACACACACACACACACACACACACACACACACACACACACACACACACACTATCTCTCTCTCTGAACTGAACACCGTCCCACTCCCATTTAAATATTTGCACATTCCTGCATTGACTCTGTTGCATTTTTGCTGCTACTGTATTTATAAAAATATAGTATTTAATTTCTTGTCACTATTACACATTTTACCTGGCTGCTACCACAATAACTGCTATGTCCATATATGGTATAAGCTAATCTGCTGA
Organism: Ictalurus furcatus; assembly: GCF_023375685.1. NCBI lineage: Eukaryota > Metazoa > Chordata > Actinopteri > Siluriformes > Ictaluridae > Ictalurus > Ictalurus furcatus. Next base: position 18,692,540 of record NC_071256.1, on the reverse strand, counting down.
ATACTCTGTCATAGCATGTTACGTTCACATTTTTACCATTTTCAAATTATATTGTTACTCTTTTGCACCTATCTTTTGCACTGTTATCTGTTATATCGGACGCTTCCACACTAGAACTGTGTACTGTTCAGCGCTACACTGTCACTTACTGTGCCCATTGTCCTGTTTTAGTAGTTATTGTACTATCTTGTGTTGTTAGCACACGTTTGCACGTGCACTTTGTGTAGAATGTGTACATCTTATTTAGTTCTGTGTCGTCAGTCATTTTTTTCATCTCACAGTTTTGTGTAGCACTATGGTCCTGGAGGAACATTGTTTTGTTTCACAGTGTAATGTACCATCTGTATATGGTTGAAATGACAATAAAACCACTTGAACTTGAAAACAGGTTTATCAAAAAATTATCTTTGTTAAATATAGGTGTGCAACAATTATTGGCACCCTTTGTCAATACTTTGTGCTACCTCCCTTTGCCAAGATAACAGCTCTGAGTCTTCTCCTATAATGCCTGATGATGTTGGAGAATACATGGCAAGGGATCTGAGACTCCTGAGACTGAGAGCTGGGATTCCTCCACACAGATTCTCTCCAGATCCTTCAAATTTCGAGGACAATGCTGGTGGACTCTCCTCTTCAGTTCACCCCACAGGTATTCTATGGGTTTCAAGTCAGGGGACTGGGATGGCCATGGCAGGACCTTGATTTTGTGGTCAGTAAACCATTTTTGTGTTGATTTTGATCTATGTTTTGGATCATTGTCCTGCTGGAAGATCCAACCATGGCCCATTTTAAGCTTTCTGGCAGAAGCAGTCGGGTTTTCATTTAATATCTGTTGATATTTGATAGAGTCCATGATGCCATGTATCCTAACAAAATGTCCTTTGGCAGAAAAACAGCCCCAAAATATTAAAGAGGCACCACCATATTTAACCGTGGACATGAGCTACTTTTCCCATATAGCTACCTCTCTGTGTACGTCAAAACCACCTCTGGTGTTTATTTCCAAAAAGCTCTATTTTGGTTTCATCTGACCATAGAACCCGATCCCATTTAAAGTTCCAGTAGTGTCTGGCAAACTGAAGATGTTGGAGTTCGTTTTTGGATGAGAGTAGAGGCTTTTTTCTTGAAACCCTTCCAAACAATTTGTGGTGATGTAGGTGACTTCGGATCGTAGTTTTGGAGACTTTCTTACCCGAAGACACAACTAACTTCTGCAGTTCTCCAGCTGTGATCCTTGGAGATTGTTTGGTCACTCGAACCATCCTCTTCACAGTGCGCTGCAACAATATAGACACACGTCCATTTCCAGGTTGATTCATAACATTTCCAGTTGACTGGAACTTCTTAATTATCACCCTGATGGTGGAAATGGGCATTTACAATGCTTGTGCTATTTTCTTATAGCCACTTCCCATTTTGTGAAGCTCAACAACCTTTTGCTGCACATCACAGACATATTCCTTTGTCTTACCCATTGTTATGAATGACTAAGGGAATTGGGCCTATGTGTTATCTGATATTTATTCCCCTGTGAAACAGGAAGTCATAGTTGAACAATTTCCTGTTCCTAGTCACCAAAGGTGTATTAAAAAAATTTAAAATATCAATGGGAATATACTTTGAATATATTTTTCTCATATGAATTCATAGGGGTGCCAATAATTGTTGCACACCTATATTTAACAATGATATATTTTTTTGCTAAACTTGTGATGTGTTTGCAGTTGTTGAGAGCAGAGTATTTTTGTGAATTATTCTTTAATAAAATATCAAAAGGTTACACAATAAAGACAATTTTTCACAGCCTTCTTTACTCATATTTACCAAGGGTGCCCATATTAGTGGAAGGCATTTTAAATGTGAGAGTATTTACAAACTGCTCCTTTAAAAAAAAAAGAAACCTTACTTACCAAGAAGGCAACTGTGTGATTTCCTCCTTTAACGTGACAACTGATGCATCAATAACTAGAACCATACCTCAAGCTACTTAAACACATGTTTTTGTAAATAAAACTTAAACGTGTACTGATACTCATCCATTGTAATACTCCTGATCACTTTGTGCTCTTTACAGTGAGAAATATATTGACTGAAATGAAACAAATAATTAAAAAGTGAAGTAGATGGTTAGAAGAAAAAAGGTGAGAGTGAGAGACTGTGAAGGGGAGGAACTGCCCATTTCGGGGGTTTGGACCCTTGTGCTCGTTCTCCTCGGCTTATCTGAGCTCTGCAACTCTATTTGTACTCAGAGAGCACGTCGTTGAAGATGTTGAGGAACTGATGTGCGTGATACTCTTTGAAGATGAGAGTGGGACGGACGCGGATGGATTTTTCGCCGCAGCCGCCCAGGAGAACACCTGAGGAGAGAAACAGGGTGTGAGGAGAGCTTGCGTGACAGAGCATTCTTGCATAAAACTAGCATTTAATGATGTTTCTCAGGTTATGCATCATCCTGTAGTGTAGCATTGCGTCTCACTGCTTCAGGAGTAATTCGGTAATTTCTGTCACTTCACACAAGCAATGATAAAGCACTTACTGCAATTTCAGGAAAAAACCTATTACTGAAATGACAATATTATTATTATTAATTAGGTTAATTTGGTCTATTTATGCATTTATTAAAGACAATGAGCCTCATTCATCAATCTTTTAGTAAAATTGTGTGTAAATGCTTGTGCCAGCCAAACCGAACTAAAATTTGCTTTACAGTTGAGTCTGTAGTATCTTAAAATATTACTTTTAAGCCAAAATACTCCTTTAGTGGCTAAACACACAACTTTCTAAGTGAAGAAGTGTAGTGTGTAAGAAGTGATTGTAATTTAACCCAGTGCATGTTTGCTGTGTTCCTGCTCACCCTTGTCCCTGATTTTGACCAGAAGGTTGTCTCGAGTGACATCATTACAGGCATCAACGGCACAGAAGGTGCCCTGACCACGGGCTCGACTCAGCAGGTGAGGATACTGAGACTGAGAGGAGGAACAGGGGAGAGAGAGAGAGAGGTAGAGAGAGAAGGGTTTTTTTTCCAGATCATCTCCCATGACCATATCCACTAAAAGGCAGGTCTGAGCTAACCTATCACTGTATATTTTTAAACAAAATTAACATAAGCACACTTAAAAAAAGAAATAATAATAATAATAAAAAGCATTCCATGCAACATTAAAGAAAAGAAATTTTACTATAAGAAGCGGATAGCATGATATACTGAAAACCATGATGATATGGATTAATTTTTTCATTAATTATCAACACTGTTCCAGCTGTGCCTCGAACTCGAGATTGCAGCATTTTTTCCCCCTCTATTTTTAGTCCTGGGATCCAGAAATCACAATTTTCTTGCTGGATCCCAAACTGAATTTCACGTTTTTTTCCCCCTTTTTCTCCCAATCTCAGCACAATGTTTTTCAATCTCAACACAAATATTTATTTTAGTCTCTGGATCACAATTTAAAAAAAATATATCTTGCATTAAAAATAAAATAAATAAATCAAGATTATGATTTTTTTTGGTATTTGTTTCAATTTAGAAATGAGTTTCTTTTTATTTATTTATTTCAATATCACAATTTCTTGCTAATATCATGTCTAATTACTTTTAATTAATTGAGGAAATGATTAAAGCTTCTTAGTTAAACCAAAAGCCACAGTGTATAAATTCAGCCATCACAAGGTTAATTACAGAAGCTGTACGAGTTACCTGCAGTTCATAAAGTCCCTGCAGCAAAGCTTTCCCAGAGCGAGTCACTTCTTCCAGAAGGTTCTCTCTTCTGATGACGTTCAGCACCTCTGAGAGGAACAGGTTCTTTGACGGGTCTCCCATCCACGTGTTGAAGATTCTGTAACCCTGAGCCAGGACACACAGAAATGCATTACTTCATTATCAGCTCAGTAAAAGCAGTCCAGTGGCATTTCATAATAAATGCACAAAAGTGTGTGAACACACAAGAACTTTCTCACAGCACTAGAGGGCGCTGTTTGTTCAGATGTAAGAGGTGTGCTATGGGAATGCTATTACTCAGAAATGTTAATTAAGGCTTTTCAGTAATCCAGGACAGTTTGAAAGTCTGGCAGCGGTAAGTAACAATGATTTGATCTTGAAATGTGAAACAAAACTGTAACTACTTCTGTCTGTACAGTGATTTTAAAGAAATAATGTTTCCTGACTTATCATTAGCTATTTTACGACAAACTCAGATATCGTTAACACTGTGGGCCACAAAGCAGCTATAGATGTTTACATTTATAAATTGGGACCCTGTGACTTAGTTACAACCACTAAATACTCACATGTGATTGCAAATAAACCATAAGCCATGGAGGAATATAAAGAGCCATGAGGCACACACACACACACACACACACACACCTCCACCCACCCCCACCCCCACACACACCTTATCAGGCTGCATCTCGTCTGTGTGGTAATAACCTCCCGTGAGCATCTTCTTGCTGAAGGAAACGATATCGGCAGGGTCGTCCGTGCCCCAGTGCTCATGAGCCCAGAACTTTCCGGTGGCTCCGCCCCCAGTTTGAACCTCGTCCACGTGGAAGGCGCATCCATGCTGAAAGAAATTGGCAGAGCAAATAGCATCAGGTTCATACCTCATTCCATTCACATACTAATACACTGGGACAACACGTCAGATCTCCAGGACTACTGTGAGAGAGACATAAACTTACAATTTTCTTTCTTTCTATAAATTGTTTTTTTTTTTGTAATATCAAGATTTCCATGCAAATTATAGATACAACTCAACGGTTCTCCCAGAAGTTTATAATACTTTATAACTTTACTGCTTCATAATGTTTTTGAGTATGTCAATTCTGCTCTATTGAAATCCAACAAAGTCGCACGTTTAAACGTTCAACATTATTAAACATTATTAAATGATTACAATTAAAAAAGTGCCAACTGGTTTACTATAATTTAATTACTTATAGTGTCACCCAAAATAATAAAAACATAAATAAATCCACAATGGCAATTTAATGAGACCTATGTCTCTGTGTACGGACTGTCCAGATCATAATCTGACTCTAAAACTATACATAAAAGCCAGAGACAGTGCTACTATCAATCCATTTTAAGATATTTTAAGATAAAATATATGTAGTGTGCCTAATTACAAGTGCATAAACAGAGTGATCAGGACCTAGAAACAGTTCTCAGTTCACTTACTATGTATGTATTTAAAATGATCCCAACCTTTGTGGACTTGTACACTCTCAAAAAACCATCACAGTCCTTCATATGAAAGTCACCACTTCAGCTATAAACCACAACAAGGTGTGTGCCCTTGAAACTGATGCACACACCACCACAGATAGTCTGACAGACATGAGTGAGTTCATCAGTCACACAAGGGCAGGGTATTTTTGAGGTCGTTGTCTAGCTGTTGTTCCTTTCGGTCTAATTTGAGATGACAGAAATCGGGAACGTGGGGAGAAATCGCCTGAGGAGCATCGTGTGCTCACTTGCTTCATGCACTGTGTTTTTTTTAAATAGCTACTTCATTAGATCATTTATTCATTATTTACATCCTCAAGATGATTCAAAAGCGAGCCAAATATAACCATAATAAACTATTAAGAAGAGTTCTTGCAGTCTGTGCAGGGTTCTTATAATTTCTTTATAAAAAAATAAAAAATCAAGCATGAAAATAAAGGAAGCTCTAAACACGACAGATTTACACCCTTATGGTCTGGGTACCTTGCGAGCGATGCTGCGCAGTTTTATGAAGAAGTCAGGTGATGCATGGTTGTCTCCTCCCTCTGCCTGGATGGGCTCGATGACGATACCTGCCACAGGTTTGCCCTTCTGCCTCCACTTCAGGATCAGGTCCTCCACCTGAACCACACATGGGGGGAATATTTGACTTAGGATAGTGTGGCTATTAATAAATGTCCTTATAAACTCAATATATGATGTTTAAATCATTTAATATACATCATGGGGCTACGCATGATCTATGTGTGTGATGTCACTAAATAAGTTCTAAATAATAATCATGGTTGCTATAGTAAAGGTAAATAAATCACTGATGATTCAAATCGAGACTGAAAATCCACTTGTGACAAACCTACTAGTAGCTAACTAGCTGACTAGTGATATTAGGTGATATCAGGATGAAATCTGATTTGAATATTGGAAACACCCCCCTGTCATGCATATTCATAAATCCTCGCATATATTATAAAGCTAAAGTGTTTGAATGCAGGCATTAACGAGGAGAGTTCTGACCTCCTCGAGACAGCGAGCCTCCTCTCGGGCGTTCTCTTGAACAAACTCCTCCAGTGGATACTTGAGCCTGGGGAAGGGCGCGATAGGCCAGTCCAACGATGGGATGTCCAGCTTGTGAATAGCTTTGGAGTGTGTTGTCGCCAAGCAACCTGAGAATGAATCAGAACAGCTGTAAGGACAAAGTAACGACTTCAACTGCTTTGAGATTCAGTGGAGATATTGATCTAAATGTTTTTGGATGTTCCTGAATGCGCTTTACAGTTTCTAAAGAAATTCGACAACACAGTCGCCAGACTTACCGAAAGTTCTGCCGTGAAATGCTCCCATGAAGGACAGGATGCTCAGATCTGGACATCCAGGACTCTGCAAACACACACGCGCACACACACACACACACACACACACACACACATACACACAAAGATAATAATGTGTTAACTGTTTGTAAAGCTTCTTCCTTTATGAAAGTTTGATTAGGGTAATCATTCTAAACATGTGAAGGCTAACAGTGAGCAGGACAACAGTTATGTTTATCACAAACATGTTTACACCTACACGGCAAAAAAACAAACAAAAAAAAAACCCCCAAAACAAAACAGATCTTCAGCAAGTAAAACATTTTGAACATAGACCAGCTTATCTAATACTTCTCCTAATGAGATTATTCTAAAAAGTAAGTACATTAATGAAATTTCTATCTCTAGACAATAAATAAGAAACTTTTCTAGCCATTTTACTAATTTTAAGTTTGAAATGGTCTCAATCCATTACAATTCTTAAAAGAAATAACCGCTTGAAACTAGAAAAAAAAATGATCTGCCAAAGCAATAGTACAATTTAAACATTGCAGTTTATTTTGATCCAACCTCACAAATGAGTTAGTCAATTTTAAAAAAAAATCTGATTATGATTTTACACTCAAGTGCACAGGGGCATGTTTGGGCTTCTTCGTTTCGGTGAAGGGAAATTGTAATGTGTTCTAAGAAGAAATGTAAGACATTCTGTACAATTGTGTGGCCCGAATCGAGGCTTGCTGCTACTGACTTTTTGTCCAAAAATCCTCAATTGTGTGGTGTCATTACAATTATTTTATTGCTCTGGATCGAGTCGGAGTCTCCCCGATCCCAAATGGTACATATCAAACATGTTTTGACTCGGAGGTGGGACTTTGTCGGAGGTGGGATACCCGCAATAGCCAAGCAGAGCGAGCAAGTGTCAACAACTGGGTGTTTCGTGCTTTTATAGCGGAAACATTGCAGCCACAAACATGCCACGAAAGTGGAGTATGGTTCTGCAACAAAGACAAATGATGAATTTTTTAATAGTATGTTGAGCCTAGGATACTGCACTCTTTGGTTCTTGAGAGAGAGAGAGAGTCCGTGTTAAATAACTTTCTGCTGTGTGAATGAGGCAGCTGATATGAGGTTAATAAACAAAATGAAGTGTGAGTGGTTTGATAAAACACGAGTTTCTGTGAGATCTCGTGTCTGTGAAATCAGTACTACCAATCGACAGGTGTGTGATCTAGTGGTCTGGCCAAATTATCTAGTGTATGCGTTCAGAGGATTATAATGTTAAAAATCGGTTGAAACTGTCCTTGTCTGTGGTCTCCCACGGTTTTAAAATCGGTTAAGATAAAAAAAAAATCGTCTAGTGTGTCCCTGGCATTAATCAAATTTGAAATGTGCTGAAACGGAAAGAAACCGCTGGTGTAATAACATCCACACATGGTCAGCCAAGGACAACAACAGCAGTTAATGATAAAAACATTGTTGTTTTGGGATTTGTCTTCACAACTCTCACAGTCAGTGACATCACAAACAACTTTTTAACCAATAATTTTGATGTCAAACCCAAACGTCTTCAGTGTATAGCAAAAACAAAAGAATTGACCTTGCCGTTCCGATACTTTCAGAGGAGACTGTACTTAAAAATAATACTTATTATGATTAATGTGTAGTGGTGAGATACCTGGTTTATCATACAGGAGCTCGTTTCCTCTGCTGAAGGATTATTGGTGCCTCTCTCTTTGTTCTAGAGATGAATCACACACAGAAAATAAATTATTTAAATCTGTAGTCTACTTTAATATATTTTTGTAGACACAAAGAAAATTTGGAAATTCGGAAATTAGATGGAGTGAAATATAAAACGAGATTAAAAATGCTATTATATGGAGAAACATTCCTTGGAAATTATTGACAAATGCATCATGATCCATCTATAAAAAAAATGTTTCATTATCCACAGACAAAGGTTTTAATCTATATTTTTTCATTCATTTTTGCTCATGCATGTACAAACACCAGAGATATCCAAAAATGTTTCCAATTTCATTATGCATTTACATTCTGTGAAGGAAATTTCAATCTTCTCTATTATTTTTGGGAGACTTCATTCAATCAGAACATGCATGGATTGCCCCACCCCCTTGAGCACAGCCAATGAGATGACGGCATTAATAAAAAAAACAGCACTAGCATACAAATTTGGTTGATAGCAAGCTTACAATCCTGGCTGTCTGCCTTCCAAGATGATTAAAAAAAATACTCTAATTGATGGACCATGCAATGTGTATGTGTGTGCGCGTGTGTGTGAGAAAGAAAAATGTATAATATTAACTGTGCACTCACTTTGTACCAGATGAACATAGCCTTGAAGGCATTCTCGTTGGAGCATGAGCCACATGCCATGGTTTGCACACGGGTCATTCCAATGGGAGCGATCTGGGGGGGGGGATGGGGGGGTTAGACACATCATATAACAAAAGCAATACTTTAGAGCAGTGACTCTATAGCCAGGAGGTCTGTAGTTGTTTTTAAAAAAAATCACAACCCATGTTATCAAAGTTATTATAGTTAGGGGTTAGGGATGAAACAGTTACCGGTTTCATGATAAACCAGGATAAAATTCCCCAACGATTAGTATTACCGTGCCACATTTAATTATCATTAAAACAGTGTGTGATTATCGTGTTTTGTAAAACTCGCAGTAAATGCTGTCCACGCACACCCAGCGTGCGTGCACACCCATCCCAAGTGTGGTCGTATTTTGGATTTTATAAAAATGCTGAGGGAAGCTTAGTAGAAGATGGTAACCCTGTCTGCATATCTAGCCAGAAGCAAGTTGCTGCAATAGGGGGCTTTGGCGCTTTTTCCTCTCTCCCCCCTCACTTTTAAATCGCTTATGAATGCCCATGCGGCCCTGCAAATTTCACTTTCGAATGAGCAGCAATTCGGAGGCAATTGCTTGAATGGTGGGTTTATTAAAGCGACCTGCAGATGGGAGGGGGGGGGGGTTCTCTGGGGGCTCGAGCCCCTGCCCTTTTCTACAATATTTAAAAGTGTCCCTCTTAACATTAATTAATAAACAATTATATTATGTAAAAAGCATTTGAATTCAAATTAACACGAGAGTGTGCACAAAACAGTAGCAAATTATCACAAGACAGTCAGAGAATTTTCCTGTTTATTTGTCCGACTGGAGTCTGCAGTCAGATAGTCTTGTTGTTATGACGCAATCGTGATGTGTCTCTCTTCAAGAGGCAGACAGGTGTGCTGAAACCATTAGCTCTACTGCTAACCTTTTCGTATTAGCAGCATTTTATATGCTTATGTCGGTAGTTGATTGAGAGGGAATGTGTTGGAAAGTACTAGCTACTCAAGTTCGTTACATTTCCAGACATGCAAGTAATTTTGTTATATTATATGCATCTTATATAGTCGGTGAAGGCACGATGCCAGACAGAGACGGCTGAAAATGAAAGAAAAACTGAAGGAGGAGGCATTGAAAGGGAAAGCTTAAAACTTTTAAACTAAAAAGCCAGTTCAGCAAGCAGTGCTGCAGTTTTATGGAAATTGACATTTACATTCATAACCATGACGCCGTGGTTTCAGCGGCCTCAGATGTGTTCTTGCAGACATATCATGACTTTTCTGTGGAAGGGTGATGTTAACCTATGACTTTAGAGAATTTCTTTTGGGTTATTCTGCGCTACGCTAGAATAAAAGAGGGAAATGAAGGAAGCTCTCTTATATCATGTACTCTCTTATATCATGTATTCACTTAATTACCTCTTCTGATAATCTGATCAACTGCCATCCTTTATTATAGCTGACACATGTATTTTCCATACCTTGAGAGACTTATTTTTGTGGTATGCCTGTGTGCTTGGCGTAACTGTCTGAACCTTTCTAGCACCCTGCACAAGCAGAAACTGCCCACGCACTGCTGCTTATCTATGTGTATAAATACTCCTGTTGTGCACGAATAAACTCGGATGTCTCTGTGAACAGCATGTGTCAGTGTGTGTTAATTCAGACTCTCCAGGCCCGAACGCTCTGCGGTCAACCACACTTTCTCGATCATAGCACAGAACTAAGAGTTAAGAGAATTAAAGACTGAAGAAGGCTGACAGAGGAAGACTGAAAGACATAACCTGAGATTCCTTTTATCTAACACTGACTTTACAGTAAGTGACACACAGTGGGTGTGTCACTATATTTGTGGATGGTAGTACATTTCCTAATGTTTAACTTTTCTTTTAATGATTCTTTGGATTCATCTCTCCACTAAAAGTTGCCGTTTTGCTGTAATTATTTCTATAAATGTAAAAATAAAATATCGTTAGGTTATATTAGTGTCATTCTCATATTCATTATCATGACCACACACAGTCTGTTTACAATGTCTACCAGGGTGATAAGAATATGTAGTTAAATTAAAGTTAGTAAAGTAGTAAGATTGTAACATATCATCGTCACACTTTTATTTGTAGTTTTCAATTATCATTGTATTTCAAAACATCTCGTGAGGAATCTAACAGCTGCTCTTAGACTTCCATTAGCAATGAGTGTTGTTTTCTGGGTGTTGTTTTCTCAGTGCAGGGAAATATGTTGAAATTCTTGTATGTAATCATCACACACACTAAAGATCCTTTAGACATTAGATTAAGCTGGTAAATGGCAGAGTATCTCTTTAATCCATTTGTTTAGATCAATATGTTTACAAGGTGGAGATTTTAGAGATGGTCCTGAGGTAGTCTCAGGATCAGATGCTCGACCCATGGACTTGTGTCTTTTGTACACTTTTCTAGCCACAAGCTTCAGAATCCTCAGAATTTGATTGACTCTCTGCACTTCTGTGAACTGGTTTTTAGGAAACTAGGCAAACACTGTGGCAAAATTAGCTTTTTGATGCAAGAATGGTGTCTTTCAATATTATTAAACAAGCTAGGGTTTAAAAATAAATCTGTGGTTGGTCTTCTTTGAGTAAATTTGCCTCTTTCTGGTTCTTGGCCATGTTTATCAACAAAATGTACTTACGAGAATAGTCCTGAGGTGATCACGCCCTCTGAAATGAGGTCTATTGCTATGATTACTGTGTTATTTTTGTCAAAAAATACCTTTGAAGCACAAAGGCTATTTCAGCGACCGCAAAAGCTGCAGGCAATTGCTAGAATTAATCCAATTTTTCACATTTTAGACACATACAAACTTGAATGTTTCCAACGTGGCTGTTCCTTTGCTACAGACATTAGAACTCAAGCTGTGTTTTAAATAAGTTCTCACCGATAGCAGACTTTCAGTCAGCTTTTCAGGAAAATTCTCAGGTGGCAGAATTCCAAGGGCTGGCCGGTTGACAAATGCGCTCTGAGAAAACAGAAAGGGGGGAAAAAACCACACAATCGGATATGAGGATCTTCATGCTTGACTACATTAGCGCATGCACACACTATTTGTGTAACAAACATAATGCAATGTCGTCTTACCAGATTGTTGGGGTTGGCAAGCGCTTTCATCAAAGCGGGATGATTATAACCTGTACAGAATCACAACGTAAATGTTAAAACAACGAAAGACTTCAATTGTAACCCTAACCCTTGGCTTTTTTTGGTTTTTCGAGCGGGAACGCCAGATCAGGTAATATTCTATATATCCATATGCTGCGTACTGAACAAACAATCCCCGTGCTGCAGTAATCATATTTAGTCTGGAGGCTGTGAAGAATATTAGATGCAGATAATGAGAGTCTAATTGATTCGATGCGTCACACTCCTGTAAATACGACAGTAGTGATGCCTGCTAAGCAGCGTCTGAAGCAAATCATGTCCAAAGGTCAATTCTGTAGCGATTCAACTCATTTCAGACAGATAATCATCTCTATTAATTCAGCAGCTTGCTTTCTTATTAGATTCCCAGACAAATGCAGAGTTCAAATGTGAAAATAATGTGCAACAAATGTAATCCTTTTGTTAATATGCATCATCTTTTTTAAAAAAAATTTTATTCAGAAATTGATTCAATTCTGTACTTTTCTAAAATGAGAAAGAAACAAAGTATGCTTATGTCGTGGCAATTTCAAATAAATGTTAAAAGACAAAATCCCACAAGGAAGGTTCTTCTGTATTCACGGACGCAAATATTTTATCAACAGCAATTAATGCGGTTACATCATTTACGATATTAGGTGTAGTTCATTTCCTGCGTGCCCTTTCTTAATAAAATTGTTCTTTTTCTGTAGCTGAAATAGTATTTTATGGTGCACTATGTAGGGCCAGGTTGTATCCTAGGTCAGACGTGGACCATGCAAATTATTGCACAAGCAGATTCGATTAAACAACGGGCTCGGCTCCGGAAGCACTCCCCTTCTTGTGGTTTATCCTGATCACTCAAGTTTATGTAAATTATTTAGAAGAAGGTAGCTCACCAGATGAGAGAGAGCTGACAAACGGACAGAGATGTAGACATGGCATCCTACGTTAGCAAGGAATTTCTTTTTTTTAATGTAACTGGTGAACAGGAAACCATTTGGGATTGTTAAGACTGAATAAGATAACACTGTTATGGGTAAATAAATAAAAACAAACCGTATACATTATAATTATGATATTTGCTCGTGTAGGCGTAACCTACTGCAATTTTTGGGACGTGAAAGCAAGTTATGAGTTAACTTAAGTTATAGGCTCAATGATTTTCTATTCAAATATTAAATGTGTTTTATGTAATTAATCTTCAAACGTCTTGTATAATGTAATGAAAACTCCTAATATAGCTGATTCAGGTTTTCACAGGAATGTGCCACGGTGTGTGAAAAGCAGTGCCGTGAACCAGATGGAACTGCCTTTTTTTTGGACTTTGGTTTGGATTATATAAGCGCTGGTCCAGCAGTTCCTCTAACCACCAGCAGAGACCGTTTCCTCTACACAACCCTCTGCCAGAATGATGTAATGATTTCTAGAAGTTCTTCTAAAGTCAGTGTGCTGTGAATGGCTGCAGGTGTTTGATGCCACTGCTTCCTTTCTGTATTATCAGCAGCGATGTTCTCGTGCTCATTGCATCTGTTCAGATATCTGTTTAAAATTTAAAAGGACAGGAACCGATTCTGCTGCAAACAGATCAGCAGTAAATTCAAACAGCTGCAATGTCCCTCACTAACATTCTGTTCTGAGCGCCCTGATAATCTACAGTTTTAAAGGTGCAAAAGTCGATTTTTTTCCTAACTTATATATAAATAACCTGAAAAATATGTAGAACATGGTCAAAAATAATAGTTTACGTCATGGCCTCAGCACGAGTGTACAATGTGAGTGAGAAAATCTGTTTGGAGAAACCCTGGTACAGTCCATGTTTGTGTTTACATGGTACGTTTGTGTCAGTCGTTCTGTAAACAGTCTCCAAAGCTCCATCACTCCGTCTCTATCTGAAATCTATTAGCACCCAGCACAGTCAGGTTATTCTCCTGTGTGCAAAAAAACAATGCTGGTCTTTGAAAAAGAGCAAAAAAAAAAAAAAAAACCAAACAAAAAAAAACCAACCAAACAAAAAAACATTTCAAATCCTATCCTAATCTTCACAAACTTGGCCCAATGAACTTTTAAATACATGGCTAAAAGCAGTGGAAATAATGTTGATACTTGTCTCCATTTGGTTTAAAATCATGCTATCTTGAAGTTAAAAAGGTAGAGTGATGATTATAATGCTTCAAATAATGAATGGTTCTAGATCTTCTTAAAGTCTCCAATATTCTAACGTTTTGATTGTTTTTCTTAAAAAGAAAAACGGTCCGAGTCCATGGAACGTTTGTTTGTGGAACAATTATTATTATGATTACTAGTTCAGGCTCTCTCACTCGCCTTTGTACTCGTAGTATTTTTTTTTTAATTGAAAAGAGAGGGTTGTTCAACTAGGAAAAACAATAATCCAAAAAAAAAAATAACAAGGAGTAAATAATCAGCTGTCACGAGAGAATAGGAAAAAAAGAGCAATAACTCCAGACAGATGAGGATGGGTTCTCTTCTGAGTCTGGCTCTTCTCAAGGTTTATTCCTCATATTGTTTCATGGTGCTTATCCTTGCTTTGAGAGGGTGAAGACGTAGAGAATGTTTAAGCTAACAGACACTTTAGATAGCTATATAGAGAAGGTTTAAGCTAACGGACGCTTTAGATAGCTATATAGAGAAGGTTTAAGCTAAGGGACGCTTTAGATAGCTATATAGAGAAGGTTTAAGCTAACGGCTTGGGGTGAACGGAGGTTGTTGTGATCACGAGCACACAGCCTTATCTGGAACACCAGACCTCTCTATGCCCCACACACACCCCCTCAGGGGGTCAGAGAGCTTTGCTCTCATATTACATGCACATGTATACACAGCGAAGTGCACTGACCTCTTTCTCTGTGTGTGTGTGTGTCTCTGTCTGTCTGTGTGTGTGCGTGTTTTCCCTGTGCATGCAGCTGAAGAAATTCTGACAGACGGATGAGCACTTTTCATCTGCAGCATTGGTCATTGGAACATGCAACATACAATCACCAAAATTATTGGCACCTTTACAAAAACGAGTACTGCAGGAACCTACACATTCTGTACAATTATCTAAATTACTGTTCAGCCTCTACAAATTTACTGAGGCCGCTTCTAGAGATAATAACAGCCCTTGACTATTTCTCTGGATGTTTAAGAGAGATAAGAAATGACACCAGCACGGGCTATAACGTCGGCTAGCACTTTAAACACCCCGCGTAGTGCACCCTACGCTTACTAGGGAGCTTTGTAAAGCTTGTAGAGCAGTGGAAAGATGTAAAGTCTGCTCTCGCGTTTTGCTCCGAAACAGAGATTTCTTCACTGAGTGCGTTCTGTCAGCACGGCTTAACTGCTCAGTCTCTCGGATAACAAGAGCACAAATCAGCGTTCAGCTTGGTCGTAATAAACATCACAGTGTGAAGTGGCTGGATAGTGCTGGGGCAGTGCTGTAATAATGCAAAGACCTCATTACGCTCTTCATTTCTGTCTGTTCTCATGATGTTGAAATAGAAATGAATCTCATCATATCTGCAAGTATCATAAGGAGGTAGTGGGAGAGACAGAGAGAGAGGTCTGAGCTCACTCAATTTGTCAGAATTGATAGAATATTAAAAGGATCGTTGCTCAACCCAATGACTATGTGCTGTCACGGAGATCAAACTGTATAGCGGATGCTGTACATACTGGTTATAAGTGCAGTGTAGACAGAGGAGAGGAGAATATTCTGCTGTGCAGCACCTCTCTAGCAGTCAGTCACGCTTCATTAGTCAGCCTCAATTCTCCCAGCCGGCACGGCTAACGTAAAGGCTAACAAACAACATGCTCCAGCATGGATCGCCAGAGACGAAACCTCACAAACATATTATAGTGTGTGATTATAGTACTCTGGGACTTTTATAGATTTTTGCTACAGTTCTCACGATCAAAACAGGAATCATTTTTGGTAGTCACTCTGAAAATCTTTTTCCAAATCTCCAGATGCTTTCTTCAAAGTATATTCTTCACCTACACCTAAGCTATTGAGTTTGTCTAATAGTAAGGACAGTCTGTTTATCATATTATCATTAGCTTTCGTCCCCAAGGTAATCTTTTCTCATTTTTCGCAAAATGATAGAAAACTCTGTTCATCCAAGATGTCTGCTCTCATACTGTTTCTGTGGTCAGTTACACTCTTCTGGTCATGTTTTCTGATACTGATCTGGAAAAGGACTCAGCTATGAGAGCTGGAGAAATGGGTATTTATAGAAACTGCTGTCTTTATGCACTCTCTCCCCCCCACCCCTCTGCTATAATACTCGTATCAAAAATACAAAACATTTGTATTGTAAATATATCATATTTATTGCAATATTGTAAAAAGGCAAAAATTGGCTTTTCTTTTTGTGTTGGAAAGAAAATCATCATTTGTTTTATAAACGTTACCGCATTTTGTATTTTATTTATCTACAGTAAATCCTTCTTGTTACTGATATTTAGGTAGACACACTATACACTCCCACAACACCATTTCAAAATTCTATTAACATCCCCTCTCTCAACAGTCTCATGTAGTGTGAACTTTACATTTAGATGCATTTTTGCTCACTGACATCCACTACATGGAGGTCAAACCGTCCTAGCATTAAAGAGCAACATTCAGCAACTCATAGAAAAGTGTGTTGAAACATCTGACCAATCACAGATGCTCATAATGAGTTTACTGTTCGAGTTTGATGTGCAAGTGTAGTCTGATGTACAAAATTGCCATCACAGAACGTACCCAGGGGAACAGAGGAGATCTGTGTGTACAGATCCAGCATTCGGTTGCCATCAGCATCCACCAGGTAGTTTCCCCGGCTTTCCTCGTAGTTACAGAAGAAATTAATTGCGCCAACGTTCTGTGAAATGAAAAGACAAAAAGAGCATGAAGATGGGATGAGTGCTGTGGTGTCCTGAAACTTTTTTTGCATCTCCTCATAAATATGACATCTCACGGTGTGTTTAAAAGCCATACGTGATTAAGTTCTTTGTTTGCTACTTCTCTAGCTCTGTGGAAATTTTTCCAAAGATTCCGCACAGCCTTTTAAAGTATCTGATGCGTCAGCATCCTTCTACACCCGAGGATACGTTTAAAAGGACAGCCAAACCGAACAGGGAGATTTTTTCCCACATCAGCACTTTGCAGTTTAATTACAATACGTCAAACTGATTTTATGGCCTAATGACACACACAGTGCTCAAGAGCTGAGTTTAACGGTCATTAATAGCAGTGATGCTTTATTTTGTACTCAAACACAAAATAAATAAAAATGAGTGAGTGATTACTTAATATTTACAATGTCTGATACTTCAGTAGAACTATTTTTCTTTATTTAACACAGCCATAATTAACAGATCATAGATTCACAGACTTACATTTAGAAACTCGGCATGTTTTGATAACTGTTTTCCCTTTAGCGCAGATTTATTTTATGAACAAAATCCTAAACTTCTGAAATATTACACACAATACTTAAATATTTACAGTAATAGTCCAGATATTTATTGAAACCATAGAGCTTTTTATTCTTGAACTTTCCACCGACAGAGCACATTAGATCTTAGATGTTCTTTATGATTTAAAGGCCGACTTGTTTTTGAGTTACTGAGGTTTGGATTAAACCCATTCAGCTCAAGTGTCAAGTCAAACAGGCGAATAACTCTAAGAGCTCAGTGATACATGTAATAATTGATAGTGGGTTGCGATTCACCACTATAACAAAATGACCAAATCTCAGACCCTCTGCGTGCCATCCCTACAGGTCTCCGGATCCCACTGTACGAATCACTGGTCTAGCTGTACACAAACATTTTTCTTATACTCTAGATACCTTTTCTCGTGATTTATACCGCACATTGTACCGCAACTGACAGGACGTTTCATACATTTTTATTCGTTTACAGTTACATGAGTTGAGTTTTGAGTGTTTTATTGTATGTATGTTATGTAAATTTGGGAGTGTAAAGTACTTTGGTTTTTAAATGTGCTACGGAAATAAATGCTGATTGATTGATTTATATGGCAGCAATGTGTCCTATAAACAGTCACTTCTTGACCAGCATTTCTTCTTTCTTTCTTGAAGTTAATGAGACAAAATAAAAAAACCAACAATGAACACAGCTAGAGAAACTGCACGTGTAAACTCAGGAAGATTTGGAAAACAAAGTTTTACCTCTGACTGTTACAAAGTGTTGACACTGGAGACTCCTTCCATAAATGTTAAATCAACATGTACTTACAGAAAATATCACCATGTCAACGTTTTAAAAATAAATTATGTTTGGCGTCCGTTGTGCAATGGCATCCCTGTGAATGAGCTGTTGTTATAGAAACGTATTAATACAACGTATTGAAACAAACGCATTAATATAAACCTATTCATCAACACCGTCTGACCAATCAGAAGCAACCAAATTAAACCGAGTCAAGTAAATAAGGGTGCTCGGCTGTTGCTGTTTGGTTTGACCCTGCACATTATTAAACAGACAAACAAACGGGGGGGGGCCTCATGTCTCAATAAGGGGTGGAGATTTATATGATGAAAATCAGCAGTGCTCAGCTACATTTCTCCTGACAAAGAGCAATAGTGTCTGTGATAGCATTGCTATAATAAACGCAATCATATTACAATTAAACAATTTGGACTTTTGAAAGAACAGGCTGAATCAGGGTTGTGTTGCAACATGCCCATAACCTGGACACACCAGTTGGAACCAGTCTAAACCGTTACATCACACACACTAGTGTACAAAGGCTGCTTCTTTGTGCTCCCTTTCTCTCTGCTTCCTGCTGGCTTGAATATGTGAACGTTGACAGCTTAGCGCTTCACAGACCTCACACACAGTGGTAAAGATCATCACTATACTGTGAGTATACAGTTGAAATCAAAATAATTCAACCCCGATTGCGAATCAGGTTTGATTCGCAATGCCAAGTTGAATTTGGGGAAACCATTTGAAGCTTTCGTTGTTCTATTTCAATTACTTTTGTTTTGATTTGTTCATTGCAAACAACTGAAAGTCTGTAAATTTGAACAATAAACCTAATTTGCAATGGGGTGGAATAATTTTGATTGCAACTGTATTACAGAAACAATCATGAGTGCATGAGCTGCACATGAGCACATTTGTGCTGTTAACTTCATCCCTGACTATCAGCTCAAAACAGCCTTCTTATTCACACCGCAGAGACCTGGAGAAAGCCGGATCACTTTTGCTGAGGTGAGAAAAACAAATGAGAAGTCCTGAGTAAGACAGCACACACAGTGATGAACTATGAGCTGGAGTAATGAGGGGTATATTAAGGTTATATAAGCAACAGAGTGTGTGACCCGGATGACCTCTAGTCCGGCTGCCAAACTTCCACAGACGAATCTGCTGACTTTATAACTCCTCTATAAACCTTATGCAATAACAACGTACATGATTCAGCTTTCTGAGTGAAATGCAGTGCTGACCTGAATTTCTCCCAGCTGTCTTGTCAGCTCCTGTTAAGAGAGGAAGACAGAAAAACGAAAGCAAAAAACTGTTGGATATTGCACGATGCATTGTAGGACCAGCAAGAAACAAACAAACGGTTTTAATATTAACGTGAAAGGACGACTGACTTATTAAAAAAATAAAAATGCAAATATTTTCTCTACCAGAGTGAAAAACAAAATGTATTAAAAGAAAGATGATGATGATGAGATCAAACCTTTGACCTGGGCCCTGGAACAGGAGTCTTCATGGATGGAGCATCATATTCAAACTCAGACACGGTCTTCGTAGCTGTCTGACTGACATATCTGCACCCTGGGGGATAATAAATTATCCTAAATGCTTTACGTTCGCTCACACATTTGATTTGGTCTTCGTGTTATAAAAGTATGGAGTTTCACTGGGAAAAGTGCTTGCTTGATAAACCATCATCTCTTTAAATTACATTTGTGTTGCCTTAACAGTCAATCCAGACCATAAACTCTGTTCAAGGAAATGTTTTTGATTTTATGATGCTTTATGACTCTTGTATCGGTCTGCATGCTGTCTGATATGTTCTGTCTTTTACCTGAAGCCACAAGGCGCAGGTTCCGCCTAAGGGAGAGTGTCAGGTGGTGGCTGAGGAGCGCCATGTAGAGCTCTTAGAAAAGGAGAGAGGGAGAGAGGGAGAGAGAGAGAGAGAGAAAGAGACAGGGGCTCAGAGCAACTGCCTTTCACAACTGTGGAATAAAGCAAAGGAGAACAAGATCAGAAAATAAATAAGTAAATAAATAAAGAAAGAAATAAATCACCTCTGCACAAATTAAAAGATCCTATTCCTGACTTTACTTGCATACTACAAATGATTAAATTATTAGAAAATTCTGCTTGTTTCCATTTTTTTGTGAGGACTTTGTTTTGAAGAACTGAAACCAAAAAATACACCTTATACAGTAAAGTGTGTACATTTAGCTTCACTTACTTTTGTGATATGGGCGACAAAAACAAAAAAATATCCACATAACCGATTTTCTCTTCATTCTTTTGTCTCAGCAAATCTCATGGTACAAGATCTTGCTCTTTTAACGCACCAGACTATCCTAGCAAATACAGACGCAAAGATTTAACTAAGAAATGTTCTTGTGTTCTTAACGTATCGATCTAACCTAAAAAAAATTATTAGCCAATGAAAAACAGGAAAAAAAAAAACAGGACTGAATCACCATTTTCATTACTTACATAACATTTTAAACGCACCACATAATATTTCACACACAATCTGTTGGAAAGAAATGTCTTTCTGAACACATTTAAAAGTTCTGTATAGTGTCAGGATGAAAATGTGAAGACAATGTATTCACTTCATAAAACAGTAGTTTAATTTGGGAAAAAAAGTCCTCTAAATAGATGGTCCAGGTGAAACTAAATGCAGTAATAATGCGGGCTAGATTTTGCTTCTAGCTTCCAAACAAGGTAAAGGAATATCCAACAATGTGTGAATTTTATTTTTAGCATGAACTGAATGGGTAATCATAAGCCCTCATTACAACTCTGCAATGTAACCCCAATAAAAGAAGCAATTTTTTTTCTTTACTTGAACGTGTGTAAATTGGATTGATCCACCTTTAAATGAATCCATTTCTTTTAGACGCTGCGCTTTTCTTTGCTGAATCAATAACAGCCATCGGTGATGAGTGTATTCAAGGAAAAAAAGCCAGTAAAGCTTTGATTTATTATGATATTTTATTATTATTGATGAGATTTATTTTTTATGGTACAACAAGGAACGGGAATCATCAAAACAGACAATAACGTGCTCATTTCTAGAATCCAAAATGATTCACTTTACTGAAAACTTATCTTCGTACAATATACAAACTATACTCCATTTATTATATACATATATTCCATGGTCATGTTGCACATATCAAATTTTAACCAGTCAGTTAGGAGCCACTTTTAGTCTTGGGAAAGTCTGTTTATACGGATCTATTATTGGAAAGCAGAAGACTCCTCAAAGAGCCACGTCACTGCTGACACTTCACGATGGTGACTAATGCCAACGCTCCGAGGTGCCGCTAAATCTCCCAACATGCGAGCGCACACCCACCGCCATCTGGGTTAAACAAGACGGACTCAGCACTTGCCTCATGACGAGGGAATCCTGATTCCTGCCATGTCTACCATATGCTTACTCAGTGTGTGCACTGAGGATAAAGAATGGCTTTATGGAGAGCACTTTAAGCACTTTGCATGGCTTTTGTGATGAGTTAATGAGGCTGATGATTTCTTTCCTGCTTCCTTATAGTACAGCAAATAAATTACTCTCCTAATAGCAAGTCAAGAACTAGGCTTTGACTGAAAAACCTTCTCTCTAGAGCTTTCTATAAAGTAGAGCAAAGAGTGGCCGGTTTATCACTTGTGTCAAATTTGAAATAAAAGTAATTTGTATATGAATGTGCTTGAAAATTTTTTGCTCCTGCAGAAAGTTTATAACCAATCCCTCATCCTCCTGCTGAAGGTTTAACCATTCCCTCGTCATCCTGTCACCATCTCCTGAAGGAATTCTAACCAATCCCGCCTGTCACTCTCAGTTCATCATATAAACGTGGAATTAGGGAATGGTGTTTGAATTCCATAACGTGGCATTAGACACTGTAGGGGCCTGTCACTGTCAGCATCTTTATTCTCGATCCCAGCAGGAGGCACTGAGTGTGTCTTCCTTCTGCTCCACATTTGGGGGAAACAGTTACGCAACAGTGCCGGCTCAGGCAGGAAATATCTAGTTGCTCGTGTTATCAGAAGCCACCTCGTCTGGACTGGATAGAACCAGTTCTTGACAGAGGCACTACACAAGCCCCAGTCATTTATATGGCTTAAGATGCAGCAAGTGTCTGAACTGGTTTTAAATGAAGTATTTGAGTGACAGCTGAGACTGCAGAGACTGCAGTATAACTGGAACAGTATAGCAGTGATCAAACAGAAGTTACAAACATTTTCACCATTGCAGATATGTCAAAGATAAATCAGTCATCAGTCACATGACCCTGGAACAACCCAGAGTAATATTAAGTGTGTCTTCTGTGATTTATAGCTTGCAATTATTCACTGTAGAATGGCAGGAACTGCTTCTGGTAAATGTCTTCAGTGGAAATTAATTTTTTGTAGAAATTACACCGGAGGGTATTACAGTAGTCCTTTGAAGATAACTTTTCTTTAAAAATGCATTTTAAGATATATAATGAAGTAGGGAAATTGACTGGTCTTACCCTGTAGTCAAGTGGCTTTTTATTGTCATTTCAACCATATACAGCTGGTACAGTACACAATGAAACGAAACAAAATTCCTCCAGGACCTTGGTGCTACACAAAACAACACATTAACTTCATGTGACGCAGAATTAAAAAAGACCTACACATTCTACATAAAAAGTGTACGTGCAAACAACACAAGACAGTACAATAGGCACACTAAGTGACAGCGTAGTTCCGAACAGTACACAGTTCTAGTGTGGATGTGTCCGATATAACAGGTAGTGCAAAAAGATAAAAACAATATATATTTTTAAAAAATGTTGTGAATATAAACATTCTATGACATAGTATTCAGCAGATTAGCTTATGTGGACATAGCAGTTATTGCGGTAGCAGCCAGGTAAAGAGTATAGTGCTGACAAGAAATTGAAGATAATATTTTTATAAAGTACATTAGCAGCAAAAATACAGGCTGTCAGTACAGAAATGTACAAAAATTGCAAGGGGAGTGGGATGGTGTTCAGTTCAGTATGAGTCTGTGTGTCTGTCTGTCTGTCTGTGTGTCTGGTCTGAGTATTGAGGAGTCTGATGGCTTGAGGGAAGAAGCCGTTACACAGTCTGGCCGTGAGAGCCCGAATGCTTCGGTACCTTTTTTCCAGACGGCAGGAGGATGAAGGAGTTTGAGGGGTGTGTGGGATCGTCCACAATGCTGGTGGCTTTGCGGCTGCAGCATGTGGTGTAAAAGTCTATGGCGGAGGAAAGAGAGACCCCAATGATCTTCTCAGCTGTCCTCGCTGTCTGCTGAAGGGTCTTGCAATCCAATACAGTGTAATTTCTGAACCAGGCAGTGATGCAGCTCAAGATTCTCTCAATGGCTCCTGAACTGAAGTTCTTGTTTGCTGAACTGAAGTATATGAACAGCATTCGAACGTAGGTGTCCTTTTTGTCCAGGTGGGTGAGGGCCAGATGTAGGGTGGTGGCGATGGCATCATCTGTTTGGTGTTTGGGACGATACACGAACTGCAGCGGGTCCAGTGAGGGGGGCAGGGTCTTGATGTGCCTCATGACGAGCCTCACGAAGCACTTCATGATGATGGGTGCGAGTGCAAGTGTCATTGAGGAAGGACACTGAAGATTTCTTCGACACGGCGACAGTGGTGGTGGCCTTGAAGCATGTTGGAACAATGATGCTGCTCAGGGAGATGTTGAAGTACTCTGAGCACTCTGCCAGGAATGTTGTCTGGTCCAGCAACCTTCTGTGGGTTGACGGAGTAGTTTTCCCTCACATCAGCTGTGGTTAGACACAGCACCTGGTCGTTGGTAGGTGGTGTGGTCTTCCAAGTCGTCCCTTCATTTTGCTCCTCAAACCGAGTGTAGAAGTTGTTCAGTGCATCTGGAGGGAGGAATCACTGTCACATGCGGGTGATGTTGTCCTGTACTTGCTGATTGCCTGAACGCCTTGCCACATTCACCGTGTGTTGCCGCTGTCTGTAAAGTGACTGTGGATTTTCTGGGCGTGTGCGCGCTTTGCCTCTCTGATGGCCCGGGACAGTTTGGCTCTCGCTGTTCTTAAGGCTGCCTTGTCAACTGCCCTGAAGGCGGAGTCTCGGGTCCTCAACAGCGCACATACCCCGCAGTCATCCATGGCTTCTGGCTGGAGAGTGGGGTGATGGTCTTGGAGACAGTTATGTCATCAATGCACTTGCTGGTTCAGCTGGTAACTGATGTCATGTATTCCTCCAAGTTGGTGAAGTTGTTGTTGGTTGCAGCCTCCCTGAACATGTGCCATGTCAAAACAGTCTTGAAGAGCAGAGATGGCTCCTGCTGGCCAGGTTTTCACCTGCTTCAAAGCCAGTTTGGAGCGTCTGAGGGGTTGGGGAAGTGGTGAATTCCCATGGTAAATAAAATGGTCTGCATCTAACAGTCACAAACTCCACCAGTGATGAGCAGTACTAGCACGAGTTCTTGCAACATTCAATGTTGATGCAGACACACAAGCCACCACCACTAGCCTTACCGCACAGAGCTGCATTTCTGTCGGCATGAAATGAGGCGAGCCCGTCTAGCTGAATGGTGGCGTCCGGAACTCTGCTGCTGAGCCACATCTCTGTGAAAACAAAGACGCAGCAATCTCTAAACTCACGCCGTGTTGCCTGCTGGAGTTGGAGGTAATCCAATTTATTGTCCAGAGAGCAGACACTGGAGAACCAGTTGGCTAGGGTTTTGCATGGACCCCTGCCCTTTTGCCGCACTTCCACTTCATTGTACACTGCTTACGACGTCTCCTCCCCCAGCCACCTGCATCAGGCAACACCGTGGACTGGAGGCCCGGTCTACGCAACACGGCAAGATCGCATAGCTTCTCCGGCAGATCACAATGCAGGTTGGCAATTGCATGATGTTGTTCCTAGATGAGGCTGCATGAAACCATTTCTTTCTTTTTTACTCCTCTTGTTGTTGCTTGGGGGACTCCAGTCCAGTGGAGCTCATTATTCTGCAGATCTCCACTGCACCAGGGAAACATTTCATGCTGATCGAAAAAAAGAAAAAAAAAAAAAACACAACAACCCATATACCCTCATAAGTGATTGCTTATGCTCTGAGCCGATTTTCTAAACAGAGCATGGAGGAGGCTGGCACAGCCGGAGACGCGAGTAGTCAGAGGCAAAAGCAACAACACGAGCACATTCTCCCCTCGGTGGAGCCATTACTGAGGTTCATTAAGATGCTAATCACTGCTGTATTACACAACCTCATCTCACAGGCTGATCGGAAATGGAGCAAAGAGGCAGCATGATTTTAAAACACCTGCATTACCTGACAAACATTCCTGTTACACAAAGATTAGGAAGCTTTATTGTGAGCCATGTTTACAGTGGTGTGGAGCTTTTGTAGTTCATGGACTGGGGCATGGGGCCATGGAGGAAGTGTTCTTTCATGGCAGAGCTCAGAATTTTCTGAATGTGGTCAGAGGTAGGAGTATCCAGAGATTAAGTACGTCAATCTGAATACAACAAGTAGTTACAGTTAGTTCAGTATTTGAGAAACTTTCAGAAATGTTTCTGACCATTTTGGGACAAGGAAAATAAAATTAAAAAAATTATTTTGACAGATAAATAAATAGACTGGCAATATCTAGGCTTTAAAAAATTATTTTAATGGTAATTTTTTTATTTTAGAAATTTTTACTTGTATATTTGTTTAACTGAAAAAATATTTCAATAAAATTGACATATTAATTGCAGTAGTCATTATTTATTGGTAAATTAACCAAAGGGGTAATCGACTACCCCAAAATAACCTAAAGACCAATAAAAAAATAAATCATTAGATTAATCGATTGCAAAAATAATCGATAGTTGCAGCCCTAATTCCTTCGAGGCTTAAAAACGTTCTTAGATCATAAAACATTGGCAAACTCCTATACTTGAAAGTTTATTCATCTTATAATGAGTTACATTTTTGTCCGATTGTACTGTGAAGCCAAACCAAAAATAATCTTTAAGATCATCCTGTCCTTGTGATTAAACACCCGAATGTTCGTCCATCCATCCAATTTCTAAATGTTGCCAATTTTTAAATGGCAATCAGCCTACAACGCATGTCTTTGGACTGAGGGAGAAAACCAGAGTACCTGGAGGAAATGCCCGAAGCACGGGAGAACATGCAAACTCTGCGCACACACTGCAGAAAACTCTCAAGACTGAAGGTGCAAGGCAAATGAGCTAACCACTAAACCACCCTGCCTCCAAGTGTCCATCAGCACATGACTTTCCTTTTAGATGCTTTAGAGCAGTGGTTCTCAACATGGGGGGCGCGGAGAGATCGGAAGGGGGAAGCAAATTGATTTCAAGAAAAAAAACACAAAACAGACAGGGCATCATTTGGGTACTCTGTGTATTTTATTGCTTTTCAAATAGAATGTGCATAAATGAAAAAGCATTCCTGCACTCTGCCTCTATTTTCTTTTTGCTGGGGAGAGGCAGAGCTTAGCCTGCCTTTTATCCAGCTGTCAGTGCAGACTAGTGTTGCCAACTTAGTGACTTTTTTTTTTTTCAGAAAAAAGGTGCCTAACGACAAATCTAGCGACTTTTTGGACAAACCTTAGTAACTTTCCAAATGTCGCCAGTACTGTCCTGCAAGCACGAGGTCTTGCTTTCCTACTGCACTAGCACCTCTCTCTGTGTCTGCTCTGTTCAGTGAGGGGCTGAGATCTGGAGCAGCACATCCCGGTGATCGCACGGCAGCTGACATAGACGTGAATGTAAAATGAAGCAAGCGCAGATGTCCCACTGATTGATTTAACAATGTCATGGATAACGAGACGCGACTTTTGTCCCCATTTACATCATTCGTATGCGAATGTTTTTAGAACGCAAGACGAACGTTATGCAACACGTTCTACATGTAAAATAGTCCACGTTATTACAGCCTAGTTCTCTTGTTCAAAATAGTTATAGTGTCTTTAATCATGTCAAATAAACATTTTTGATCATTCATGTTCCATAACGGTCTGTTATATAGTTTTAGGAAAGTCATAAAAGTTCTTAAAAAAAATTATTTAAAAAGTTATGAAGGTGATTTTTTTTTAAAGTACAAAATAAAATCAAAACAGATTATTATATAGATATATTTTATATAGAATAGATAATCATTATACCAGTCTCCTCCAATATGGGGGGGCGCCACATGATAGGGGAGGCAATGGTTGAGAACCTCTGCTTTAGATGTAATCATTATTGATAAAGAGCTTGGGGTCTAATTAGTTTTTGGAGCAAAGAACACACACTGATAAAATACTTCCTAATTCATAGAGGTGAACATTACTCTGCCGTTGCCACAGAAACCACACCGACAAGAACCCGAAACGTTGGAGGTAGCGGGTCGTGAAGCGTAAAAAGCTTTAAAAGATAGTTTTCTCTGACAAAATTGTAATACCGTGACAAATTCCTACTCCAAAAACAAAACCAAAAAAAAAAAAAAAAGGACTAAACTTAAACTTCTAATTTGGTGATCAGAATGATGGACGTGTCTTCACCAAGATGTGTGCACAACATACTTGTGCAAAGTCCTCATTGAGTTAATATGTAACTAACAGCAGGGCTGTAGATCGAGCCAATATGGTTATGCACGATCTCTATGCTTCATCCTATGCAATGAAGCCTTATCATGTTTAGTCATGGTACGATCAGACGTTACCTCACCACTGACTTACAGATTAAAGTTACAGATTAATATGCACTTCTGACTATTACTGTATTTTTTTTTTTTTTTTTTACCCGATCAAGTTCAGTTTTCATGTCTTCTCTATCCAGCTGCAACTCAGCAAAAAATTTGCAACTTCGTCCCTCTACACTCGCTCCAAAACACAATACAGCACCTCTGGTTCTCAGCGCAGGGCTGCTGCTTTTCCCACACTGTCCTACGTTACATTGCAGCCTCTGCTGCATGCTCCTATAATAAAGTTATCATACACAATAATGTCTGTGTGTTCTGTTTTTGGCATACTGCCATACGTTAGGTTTTCTTTTGGCTCAGCTTGTAACGACAATGTGATAAATACTGACAGTTTCGGAGATTTTTACAGTCATTTTCAAAAACATCTAAGAAAGAACGATTAGGGGATTTGATCTGTATTTTTAGTCAATGGCAGCTCATGAAATTTTGCATTTGGACGCTTTCAGCTCCCTATACAGCAATTTAGCAACATGAGCTGATGTAGAACAACAAAGCTTTGCAGTCATTTGTAGGGCTAGTGAAAACAGGAATTGAGGAAGTATCTCAGCAATGGCTTCCTGTATAGCCATCAAATTTATTGCTTCCCTTTGTGAACAAGCGTTGATGGTCCCAAAGGCTTCTGGACTTCAAGGTGTGGGGATGGGTCAAAAAGTGCCTGGACCCCTTAATCGTTGCTTGTAGCTGTTACCACACAGTGAACTGTAACTGCCCTCATCAAAACCACATACAATTTGTGACTTGTTTTAATTCCACTTCCTCGAATAATTGAGAAATGACTCATCCCTTCCATGCACTGCAACTTTTCAAGCAACCTCTTGAGCTGCCTGCTCAAAAGGTTAACATGCAGCCCTGAATAATAAATCAGCAAATCAGGATGGAAGCAGTTTTTGAGCAGTTGTTAAAACAGGGAACACATAGACACTCTTTCACGTGCAGTACGGTTCTGCAGATATGAAGCAAACACAAACGGCATGCAATAATCCTGCTACATAATACATACCACTTGGCGCTGGTAAAAATCGGTCTATGAAAACATACACGATTCTCTGCTGAACCATTTAAAATGGACAGATCTGTGCAAATCGAGGAGGAGGCCGCAAAGCAACGCGTTTGTTTTTTCACATTATTCTGTGTAAAATCTAGAGACTGTTGTTTGTGAAAATCCCAGGAGACCAGCAGTTTCTGAAATGCTCAAATCAGCCCATCTGGCACCAACAACGATGCCACGGTTAAAGCCACAGAGATCTCACTTTTTCCCCATCCTGATGTTTGATGTGAACATTAACTGAAGCTCTTGACCTGTGTCTGCATGATTTCATGCATTGTGCTGCTGCCACATGATTAGCTTAGATAACTGCATGAAGGTGCAGGTGTACAGACGGACAGTGAGTGTGCATCTTCCAGGTTATGATGAGCATCACTTTGGATGCTTTACTCTTCTCTTCAGGTGAATGTTTACTTACAGAAACATCTGCTCAGTGTAGATGCAGGTTTATATAAACACACATCACACCGACATCCTGTTCACTAATTAACAAGTTGATATTTTATCTTGTTGAATGAATAATGACTATAGTTTTGTCTCATTTTCTAAAAGCAAACAGACTGAGGAGAATAATAAGATCCGGTTCCGACCGGATTCATCCTGTCACTTGGCAGCTATTCTGAAACAAATATCTATAATGCTAGCTGACTAGCTGCAAAAAAACAGCTGTGTCGAAACAGGACCAGTTAATAATCAGTTTATTCCAGTTCTGACAGGTTTGATCAACAGACACATTTACGAACATGTTCAACTAAACGACTATAAACCACGTTATTTAATTTCATCGAGCAAAAAATGTCCAATATTTATTTACAAAATCGGAGTCGTTCAACTATAAGGACAAATCGGAAGCAGCTCGCGACTCGCTGCGCGTGCACAATCTATCCTCTCTGTACATTACTGCTTTTCCTACGTATACGCTGCGTTCGGCAGCGCGAGCCCTAAAAATTCTAACGATGGAGAACAGCTGTACAGTTAATGCTGTCAAAAGTGAGGGGGGAGAGGGGGTTACGAAACAAACAAAAATCTCACCAAGTACGTTTTCTGCTCTTCGGAAAGCTGTCACGTTTAGCTGAAGCGGAGGAAAAATAAAGAAAGAAATGAAAATAATAAATTCCGGCTGTTCAGATAAAACAGGGAAGCTCAGACCTCAACACGTCGCTAGGAGACTGGCTTCTGCTCGAGAGGGCAGGTTGTCATGGACCAGTTGATAATCACCAGCCAATAAGAAAAGAGAGGTGGCCAGCAGTTGACCAATAGGAAACGAGGAAAGTCATCCTTACCGGTTCCCGCCCACAACTGAATAGGTTCATGGAAAAGCGACATCTCGTGTTTCCTTCACGCGCTCATAGTTTACCACTTTTTTTTTTAGCTAGTTAGTTTCATTTTGGTAGCCTCCTCGCATAATTTCCCCTACCGAAAAGGCACAAAAGAAACACAAAATATGTAAACATGTGACCACTTAGATATATTTTGTGAAGAAACCCCGACCCCCAAAAGTAAGGTTTACACTGCTTTTATGTGGTATCAGGATGACAACAAATACGGCTGCCTAGCTACAGCTAGGCCTCTCTCAATCATCACATTTGGTCTCAATTAAATAACTGCGATTTTACCACATTGCTGTTGAAATCTCAATTCTGATTCATCCGAAGGATGTTGATAAATTTTCCATCACTGGTTCTTTTCGAATCACAGTTTTGCGCTCACTTTAATACGTTATCATATGCATACTGACCACTCATACAAATGGACTTCTAACACCAACGATAAACAAACGAAGATGGACCAAATGTGTTATTTATAGAAAAGGGGGGCGGGACATATGATCATAGAGTTTAAGTTTTCTGTAAGGAGATGTTGATGTGATTTATGGAAGGAGTCTTTAGCACTGTGGAAGAGCAGGTTTTCTGACAAAATTCTTCAGGAAGTCTTCAGGATAGAGGATTGTTTTTGTTTGTTTTGCAGTTTCTTGGTAACATGACAAACTCTTTTGTCTAATTAACTTCAAGGGAGAGGAAAAAAAAGAGACTCGTGTATGTAGCTGCCGTATCATAGGTGAGAACCAACATTAAATGTAGCTATAAACAAATAAAGAAGTTCGTTACAATTTGTTCGTTAATAAATAAAAACTTGAAAATTGACAAATTGCTGTGGAATAAGAGGAACAAAACTCTTCGAATGTGCTGTTATAGGAGCAATCGCATGTCAAGCATAAAGCACACTGCCGTGTCATGGATTATTTTCCTAGACCTGCACGACACAATGTTTTATTACTTATATATTCACCGCCCCAATACATACTAGATAACATTATTACTGCACTCAGATCCTCATGCTGCAGTCACAGTGTCAAACAAACATCTTACTATTCTCCCTAGAAACGAATCTAAAACATCATAATGCTGTGCCAAACAACCCAGATGTGATATGATTAGCGACATTAGCTCATGGTGAATACAAAATACTTGTTAATTTTCAGCTAAACAAACAAACCAGGCTCTTTTGAAATGCTAGTCGCCTCCCAAGGTTCACATAAAAGAATCTGTTCAAGGAGTCGACTCATTCGTGAACGACACATCCCTGTGAAGCAGAATCCTCTTGCAATCTAACACTTGCTAAACCTAGGAAAAGGTCAGAGGGGAAATATCACGGTTTCCCATGGGAATGACTTCGAGGTTTTAGTGATATAAAGACAACCAATGGTTTTAAGATATCCAATTTCAGTAGAACCAGTTAATATACTGATAGAAAAACACATTTACAGATTTTTAAATGATTTCAGATGCAGACCATCAGCAAAAACATTTGCTTCTGTGGCTAGATATCATTTGCTTAGTAATATTATTTGCAAAATTTAATGAAATACCAGTTTATATTTAAAACATTCGATATTTAAACCAAGTTTATCTGGGGTTTAAATGGCTGCTACTACATTTTATTTGGTTTTCAAATGGGCTAAATGAATTTTGTTCATTTTAGATAGTATTAAAGCACACAAGTAAGTCTATCTGACCTGTCGAGGTTTGAAATAAAGGTGTGATGATTTGCTGGTTAATTGGTGGAGTCTCTTAATTGTTTTATTTTTAAAATGGCGTCAAAGCAAAAGGAGTGAAATGTGAGTAAAAATTTAATTACCACACTCGCCTTAGCAGTTGAACTACATTTAAGCTGAGGTTAACCTTTGTATATACGTGATTCCCTCTAACAAAAACTATTTCTTTGCCTTGTTAATTAAACGCAATTTTATTTCCTCAAGCAACCACTCACGAGACATTTTTTTTAATGAAACAATATTTCCACAACGTTTTAAAAACAGAAAAATAACCAGTTGATTTATACACTTACCAAATGGCAAGTCACCGCGTTCAGTCTTCACGGATTTTACTGAAGGTACTATTGTGACGAGTATCTACAAAATAAAAACCCAGAAACCGAATACTTGTTTCGCAGGTTCGAACTAGCCGAATATCTTTGCACATTGAGAGTCGGCTCGCATGTGTGATTCATGTATGTGTATGTGCGCTGGTTACTTGTCTCCCCCCATGCCTTTACCAACAATCACAAAGAACGATATGTGAAATGGTTTCATTGAATACATATACAAAAATTAAATAAATAGGCCCAAAATAAAGAAACCAGATTACATGCTTTCACATCATCTCCTTGAACCGACTCTTTTAGGTTCAGACTCACATAAGAGCTGTTATTCTTTTTCTTTCTTACTTTTTTTGGGAAACCGTTTACATGTTTACTTGGAAACTTGTTTTCAGCACCTGAGCTGTGTGTGTTTAAATTTTAGCTGTGTAAGAAGCAAATAATTATCACGATAAATGGAAAAGTCTTAAAGCACAGATACAACAAGACAGTAAAATTGATGAAGGGATGCCTAATGTGTTTGGTCAATGCATATTTGCAGTGCATTTCTGATTCAGGACAAAGTTTATTTAATTATATTTGATATAATGCAGTGCAAAGTAATGTTATTTTTGTTAGAGTAGGTGGAGTAGAATTTACCGGAATATTTTTAGTTATATATAGGCATCACTAGTCATAACAGGGCAGTGGCAGCTCAGTGGTTAAGACGTTGGTCTACTGATCAGAAGGTCGTGAATTCAAATGCCAGCAAACCAAGCTGCCACTGCTGGGCCCTTGAGCAAGGCCCTTAACCTTCAACTGCTCAGTTGTATAAGTGAGATAAATGTGAGTCGCGCTGGCAAAGGGCGTCTGCCAAATGCCAAAAATGTGAACGCAAATAACAATATTGCATAATATGAGTCACTTGGGAGCCTGAAGAATCGACTCTTGCAAATGATCTGACCATCTAATATATTATTGAACTAGCACGCCCTCTAGTGCCCAGAAACCAGCTCGCATGCACATACATGAGTCACATATGCGAGTCGACTCTCAATGTGCAAAGAGCCGACTCCATGGAAAAAGGTATTCGGCTAGTTTGAAACCACAAAACAAGTATTGCGTCTGAGTTTTCATTTGTAGATACCTGCAGAGTTTTGTAGAGTACCTGCAGTCCATCCGTCCACCCATCCATCCATCTTCTACCGCTTATCCTTCTTTCAGGGTCACAGGGAATCCTGGAGCCTATCCCAGGGAGCATCGGGCACAAGGCAGGGTACACCCTGGACAGGGTGCCAGTCCATCACAGGGCACACTCACACACCCATTCATACACTACGGACACTTTAGACATGCCAATCAGCCTACCATGCATGTCTTTGGACTGGGGGAGGAAACCGGAGTACCCAGAGGAAACCCCCCCCGCAGCACGGGGAGAACATGCAAACTCCGTACACACAGGGCCATGGCGGGAATTGCACCCCTGACCCTGGAAGTGTGAGGCGAACTTGCTAACCACTAAGCCACAGTGCACCCTAGTACCTGCAGTACCTTCAGGAAAATCCATGAGAACTGAACGTGGTGACTTACTCTTTGGTGTGTGTGTGTGAAATTAACTGTTTTTTTTCCTGTTTTTAAAATGTTGTGGAAATATTGTTTCATTAAAAAAAAAAATGTCTCGTGTGGCGTTTTCCTTAATATTATATCTATTACTGCTATTTTAAAACTCTGCATCAGCCTGATATTTATTCTATGCATTTTACCCTTACTCATTTTTTCCTTTTATTTGTAAAGCAATTTGAATTGCACCTTGAAACGAAATGAGCTATAGAAATCAATTCATTGTAGCACTTATTCAGAATGTCAGTAAACACACACAAAAACACACAATCAATTTTAAATAATTTACAATTCACAGTATGCAATCCCAACTGTCTGGAGCGAGACAGATACCAAAACAAGAAGGGCAATCTGTAGCTAAAAATAAACTAAAATGAAATTCTCACTTGATCTCCACCACCTTTCTTCATCCTATATAATAAAACCTTTGTTAAATTAATTACATAAAATAGGATTCACATTTGGGATTCACTTAGCACTTAGCTCTCTTAGTTTTGCACATTCATAACAGCATAAAGCCGAGTATCAACTCTTGGATATTGCGTCTGGATTAGTTTTTGATGTTGCATCCTTTTCACCACATTTTTGTGAGGTTGTTGAGCTGGATAGAGTCTGAAAGGGATTAACAGATACTTTCCACAGCTCCTGTAAAACAATAAACAAAATACATTACAACATGTGCAAAGAAAGTACACATTCGGTTAGGTGATAATTATAGAAGGTGGGCGATGTTTTTGTCATATCATACCACGATTCTCCAAGCCATGATGTGTGTCACGATATACAGTATAGTAGGTTTGCTCACAAACTCCTAGCAGTACTGTAGTGTTGTATTAAAAAGACCCTTATACTGTAAATAATAGTTGTTTCACAATAAGAAATAATTTCTCATAAAAAACTTTCAAATTATAAAACTTAAGTATTTGTTTAAATATAATATAAATTATATTTATAAAATATTTTTCAAATACATTTGAATATTTTCTTTATAAACAATACTTAACACTTAAAGTCAATGCTATAAAAATTAACATTTCACAATTTTAAAGATTAGACTAATTTCAAATACTGAAAAAAGTCAAAGATATCGCAATATCTCAGGAAAGTAGATTGGAACATAATTTATCATAAATTTTGATATCATATATCACCCATCCTTAGTTAAACTTCATATAAAAGTTAGAACTGATCAAGTGAAAAGGAAGTGAAACAGTCATACAAAACAACAAAAAAATCCACAGCGCCCCCATAAAGAAGGGACGGCAACGTCTGAGCACCCAGTAACTGCTTTTTAAGCACCGGGCCATGTCTCTACTGGGATTTAAATATTTTTTTATATATATAACAAAAAAAAACGAAGAC
Source organism: Ictalurus furcatus (assembly GCF_023375685.1). Lineage (NCBI taxonomy): Eukaryota > Metazoa > Chordata > Actinopteri > Siluriformes > Ictaluridae > Ictalurus > Ictalurus furcatus. The sequence continues at coordinate 18,657,146 of NC_071256.1, read as the reverse complement.
ATGAAATTCTTCAGTAAATAAGTTACGTACAGTATTTACTGACATGAATATTGAGATGTGACTGAGGGTTTCACAGATGTTCCTTCATCATCATCATCAATGTGGTCAAACAAATAAAAAAACAAACAAACAAATAAATAAATCAGCTTCCCATCTATCCTTTACTTCCTACAGCTTTCAGAACCTTGGTTCTTTTTAAAAGAATGTCTATTAAATGCTGTTAATTATTATTATTTTTTTTTTACTGGCTCTATTTTTATATGGTTTGTTATTCATGTTTTTTTCTTGACAGGTTTGCCACCATTATTTCTCAGCAAGGCCACTTGTTAATCAGCTATTTTAAGGGGGGGCGAGCATCTCACATCTAACGTTTTGAAACTACGTTCTCTGCAAGAATCATTTAAACTGCAATTCTGTACGTTTGTAATCTGCAAAGCTGTAAGCTTTGAGCTCTGCTTTCTCTGTCTTTTTCTCTTTATATTCCAGAGAAATAGGACAGACAGACAGACAGAGTGTGACTTAGCGTTAATTTTGGAAATAGTAAAAAAGTTGAGATTTATTTGGAACAAAGGTGTCTCTGTGTGTGTGTGTGTGGGGGGGGATTCTGAAAAGTTAAGCCAAAACGTTTTGATCGCCCGCAGGTGGCTGGATGCAGTACAGGTCATAAACCCTGCCCTCTCCATGTAATCTAATGGGATGTGAGACAAGCTAAACAATCAATCAAATTACACTTCAAATACATTTTTTCCAAAGATGGTTTCTGTCATTTTAGATAGTTCTTATCACACTGATGTAAGTTCAAGTGTTTGGTTTTTTTAAAATAATTTTGATTTTAGTTAGTTATTTGATGTATAGAAAATGGGGGCGTGACATCATGATTGACAGCTGTGATTGACAGCTTCTCTGAGCAAAGTAGTCACTGAGGCACCAACAGACTTTTTTCAGGATCTTTGGGAGGAGACTGGAGCTTTAACTTTAATTTCTACATTTCCATAACTGTTTATTTCACACCGACATAACGAGTAGAAAAAGTTCAGGGGCGTGTACTTGTGATTGATTCTGATACCACAGCTCTACTCCACGCTCACTACCGCGCAGGCTCGGGCTCCAAGATGTCTGCGCCAAATTGGGACATTGGCAGCTTCACTTTTAACACAATGGAACATCGTCCATCTTTTTTTTACAATCCATGATCCACACCGATAGTTTTTCCCAGTTGCATCCGTTGTGGGAGCGGCTGAGAAGGGTCCGCTGTCATTACACAGTATGAGGGTGGCCTCTAGATGCGAAATAAAAACTGACAAATTTTGCAGTGTTATTTGAACTGCTTTTTGGTTCAGTTTGGATGATTTGGATTATTTGCTACTTTTTGGTTCAGTTTGGATGTATATCTTTTAATTACTTTAATATTTATGAACAGCTAACATATATTAATATTTATATCATTTTAAAAAGTACAGTATATTTTCATGGTACAGTCAGCACTGTTTTTGTTCTGCAATATTTTACTTTGAGTGTTATGTTTTCATTCAGTATTAATTTAAAAAAACTATCGTTTGATTAATCGGTTATCGGCAGGTACTGCCCAACTTAGTTATTGGTATGGGTAAAATCCACTATCGCTCAACCTCTAGCAAGATTTATAAGAATTATTGTTAAACCTCAATTTTTGGGTATGTAAGCAAACCCACATTTCTAAAGTTTTAAATTCAGCACAGGAAAAATAAACACGACGCACCAGTTGGTTCACTCGTTCGTACTGGAAGAACTGAGGGAAGGAGCAGGACACCGGTGACACCGTGAACCTCATTTTCTTCTCTCTCAGCTCCGTTATCTGCTCCAGGCAGCGGCGGAAATGGTCATACGTCTCGCAGGACACGTCCATGTGGCGCAGAGTGAAGTTCAGCCTGTGGGAACATCACAGACACGAACCAGCAGGAAGACACGCTCATTATCTCTTTACACAAGTCAGGACAGAGCACGTGTCACAACGATTCACACCTCCAGGTCTCCAGGTCATGTGACCCTGATGTCCAAGATGGAAAATCACACACGAGGTTTCAGTGCTATTTCAAAGTGCCAGCTGGGTAGCTTTCTCTCTGGAATTTTCAACAACTGAAGAAAAGTCTTCGAGATGTAAGATACATGAATGATAATCAGCATTAATATTCAAGTCCTGCATTTACGACTTCATAACTGACTGCTAGATTAACCCAGGAGTGTTATAATGAGGTGGACCACAGCGCTGGATAATTCTTTAATCTGATTGGCCAGAAGGCGTTTAATTTTCTGCAAATTACAGGTTCACATTAACACTTTCCAATGTAACACCTCATTCATGGCTGTTGATTCAATATATCAAAGACATATAATCATTGATATGGTTAGGTTTCTGTAAGGAGATTTTTATTTTCTTTTGTCTTATTAACGTCATGAAAGTGAAATAAGACAGGCTGATGACAAAAGAACCGTTTATAGCCGCTATAAAGTAAGCAAGAACAGGAACTAACATGTTTCTCGGATGTTCCACAACATGAAATGCAACTATAAATGGATAAAAAGTACAACATGGCATTCTTCAATAAACTGTTGACAAACTGCTGTGGTATAAGAGGAATTAAAACACTTTAGGATGTGCTGTTATCGGAAAATAATCACCTTTGGGGTGGTAACAAAAGACATGGCGGACATCACACCACCCCAGTATCAAAACGCTGAACTGGTTCAGTGGTTAAGGCTTTGAACTTCTGATCAGTAGGTCACGAGATCAAACCCCAGTGCTGCCTGTGCTGAATCCTTGAGCAAGACCCTTTAACCTTAAACTGCTCAGACACCTCAATCTGAAAAAGTTTCCCAGAAGCAGACTATTTCATCATTACCTTTTCTCTATGCTGATGTAGGCGGTGCTGGAGTGACACAGATTACTGGAAATGCGATACAAAGTCCGAAACAGGGCGTCGGTGAGGTCGTTGTCATAGCACACTTTGGGGGGGAGGGTTACAACAGCAGAAATGTAAAAACATTTAAACATCAGGGAAGACTAGATCAGTCTCTCTTGCAATTAAAACAAACAAACAAAAAAGTTAAAAGGTCTGTGCTCGTGATCGCTCACCGTCTGCTGCGATGATGACTGTGGTGTTATCGTAGAGGTCCGAGATCTCGTCCTCACTCCAGCCAAATTCTGAATCCGCATCTGAATGTGACATGAGCCAACAAACTCGCTATTAACCCTCGTTTCTTTTCATTTATAGCAATGCAAGAATGCAGTTTGCATCTTACATACCCGATATAGCTGGTATACATCTCATTTGTTACTAATATTAACCAAATTTTCAAAACAGATCTGCAACAAAACATTTAATCAGAGGAACTGACCTGTGAGGAAATCGTCTGTGGTCCAGTCCAGCTGTCTCACTTTCACACCGCGCTCGTCTGAGGAAACACATTCAGCAACGAGAAAAAAATGTGTTGCAAAAATGCTTCCTGACATTTAACAGTCATTTTATGGATACATAATGTGTGTGTGGGGTTTTTTTTTTGTATGTTCATTTGACATTTGTAAAACAATCGTGACTAAACATGACAGATGTTTGTCCTTCTGAGTGCTTCACGTTAAATCTATTAGCAGGAAATCTAGTTCAGACTCCATTACCCAATCACAGTTGTTTCTGGCCCCTGAGGATTGTTCTGATTGGATGCTGGTAGTCAGGGAGATACACGGTGAACTCAAGAAAACTGAACAGTTAAACCTCAGCTGCAATGAAGTCAAATCTGATGTTAAAAAAAAATCTGATTATTGTCCAGTTCTATTTCATTTCATTAAATTTGATGATACCATTTCTTGTAATTATCTTACATGCTGTTTTGATTTACCTACTCACTTACCTATCCACCTATTTACAAGTTGCAACCTTGCCTCAAATGCAACACCATCTACCTACCTAAGTCCTACATAAAGTTGTGCTCATAAATTTACATACCCTTTGCAGAATCTGCAAAATATTAATACGTTAAAAAAATTACATTTAGGTTTGTTATTTAGTTCTGCTCTGAATAAGCTGCTTCACATAACAGATATTTACATATAGTCCACAAGACACAATAATAAATTGATTTACACAAATGAACCAGTTCAAAAGTTTACATACGCTTGATTCTTAATACTGTGCATTGTTACTTGGATTGTGTTTATGTTTTGTGAGAGTTGTCCATGAGTCCCTTGTTTGTCCTGAGCAGTTAAACTGCCCACTGTTCTTCAGAAAAATCCTGAATGTGCAGGACATTCTTCTTCTGCATATTTGACCACTTTCCAGCAGCGGCTATATGATGTTAAGGTCCATCTTTTCACAATGAAGACAACTGAGGGACTCGTACACAACTATTACAAAAGGTGCAAACATTCACTGATTCTCAAGGCGGCAACACAATACATTAAGAGCCAAGGGGGTGTAAACTTTTGAACAGTATGAACAGTGTAAATTTTTATTGTTTTGTCTTCTGGGAAACATGAAAATATCTTATGTAACTTCTGAAGGGCAGAACTAAGTGAAACAATAAGAACTTTAAAATACAATAAACAAGAAACAATAAAATAACAATTTACAACAGTATCTACACACTTACCTACACATCTTTTGTGTGCTAATATGTTTTACCTGATGCTGCAATATAATGCTGATTCAAATGCACATTTCTCTGACACATGCTGAGGAGATCTTCACCAACATCTGCAAAACACACACACACAGCTTGTAAAGAACTCGATAAACAGGAAAGCATTACCACTTTACCACTTATTCCATTCAAACATTAATGATTATGAAGCCATTTATCAAACAGCCTGTGGTTTTCTCTCCGAGAGGTATATAATACCTTTCTTATCATGCTTACGCAATACTGAAGGTAATTTTCACAATTATGGCACAGAAAAGAAAGAAAAAAAACAAACAAAAAAAAAACAAACACATTTCCCTTCTTTCCCTTACTTCAGGCAGAAGGAGACATCATGATGATTCTTTGGATTACATAATCAAGAGTTTTTAGCTAACGTAAATATAAAAATATACAGAATTGGTCAGCAATTAAAATGCACTTTAGCTGATTAATGCGTCTGTGTTTGAAACAACGATGTCTAAATCATCACACGTTCACCTCAGAAGATCTGGTTCTGGAATGAAATAGGAATAAAATATGAAATATTATTACTACTTTTATTATTATTATTACTGTGTTCAAATCACATCTCTGCCTTAACCCTCCCATTATGTTATGGGTCAATGTGATCATTTCCACATTTGAGATGTCTGGAATACTGGTTAATCTCTCTTTTTCTCAGAATTTTTTTTTGGACATTTCCTCATTTAGGGTCATGAACCTTTATGCAAATATTTCTTCTTATGGCTTGTCTCGGACAATCCATAAAGGTTTACCGTTTTAAGCTGCTCTTTGATGTTTTTTTGTGTGTATTTAACCTGTGGAAGTCATTTTGACCCATAACATAATGGGATGTAACTTTTATTTACATCATAATAGGAGAAAAAGGTTCGGATTCGGTATTGATTGAGGTAAGGGGTGTGTTATGGAGGACAAGGAGAAGACTATCACTTTCAGTGACAACAGCTTTAAAAAAAAAAACCAAAAAAAAAAACCTGAAGAACAGTGTGACTGAAAGCCTAAAGGTGCAGTGTGATTCAAGAACACCTCTTGTCCTCTGTGTGAAAGCCTATTTTCAACCTGTAATAAGAACCAAGGTGCTACAAACCCTCTCACGTGCAATCATCTAGCACTTGGAAAGTCCCAAGTAAAAAAAATACAGAGCAAACACAAAAAAATGAAATCTTAAAGCCGAGCGTCAGACACTCCCAAATCGCATACAATCTCAAACTGCACAACCTGTAGAGCGGCCTCCGCAGTGACGGATGCACAATTTAAAAAACGAAAAAACAAAAACAACAACAAAAAAAAAACCATAGGAAGTGATGGAGCAAACAAATGGAGAAAATCACATAAATAAAATTCATCCGTAGAATAAAATGACTTCAGTAGGCATCACTTTATCTGTAATCATCTTTGGAATGACTTGTTCCAGCAGAAGGCATCATTTCAGAGCGGAGTGCAGCTTGAATATGCTGTTTCACTCAAAAAAACCTCACACGGTGCAAGAAAAATGTGTTAAAATTTATTTCCATTTCAGATTGTCTTTAAAGCTTGTACTTGAAAATTGACGATAAACAATCAGAGGTTTATTGATGAATTAAAATCCTGACTATGAAGTGGTTTGCCATTTCAGTTTAAAATGCTGGTTTCAATAAGTAACTTAAATAAGGAATAAAACACTACGTGCCATGCTGTTATACAAAAATAATCAGTGACAGGGTGGTGTGATGATGCGTTTTTATTGTGATCACCCCACATCCCGAAGTGTTTATTCCTCTTATACCACAGCGATTTGACATGTCATACTGTTTATCTGTTTATAATTACATTTAATGTTGTGAAACATCCACGAGAAGCAAGTTAGTTCCTGTTTTCGTTTAACAGCAATAAACCTTCGTTCCCTCACCGGTCTCACTTTTTTTAAAATAAGTTAATAAGACAAATAAACTGCAGCGTGTCATGTTTACGAAAGAAACCGTAAATAAAAAAAAACCCTCTGTTGGTGCATTCAAGTCATGTCATGTCATAACAATCGTGTTTACTAGTTGAAACGAACAAGAACGCCACCACAAAGTCGTAATTACGAGTGGGGAAACTCGGGATTTTCATTGCGGTCAGAGTTTCCGAGTTGGGGGCGTGTCAGTAAGAAAACATGGCGGAATAATTTGGATGTCATTTCTGCAGTTGGTGGTAAATTTGTTGAAGGAAATTGAATGTTTACTCGACGCAGAAGCTGATTTCAGTCATTATGTGTTTGGTTTATCCAGCAAGTCAATGCCAGGCTTTTTCATTTACAATAAAACAAGCTAATTTCCTGCAGAAAATACAATAGCATTGTACAATTACGATATAATATGTAATGATAAAGTTTACAGCGGCTTCATAAAATGATTCAAAACATTAAAAAGCAAAACACACCCGATGCGCATTCTTTGTTCTTCATTTTCTAGAAGCAGAGTTTAAAAAAAACTTTGCCATATATTTTTTCTAGTTAATTAAGAGAAGGTACACCGCCATCTTAGTGACTTGACATCATAATTACGACTTCCCAACTCATAAATACGAAATTCCCAGGAGGACCTGAAAAACTTAAAGTTATACCTTTATTTCTGACTATTAGAGAGCAGTGACACTGGAGACTCCTATCACAAATGTTACATAAACACCTCCTTACAGAAAACTGCACCACATTAGCAATTATACGTTATAAAACGTCTTCGATTGTCTGGAGCATCTGTCACCATTCTGACCAATCGGAATCCAGAATTCAACAGCACTGTGGTGTAAAACTCCTTAAACGAAGTATAATATAATTATTTAAGCAAAAAGAGAAAAAGTAAGCAAAAATTACTTCTAGCACTTCTATCATTTTAACTGCAATCAAAATCAAAAACGAGAACGATCACACAAACCCGTACCTGTGCAGTAGACCGTTTTGGCCACACTCGCCATGACGATGCTGGCTAATCCGGTTCCTGCTCCCAGCTCGAGCACCGTCGCTCCTCTTAACACAGCAGAGCTGGACAGAATGAAGTCGGAGAGCAGGAAAGCTGCTCGCCAGATCTGCCGAGCCAACATACAACATGCGAGATTAATACAGAAAACCGTGGTCATTATATTAGGAGTGCTATGATGTAGATTAAAAGGTGCGCGCACCTGCTTTCCGACGTCCTCCAGGGGCGTCGCCATCGTGTGCTCTGAGAGAAAACCCAACAATAACAGGTTAACCAGTCGGTATCATGTTACGATATATTCTCTATAACAGCAGCACAAACAGTAATACAGGTTTATATTAATGCGCTTGTTAGAATACATTGCCGTTTCTATAGTAACGGCTCGTTCACTGGGATGCTCCGCATAAACTGATTAAATAACCTCGTCCGTAAGGAGACATTTATGGAAGGAGTCTCCAGTGTCAGTGCTTTTTAACACTCAGAGGTAAAGCTGTAACTTTTCCCGACATGATCAGGACAGATGAGTTTACCCTTTGTGGTTTCTCAGTAACAAACAACAAGAAGCTACGTTTTTGTTCTATTATTGTTTTATATAAGCGAGAGAAATAGAGAGGCTGGTGAGGGAACGACTGTTTATAGCTGCTGTAACACAAGTGATAGCAGGAACTAACTTGTGTCCAGGACATTCCATAACATTAAATGTAACTATAAACACATAAAAAGTACAATGTGTCAATCTTTCATTTTAAAAGAAAAAATGTAATTGTTGTAGTGTAAGAGGAACAAAACACTCCTGTGCTGTTATAGGAATCTTAATAAATGTGGGATGGTAACTGTAATTATTGGAATCCCTAACCAATCTTTATGACATCGGTTATGTCATCTTCCTCCTCCTCCTCACTAATCGCTCCCTCAGCCTGTCTTAGGATGACAGGGTGAGCGGTTTCGCGGCCCTGCGCTGTCTCCGATGGCTTCCTTGCTACGTCCAGGTCTCCATCTTCGTCCAGAAGAGAGTATGACTTCTCCTCTGACGGAGAACAAGCCTCCTTCTGCTCCTCCTCACGCAGAATCCTGAACTTCGACAAAAAAACTGGAAGTGGAAACCGAGAGACAGAGAAACAGAGAGAGAGAGAAAGAAAGAGAAGAATTAAAAGTTACACTCAGTTTAATAAAAAAAAAAGCAGATTGTAGCAGCTCTAAACAACTTCCTCTGGCACACAGATGGCAAGACGAGGGTCTGGAGAGTCATAAGTTGATTATGATGATGTAATATGTCCTTGACAGATGGTGGTTATGTTGTAAAATCAGGACTGTGAGGTTTGTAATGGTATCAAGGAGCATCTATCTGGCATCAGCAGAACCAAATCATACTCATATTCCTCGTTATTCTTCTTCAGCGTCCTAATTTAGAGCTTTATATGTAATTACATGGACAACGTTATGGAGTTAATCTTAGCAAGAAACCAAAGTATACAAAAATGTGTGATGCATTCAAACGGATCTCTGTTAAATAATTTAAATGTAAATGCTGAAGTATCTAAAACAATTACATCTCTACACCTTTACCCTAAGCAAAAAGACAAGGTCTATGAATATGCATGAATATTCAAATTAGAAACACCCCAATGTTGTCCTACGAGACTTAACCTACCTTCAGTCAAAATATAACATTACTATAACAAACACAATTAGTCTAGCTAAGCATGAAGATTCTGTGGAAAAATTGTTAAAAAGTAATAAATTACACATCAGACCTGAATGGATCATAGTTAGACAGATGTCTTAAATGTGACAACTGATTTTATTTTATTTTTTTCTGACTCCACTTTTTTTTTGTTGAACCTGAACAAATGTTTTGTTTTTTATTTTAAATGGAAAAAATTATGGCATAAAAAGTTGTTTTAATTAAGTGATCCTTCAATATTTTGGCCCTCCTGATAATGCCTTGTGAATTATTTACAAAAAAAAAAAAGCCATTTAATTCTAATGTAAAGTCTCTAACAGAACAGACAAAATAATAACAAAATGGCAAAATAACGAATATTGAAAACTGTATACTCAACGATACAAAAATCGTGAATTTTGTCGTAGCAAAGCAAAGCATGCTAAGAGATGCAACAAGGCAATACAGGATATTCCATGCCATCATCATCATCATGAAGTGATGCTAACTATGTGACCGAAAGCTGCTTTAATAATCCTCCAGCCCCCCGATCAGTAAAACGCTGATTTGTTTTGTTGTATTTTTGCTCCAGTAAGAACTGTCAGGAAGTAAAATGGTAGTTATGATATTTTAATAGTCTGTGATCACATTATATTCTCTGAGTCTATAATAATAATTAAATGGGAAGTATAATCTGTTCTTAGACAAACAAATTATACAAAAAAAATGGGTACGTGCAAAGATATTCTCTGTGCTCTCAGGATGGGAGAGGCATACTGTTTCTCCTCTATCAATCACAGGGACACCATCCCATCACGGGTGTCTGTAAGCTCAGGTATGCGGAAGAGGGCAGATAGTGCTTTCCTCCGAGTGTGTTACGCTGCCCTGTGATGCAGCATGAGCAGCATTTCGAAAATAAAAGCATTCGCATGCATGTCTGCTAACTGAAGTGTGCAGGCGAGAACCCAGCAATCACGCTCAGGTCCAAGAACGTTTTGAACAATGGTGTCTTGATATGCTTCCAAATGATTTGACTCTGAATCGACTCACCTGCAGGAAGTGAATCAGACAGGTCATGTGGGGTTTTTTATTTTGGATAACTTCCGTGAGATGTAAACTGAGCCAAAGCACAGAGCTTAGAGCTGCAGAAATGCCACGTGTTCGGGAGGAAAGTGAAGAGAACGCTGGGTGGGTGAACCAACAAATTGTTTTTAGGGATGCACCGAAATGAAAATTCTTGGCCGAAGCCGAAACCGAATATAATGAAAAACTTGGCCGAAAGCCGAATACCAAACACGTTTTTTACGCGTTTTTTCCATTTATTTGACCATTTTTATCACCATTGCATAAATTAAATAGTCAAAATGTGATTTTTACTATTTTGTCTTGCTTTTCAAAGAAAAAAATCAATTACAAAAACTACAATTTCAAAATATTTATTTAACACTGAACATTTTTTTTTCATTCCAGCAGGCATAGGCTACCAACAAGGCCCAATATAACTTTAAATAAATAAATGAGTAAAATAAAAATATTTTGATGTGGTCATCCTTGAGCCCCCCTTGAATAGCCTATGTTAGGCCTATAACTGACTGCTGAAAGAATGGAACACTCTGAAGCCTACAACAAAAAAGTGAATGAAAAAGTGCATTGACAAGAGTGCAAAAAATGGTTCTATTCGGTTCTATACGGCTGATTATATTGGTGATATATACCACTCGCATCCCTGTACACCTCGCGGAGTATTATAGCAGATATAGTATAGTTAGATACGTCGTTAATGTTATGTTCCCTTAAATAAATACGTCTTTACCTGCTTCCGTACTCTACTCCCTTACGTCTCGCGACGTGACAGAATACTCCGGAACAGAAACAAAACAAACGCACGTGTCCACAGTAAACAATGTCACGGTTGTCAACATCCGAAGAGCACGCACTCGTGCACGCGCGCGCCCCCTCATCGCTCCGAGCGCGCTGCCGGAAGTGGAGGTCGTGAAATTCACGCATCTCACCCTGGTTGCTAGGCTATTTGGCACGTCATCAAACACGTCATTGTTTGGTCAAATTTATTCGGCCTTTCCACTTATTCGGCCGAACACCGAAAGTGCTTTTTTTTGCTATTTTCGGCCGAATGAATTCGGTTGCCAAACATTCGGTGCATCCCTAATTGTTTTTAAACTATTTATTTATATAATTATTGTTAAGAATCGTTGATGGCATCGTGAGTCTTTTTTTTTGTGATTTCTATACACTTTTCGGTCTAACTCGTTTCTGACCAGTGACTGAAATAGTTTACACATAGTTTCAGAGAATTATTTTGTTATGCTTCGTTCAATTATATACAGTGTGAAAACCAACCAAACTAAATAGCTAAACAAACCAAAAGTACACATTTGGATTCAGCAAACAGGCTAGTAGAAGCGAACCTGGACTAAGTATATAATTGTAAGCATGTAAATGTATGACAATTATTATCCACAAAGTGAGCTTTATAATAACAAAGTTAGAGAACCAGCATTCTAGATAAGATGATGCACTGTGGAAACGTCAAACAGCCTGACGATATATTATGTGCTGTTGCTATGCACTTCTCAGATGTTCCTTTTCTTTAAACACATGCCTGTATTTGTGCAGCTCTTCACTGTTCTGCGTCAGGAACCCAAATGTATTGGGCTTGTTCAAACAACCCCTTGTACAAATAAAGCATGCTGGATTAAAAGGTCGCTTTATGTTCGACAAGAAGTGGCATCTCATTCGTTCAGTCTATTAAGTCTGAGGCTGCCAGGTCATCAGGCCATCTGTGTCGATGTACACATGTATTACCTCCCCGGACATGTACATTAATGGAACTGGGAATGCTATAGGACTGCTGCTGACAGGATATTACTGGGGCTGAGAGTCATCCACCGCACAAATTATATCCGCTCACTCAATGGTCCATTTTCGTCAATTCGGCGTTAGAAATGATCTCACAATTACTCGAAGCCATTTTTAATGATACATGATGTGTGTGAGGCTGAGGGAATATACACACTACAGCATTTTCGAAAATGTAAACAAACAAAGAAACAAATAAATATTTTTGCATTATTTAAAATTTTTAAGTATATAAAAAATAAGGATTTAACAAGAAGAAAAAAAAACGAAACCTTTGTTAAAAACAATAGATTTTTCACTACTTAATTTACTTAAGCTTAATTAGACAATTTTTCTTTTTTAAAATTAATTAATTAATTATTTTTCACTGACCAACAATCAGAGTGAACTTGGGATTTATGAGGTGCTTTCACTGGCGTCAAAAATGATAAAGATTCAATTAGATCACTGAAATGTCATTAAAATATTAATTGGTCAGAAGGTGTTCTGACTGGTCAGCCCTGACAGTGGTGCAGCAGCAAAACACAGGTTTATTTTACATTCTAATACGTTATCGTTTCTATAGTAACAGCTCGATCACAGGGACTTACACAGCGTAATCGTTGGTTCTGTGAAGAGGCGTTTATTTAACATTCGTGGAAGGAGTCTCCGGTGTCAGAGTTCAAGCTGTAATGCTTCTCAACATGATCAGGACAGAGGAGGATACGCTTTGCGGTTTCTCTTTAACAAACAAGCAAAATAACAAGCTGCAAGTCTTATTAACTTGATGATGGAGAGAAAGAGAGAGGCTGGGGACTGCTTATAGCTGCTATAATGCAAGAGAGAACAGGAACTAACTCATTTCACAGATGTTCCGCAACATTAAATGCTTAAAAAGTATGACGTTTCATCCTTTAATAAATTAAAGACGGTTAGTGTTGGTACACTGCTGTGCTGTAAGACGAATAAAACACTACAAGTTGTGCTGTTATAGGAACAATGAGAACAGTGATCCTGTCATTAATTATTTTCCTAGAACAGCACACCCCATTGTGTTTTATCCCTTACACACAGACCTGCTATGCACCATTTCTCCAGCTTTCTGGCAGTCACCAGCATTGTGCAACAATACACCTCAAAAATAACTCTACAGGACATCTAAACCAGAAGCGCTGAATCTTTTCTTCTTTTTTTTTTTTTAGCTTAAAACATACACATTCAAACTCAAATCCAAACAATGAGATTCAGCAATCAATTCTGGTGAAGAAAGAAGTTTATCGTCGTTATATGCTGTATTTGTGCTTGCAGTGTAAATTTTGTAGTTTATTATAACGGAAGTGATGTATTAGTAATGAGGCCGTGCTGCTCCTCGCGCCATGTAGACGGAGTGATAAACAGTGGGAGCGTGAGTAAGATCTGTAATGTCTAATTAAAACGGTACGATCAAAGTAAACATAATTAAAATAATATGTCTAAAGGCAGTGAGTAACAGAAACCACAAGGTGCGGCAAAAGTGAGATTTTAGCATTAATTTAGGACTGTAGTTTAATTGTTGGTGCTTTTTCATGCATCCATTAAAATAATGCATGAATATTTATAATATAACCTTATATATAAGTTTATATAAGTTTGTTTATATATATATATATATATATATATATATATATATATATATATATATATTATACACACACACACACACACACACACACACACATACATACATATACATACATATATATATATATATATATATATATATATATATATATATATATATATATATATATATATATATATATATTGTGAGGAATTAGCCCGGGGAAGGGCGGCGTACAGACCCACAGGAGGCAGAAGAACGTTCACAAACGGTGGTTTATTGGTGCAAGGGTGAAGTGAGTGGGTTGTGAGGGGATGAGTGCAGGGCTTGTGGAGGCGTGACTGCCGGTGTAGCCTACTCGTGGCGGAGGCGGGATTCCCGAGACGGGGGCGAGGGTTTTCCCGGGCCGGCGTCCTCCGTAGGTGGGACTCTCACCACCCGGCGATCTCGTCCGCGCTTGCACGGAGTCCGTCTTGTCGCTACAGTATTCTCTTCCCTTGTACGGCCGGAAGCGCGCCCTTTTATCCTCCTCCGCCGTCGCCTGAGTGGTGGAGTTTCTCCGTTGGGTCCGCCAATCGCTGGCCGGTGTCGCGTCAGTCCCGCCCCGCCGCGGCGGTCCTTCCGGCTGGCGGAATGTTCGGCACGAAGCTGCCCACGTCGTGCCGGTGCGGCAGTTGGAGAAGGAGCGATTTCCTTCTTGTGTGCGCCGGCTCTCTGCCCGTCGCAACAATATATTTTATATATATATATATATATATATATATATATATATATATATATATATATGCATTATATTAATGCATGAATTGTAAGGAAGCTGAAGACCACGGTGTGTTCCACTCCCATCAGCCAAAAACAGGAATCTGAACTGGACAAATTGCATAGCTTAAGATCGCAAAAACAAAACCTGGTCCAATTTCGGTGAGTCTGTGCCCAGTGTGGCGTCAGATTCCGGTTCTTGGCTGACAGGAATGGAACTCAGTGCGGTGATCTGCTGTTGTAGCCCATCCAGTTCGATGAGTTGACCATTCTGAGATACTTTTCCGCTCACCATGGTTGTAAATAGTGATTATTTGAGTTACCGTAGCCTTCCTGTCACTTGCTCGAACTAGTCTGTCCATTTTCCTGTCACCTCCATCATGAATGAAGCGTTTCCACCCACACAACTGGAAGTTTTTTTGTTTTCTGCTCTACTCTGTCTGAGGGAAAATCCCAAGAGATCAGCAGTTTCCGAAATACACGAACTGCCACCAACAAACATGCCACGCTCAAAGAGACGCACATTTCCCCACATTCTGATGTTTGATCGGAACATGAAGCTCTTGACTTGTAAGTGGTTACTATAGAAACGATAACATATTATAACAAGCACTTTGATTTGAACCGATGATTTGTAGCTACACTACTGTCAGAGAAGATTAATCAACACCTTCCGACCAATCATATTTGAGAATTTGACACCACTGTGTGAAGTAGTAATTTAACAGTCAGAAATCAGAAAAAATGTGTTGTGCTCTGGATGTACAGGACCCTAACTATGCTGTGGAACATCTGCTACTTGTAGAACCATGGATCTGCACACATGGATCCTCTCACCTGGTTGTCCGACGATATTGAGTCGAGTCATGAGATGACGAGCATTTGGGAGCAGTAAGTGCACATCAGAGAGCACAGTGTCACTGCGGAAGGTGACCTGGTCCATGGCCCGTGCTTCACGTCCCTCTGGATGCTAATAATGACAAGAATGCAAAGTAAAACACTGGCATGTACTGAGATGATATGCATGCATTTCCAATACAGACGACTACTGAAAATAAAAAATGTAAATTAAAAAAACACTGCATTTGCATTTCCAAGAGAGAACTAATAAACAGAAAAAAGAAAACTACAGAGATGTATGCGTTTCTGAAATAGAAAATGTATGCGTTTCTGAAATAGAAAACTACTGAAAAGAAAACATAAAACTACTGAGATACAGATGCTTTCAATATAGAGAACAACTGAAAAGAAAAACAGATAAAAAAAAATACCAAGAGGGCATGCATTTCTAACATTGAGAACAACTGAAAGAAGAAAATAACTACTTAAATGTGTGCATTTCCAACAGAGAGAACTTTTGAAAAGATGAAAATAAAACTACTGAGATGCACATGCTTCAGAGACAGAGAACAACTAAAGAGAAAATAAATAAAAACTAAAGAGATGCTTGCATTTCCGATATACAGAAGGGAGAAAATCTACTGAGATGTGTGCAATTACATAATAAAGAACTACTAAACAGAAAAATGTTATACTACTGAGATGTGTTTCTAATGGAGTACTGAAAAATAAAACTGCAGAGATGTGTGCATTTCCAACAGAGAGAACGACTGTTAACAAAACAAACAAACAAACAAACTACTGACATGCATGCATTTCCAGTTGAGAGAATTACTGAAAAGAAAAAAAAAATACAGAAGTACAAAGAAGCCCATTTCTGAGAACTACTGAAAAGAAAATAAATTAAAACTAAATAGATGCATTTCTAATGTACAGAATTACTGGAGAAAAAAAAAGTCATTATAAAGAGAACTACTGAAACAAAATAAATATATAACACCAGTGAGATGTGTGCGTTTCCAATAATCATGTATAGCAAAGCAAAAACAAAAACAGAAGGAGTTGCATAAACGTTTTCTTAATTTTCTGTAAACTACCTGCAGTGTTTTGTCCATAACTCTGATCTTGTGGCCAGGCAAAATCACTCAACTTATTTAAAGGTTTATGTAAAATTTTGAACGGAGATTAAGCCGAACGGCACACATGCGTGACACAGTCTGCTAAAACTCCTTATCTATTCATTTCAGTGCATACATTTATTGATAGAAATTTACTACTCTACATTCGAGCCACCTTAATGTTAAGAAAACAACAATCTAACTAGCCATATCTGGCAGAATACTATTATATCCTCCTATTGGACACTTAATGCACTAGATAGGCTGTACAATCCATTATGTCATACCCTACCTAGTGCACTTTTATACACACTGAGATGTAATTTAGGATTCGGCCCGAGTTCAGACCGCGACACCGAGACACAACTCCTTTAATATGTGAAAACGCTAACTAGGCACCATTTGATTTAATTTAGGCTTCTAGCTACAAATTAACTCCTAGCGGCGTACCTTAAAATGACCTCGAAACTGCGTCGAGATTAAAAACCTAGCTAACTAGTATGACTTCCGAGATGTGTGTAACATCAGTAAGTGATCGTGTAGGCATCGAATGTCTTTATAATGGTTCCGCATTACACGATCATTACATTACTGTAATTAAGTATCACTTTGTCCTACAAATAAGTATTTTAATAACATTTATCAGCACAGAGAATGAAATAAATACATTATTTGTTTTCTATGGCTATACACACACACACACACACACACACACACATACATATATATATATATATATATACATATATATATATATATATATATATATATATATATATATATATATATATATATATATATATATATATATATATACCGCCATAGAAAACAAATAATGTATTCATTTCATCCATCCAACCATCCATCCATCTTCTACCGCTTACTCCTTTTCAGGGTCACGGGGAACCTGGAGCCTATCCCAGTCAGCATCGGGCACAAGGCGGGGTACACCCTGGACATGGTGCCAATCCATCGCAGGGCACAATCACATACACTCACACACCCATTCATACACTACGGACACTTGCTATATATATATATATATATATATATATATATATATATATATATATATATATATATATATATATATATATAATGGCCTATATAGTCAGAGAGATACAAAAAAAGAGAGAATGATGAAAGGAGAAAGAAAGAGTGGATGAGCAGTGATGGACAGAGAGAGAGAGAGAGAGGGAGAGAGTGAGAGAGACGGAAAATAAAGTAGAGATGCTTTTTTGAGTAAAGTGGTGCATTCTTAATTTATCCTTTTTTTAATTATTAATTCTCCACATTAAATTTCACACCTCTGAGATGAAAATCCTGCGAGCTTTCGAACTTCACCTCAATGCAGCATTATTTAGAGGACACGTGCTCCAGTGTGCACATAAAAAATGCTACTTCTACCAAATTAACATATTTTAAATATACCACAGTTCAGTTTAATCACCGTTATGAATGAACACGCTGCCTATAAACAACTGTAATCATAGTAACATGCAGTTAAACTCACGGCTTCATTAGAGACATGGCACAGACATAGGTAATTCACACATGCTCAATCTCTCTCTCGCTCTTTCTCTAATAACTATTTACTATAATTTATTCAAATAAACGTAATCTTATTGCGCTACTTTATCTAGAATAGGCGGAATTCTACTGGCGACCACTAACCCGTATATTAATAACTAATGAAAATTAACTATTATTTTTGTCTTTTTAGGGCAGTGGTAGCTCAGAGGTAGAACAGTGGTTAAGGTGTTGGTCTACTGCTCAGAAGGTTGTGAGTCCAAACACCAGCACTGCTAAGTTACCATTGTTGGGCTCTTGAACAAGGCCCTTAACCCTCAGTTTCTCAGATGTATGAATGAGATAAGTTTAAGTCGCTCTGTATAAGGCCGTCTGTCAAATACCTTGAATGTAATGTAATGACTTTTCAGTCAAATTTTGCACTGCAAACATCAATGACAGCTTTAATTTATCAATGCTGGCATGTGACCATGGTGTAAACAGGATAATCCATGGCTATGCATTACACAGTTACCCAGTGAAATATACCGAAACTTATAGTTTCTTTAATACATAATTCCTTTAAGGCAGCGTTTCCAAACCTTTTTTTCAGTCATGGCACAATTAAAAAAATGTATGGCACTCTACATGAACACTAATGCTAGACAGCGTTAGCTACATGAGGATGAAGTTTATGGTCCAAAAGCTTTTCTTTTAAGAAATCTGTCCATATTCTTTTGCACTACACATGCATGGTAGGCTGAATGGCATGTCAAAAGTGTCCGTAGTGTGTGAATGTGTGTGTGTGTGCCCTGCGATGGATTGGCACCTTGTCCAGGGTGTACCCCGCCTTGTGCCCGATGCTCCCTGGGATAGGCTCCAGGATTCCCCGTGACCCTGAAAAGGATAAGCGGTATAGAAGATGGATGTTACGCAGACTGACGTTGATGTGCTGCTGACGTCGAGGGGGAGGGAATTATTATTATTATTTTATATATAATTTTTTATTATTATGCGTGTGTATGTCGGTCTTATTATTTCTGTGTGTGTTATTATTACAGACATCAGGTATTTATCATATCTATTAAATGTTTTATATACATTTTAGAAATGTTTGAAGGATTTTTACACAGCACCCCTGCTCTCATCAGACAGCACCCCGGTTGGGAAACACTGATTTAGATTATTTTAGTGCATTTTAAATGTTATGATTCTATTAAATAGCGCGCGAGAGATAGAGAAAGAGATAGAAAGAGAGAGAACACGAGAGAGAGCGAGAGAGAGAGAGAAAGCGAGAGATAGAGAGAGAATGAGAGAGAGAAAGCGCGAGATAGAGAGAGAATGAGAGAGAGAATGCGAGAGAGAAAGCGAGAGAGAGAGACAGAGACAAAGCGAGAGAGAGAGAGAGAAAGAGAGCGAGAGAGAGTGCGTGTAACAGTACAGCAGTCAATGTAGGTAACATAGTAGTGTGTGTATAAAACAGTATAGTAGTGAGTGTATGTAACTATAGTAGTGTGTGTAACAGTACAAGTAAGTAAATAGTAAGTTAGTTTGTGTGTGTGTGTGTGTGTGTGTGTGTGTGTGTAAGAGTGCATCCTGGCGGTGTTAAACCGCACCCTGCCATGCGCGCGGCTCACACACAGAGTGCTTTGTGCGCAGGACAGGTTCCCGTTCTGTCTGCTTCTGAAACCCATCCAGCGCCTCATCATGGAGCTGACTCTGAGCCGCCTGGCTGCTTTTCTCGCTTCTTTCGGTCTTCTCAGCTTTGTGTCTCTCATCGTGGCGATCGGAAGTGATTTCTGGTACATCATAGACACTTCGAGGAGAGAGAGCAACGAATCCACACCTCTCAGCTCTCACTCCGGACTCTGGAGGACCTGTAGATGTAAGATGCTTTACTCTTACATTCAGAGACTTACAGCTGTGGAGATCTGAACAGTAGATGGAGTTTTAATAAAGCTGAGATGACCGGCCTTAAGCTTGGAATAAATAATAAAAATACAGTAAAGCTGAATAGTTATTTCTACAGAAAAAAAAATCAGTAAAAAGCTGTATAGTAGAACGGATTAATTTATTATCTATCTATCTATCTATCTATCTATCTATCTATCTATTAAGGATTAAAAGCAAGGATTTAAATTAAATGTTGTTGTTTTTGTGTAGTTCAGGACCAATGCCAGCCTTTAATGAACCCTTTTGGAAATGGAGGAAACTTCACAGATTCACAAAGGCATATATTAAGTAAGATTCTAATACTTCTTTTCTAATATGTTTTAACTTGAGCTTTTTTTGTTTGTTTGTTTGTTTTGCATTTGCTTGATTTCTTCCTTTATCCAATACACAGTGTATTAAATTTAATAATGCAGTCAGACGGACGCAACGCTGCCAGCACTTAGATTCATGTCTGTGTTTCTTCATAGTGAAAAGTAATAATATGATATAAAATGTTTATAAGATGTTATAAAATATCGCACGCTAATAAAACCCTCCTGTTACCACGGTGCTGATCTCATGATCCTTTGGTGATAATCAGAAAGCTGAGATGAAACCGTGTTCCTCTTTGTGCTTGGTGTTAAAATGATGGAGACTCTTCTTTTGCTTGATATTTGTTAATTAAATTTGGTGTATAAAGATATTTCTGCACAGGATAAAATGCGATTAAGCAGAGAAATTGGCCTTGTTTCACTCTGTGCAACAACTTCATGAATTTAGAGTTTTGTCTAATTAGTTATTTCACCAAAGACCTGAAATATTCTCATATCATTACATTCCTGTGTGTTTTTGGAAAATAATTGACTTCAGGGGTTGGGCCGCATCATACCACTCTATCGTTTATTATTTCTCTTCAAGTGTTTTATTCTGTACATGTACTCCAGTTAACTAGGAACAGCTCGGCTCATGGCTTATGCTGTGTTCATCACTAAATTTCTGGAAAAATGCCAATTTGAACATCTTGTAATTCTCATTCAGACAGTCTGATCTGTTAAAGAGATGTCATTTCAGCATGGCGCTTCTAGTAGGACAAAGTAAGAACAAGAAACAGTAGTGTGTTTTAATCCTTTTAAGCAGACTTTTGATTTTCTGTTTCTATAGGATATGCTTAAAATCACTACACAGGAGGATTTGTGCAAGGTTTTCTTCTTTTTCTTCTTCTTTAAATAAACGAAACAGGGCAGCAAAGTGGCACAGTGGATAATGTTGTAGTTGCAGAGTTTCAGGGTCCAGGGTGAGATGCTGAGCTTGGGTTTCTGTCTGGGAGGAGTGTGTTATGTTCTCTCTGTGTCTGTGTGGGTTTCCTCTGGGTTCTCTGGTTTCCTCCAAGTGTCCAAAAACATGCAGGTAGATGGATTGGCTGCGCGAAATTGACCCTATGTGTGAATGGACTGATGTCCCATCTGGGGTGAATTCTCTCGCTTTGCACCCAGTGTTCCTGGGATAGACTCAGGACCCACCATGACTCCATCATAACAAAATTAGCATCTGTTTTGATTGTGGGTAGGCTTTGAGGTGGAAAATAGGAAGCTGCATTGAAGGTGAAATTACTAGTCCAGTGTGATGGATTAGGACTGTGATCAGACTAGGATTTGATTAAAATCTTGTTCGGTTTCCCTCCTTTTTATTTATTTATTTATTTTTTAAATTTGAGCACCTGCCCAAATATCACTTCATGTCCTCGGTCCCCAATGTAAAAATGGTAAAGCGCTGAAGCCCACTTCAGTCTCATCCAATAAATGCAGGCAAACACTCCACTGAGTGGAGATGAGTAGTAATAAAGTGCTAGAGTGATTCAGAGATTCTAGAGATGCAGCAGTGTTCTCCAAGGTTTAAGTCTGGGACCTGGAGCACCTGAAGGACGTTGTAGCAGGAGATACACACGCCGCCTGATCCAAATCTACTCCCAAGAAAAAAAGATGGCAACTCAATAAGCAAGATGAGTAAATAACAAAAGTATTTAATCTAAAATACAGTATTCAAGTATTTAATTACAATAAAATATTTATTTCAAGAAGGGTACATAATGTAATATTTAATGTTTAAAAAACCCACCACATTCTTCTCACAAGATAATTTTGTCTAGCGCTGTAACAATGTCGAAACATGCACTTGTAACAGTTTTAATAAAATCTATGCTACAAAACTGCCCCAACGTCACCGTTTAGGCTAACAACTGCAAGTCTTTCTTTCACAATCACATATAGAAAATTCCAATGTAAAGATTAAGCAATAACCATGTTGTAAGGTGTAACTCAAATTCAATAGATAAATGTCAAATATTTGAGGTTGTTGGTGAAACCATACCCACAATGCTTCATATTTTGTTTTAATAAAAGTAACGATTTAATAGTGTTGGGTCCGAGTCCACCTTTGTCGAGTTCAAGTCGAGACCAAGTCCTTAACCAATCGAGACAGAGTCTGAGTCCAAAAGGAGTTGGACTTAAGGCAGAGTCCAAGTCGAGTCCGGCTGAGTCCAGAAAGTAATTAAATTGGAAAAAAGATTTAAAATTGCAATTGTAAACTAAACCCCGAGCTGTTAAATTAATATTTTAACCTTCACAAACCAATGGCAACATAAATATAACAAAAGAATACCTAAATTACATCTTGCCATTGCCATTTAATATTTTTATTTCATGTCATCAGCACCTCAACTACTTTCCTATCAAAAAATGGTTTCATTGAAAAAAAGGGATATAGAGGTATATGTAGAACTTTTATTATATTACAAGAGTGTACAGAGTAGAGGTACATTTAGCAGCATGTCATAACAACAAGCTTCATCCTTTATTACTGCTTTTAATCTGTCTATGAATCACAACAAACTCACTTCTGAACACAGCTCTGTTCTTGTAACTATTTTTTTTTTTCATTTTAATTCCTAAAATATAAAAAAAATCGCTATCAACAGGGTTTATGATATTTAGTACATTAAGAAATTGTACATTTTACGTGAAATTCAAGACTGGAATCACCAAATGCTAATGTTTAGGGACGGGCGATATGACTACAGTCTTATTTCACGATAACGATACATTTTCTTCACATATACATGACATATACATCTATGACATACAGTGATTCTCATTAAATTTACTGAAGTTATTCAGTCAAATGAGTGAGTGAGTGATTTCCTCTTAGTCTTTTGTTACTGGATTAACATTAATGACACAGACAGCAGCAGGTTTATTAGACAGCTGTCACTTTAAGATCTAATGCACAGATCCAATATACTGTACTGACACACCTCTGATTTTACCCCCAACTGTTTACATTCACTTAAGACATAACCCATGTATTCATGTTTGCATGAATACTCGGCTAGACCTGCATTTTTACATGATGTGTTTGTGTTTATTTGACCGTCCAAGCATAATAAGCGCTAAAGAGAACTCAATTCAGTACTCGCACAATGAGGCGGCTTTCTGTACGCGCTTCAAGTGTGTGTGCACAGAAAACCCCTGGTTAGGCAGGGAGACAGTCAGTAATTTCTTGTTATCTTAATTTTATGCTGACATCCCACCCTGCAAAATCTCTAGGTAGCTCCACCACCCCTGCAACCCAATCTCACCCATATATATATATATATATATATATATATATATATATATATATATATATATATATATATATATATATATATATATATATATATATTAGAGCTGCGACTAATGATTATTTTCATAATCGATTAGTTGGCCGATTATTTTTTCGCTTAATTGATTAATCGGATGTGGTTTCTGTTACTCACTGCCTTTAGACATTATTTTACTTGTGTTTACTTTTGATCATAGTGTTTTAATTAGACATTACAGATCTTACTCACGCTCCTATTGCGTGTCTACACTGCGCGTGATCAGCAACGTGGCCTTGTTATTAACACATCACTTCCGTTATAATAAACGACAGAATTTACACTGCAAGCATGCAAATACAGCATATAATGACAAACTTAAATTAAACTAAACCTATTAAGCAACTCGCACCAGTTTCCCCCAAGCCCTTACACGCAGTGGAGCATTTTGAATATAAACATAAGTTGGTGCTCGTGCAGCACTGTTTGATCTCCACGATGTTTAATATAAAATGCCCTCCTGCCTTAGAGGACTTTCTTCCTCAGTCACTTGATGATTTCACCTCCGTCTGATGGAGACTGAGGTCATGTTGGGAATAAAAGTTAACGCTGATAGAAACAGTAAACTGAAGAAGGTCATTGTCGGTGACTCGGGTGTCTGCTAATGCTAGCGTGTGTATAACTTCATGCACCGTCGACTAGGAAGCTTATACTTCCGGTTAGTAAAAAAAAACCCGCTAGTGTTATATTTGAGATATTGCCTTTCTAAAATCCACACACTAGACAGTAGAGTACACAGTGCATAGTGTAAGTGTATAGTACTTCATTTAGGACACAACTTTAGTATTTACTCTCCGAAGCGTATTTTCGGAACAGAAATAGCGTAATGAGTATATCTCCCCTGTGCCATGCGCAGACCAACTAATCGATAATGAGATTCGTTGGCAACAATTTTCATAATCGATTTTAGTGATTAGTTGTTGCAGCTCAAATCTCTCTCTCCCCCCCTCTATCTATCTATCTATAGAGATATATATAGAGAGAGAGAGATATAGAGATAGATATATATATATATATCTCTCTATATCTATCTATATATCTATATCTATATCTATATATATATATACACACACACACACACACACACACACACACACACACAGTATCTCACAAAAGTGAGTACACCCCTCAAATTTTTGTAAATATTTGACTATATCTTTTCATGTGGCAACACTGAAGAAATGACACTTTGCTACAATGTAAAGTAGTGAGTGTACAGCTTGTGTAACAGTGTAAATTTGCTGTCCCCTCAAAATAACTCAACACACAGCCATTAATGTCTAAACCGCTGGCAACAAAAGTGAGTACACCCCTAAGTGAAAATGTCCAAATTGGGCCCAAAGTGTCAATATTTTGTGTGTCCACCATTATTTTCCAGCACTGCCTTAAACCTCTTGGGCATGGAGTTCACCAGAGCTTCACAGGTTGCCACTGGAGTCCTCTTCCACTCCTCCATGATGACATCACGGAGCTGGTGAATGTTAGAGACCTTGTGCTCCACCACCTTCTGTTTGAGGATGCCCCACAGATGCTCAATAGGGTTTAGGTCTGGAGACATGCTTGGCCAGTCCATCACCTTCACCCTCAGCTTCTTTAGCAAGGCACTGGTCGTCTTGGAGGTGTGTTTGGGGTCGTTATCATGCTGGAATATTGTCCTGCAGCCCAGTCTCTGCTTCAGTATGTCACAGTACATGTTGGCATTCATGGTTCCCTCAGTGAACTGTAGCTCCCCAGTGCCGGCAGCACTCATGCAGCCCCAGACCATGACACTCCCACCACCATGCTTGACTGTAGGTGAGACACACTTGTCTTTGTACTCCTCACCTGGTTGCTGCCACACACACTTGACACCATCTGGACCAAATAAGTTTATCTTGGTCTCATCAGACCACAGGACACGGTTCTAGTAATCCATGTACTCAGTCTGCTTGTCTTCAGCAAACTGTTTGCGGGCTTTCTTGTGCATCATCTTTAGAAGAAGCTTCCTTCTGGGACGACAGCCATGCAGACCAATTTGATGTAGTGTGCGGCATATGGTCTGAGCACTGACAGGCTGACCCCCACCCCTTCAACCTCTACAGCAATGCTGGCAGCACTCATATGTCTATTTCCAAAAGACAACCTCTGGATATGACGCTGAGCACGTGCACTCAACTTCTTTGGTCGACCATGGCGAGGCCTGTTCTGAGTAGAACCTGTCCTGTTAAACCGCTGTATGGTCTTGGCCACCGTGCTGCAGCTCAGTGTCAGGGTCTTGGCAATCTTCTTATAGCCTAGGCCATCGTTATGTAGAGCAACAATTCTTATTTTCAGATCCTCAGAGAGTTCTTTGCCATGGAGGTGGCATGTTGAACTTCCAGTGACCAGTCTGAGGGAGTGTGAGAGCTATGACACCAAATTTAACACCTGAGACCTTGTAACACTAACAAGTCACATGACACCGGGGAGGGAAAATGGCTAATTGGGCCCAATTTGGACATTTTCACTTAGGGGTGTACTCACTTTTGTTGCCAGCGGTTTAGACATTAATGGCTGTGTGTTGAGTTATTTTGAGGGGGCAGCAAATTTACACTGTTACACAAGCTGTACACTCACTACTTTACATTGTAGCAAAGTGTCATTTCTTCAGTGTTGTCACATGAAAAGATACAATCAAATATTTACAAAAATGTGAGGGGTGTACTCACTTTTGAGAGATACTGTATATACACACACACTCATTTTTACGTATTTTGTTGGCAGTCTCAACGCTAATAGCTAAATGTGACATTAAAATATGTACTTAATATGTACTATTATATTATATTCAACTCATTTAGTCATTTTTTAAATTCTATTATAACTTTAATCAAGCCCACAAGGAGTTTGGCCTCATCATGTAGGATATCAATAGAGTAGCTCCTTAGAAGCTAGTCAGCTACTTTAAATAACATTAGCTATGCTAATGAACAAATGACACCTGTTAAACTCCCCTGAACATGTCTTTTACAAATCATTTAACCCACCATGGGCAACGAAAATTCTACACATGAGCTTGTGTTTCCGGTCTGCCGTTGTCAGATGCATTTGAAAGGAAGTCAATGGAGCGCTAAAGCCTAGTGTGACCGCCGCTTTACCTACTATATAGTAGCTGAAATACATGTATTTCGCCCACTATATAGTAGGTAAGTATATGGTTTCAAACGCAGCCTTGTTCTCCGATCCTACTGATTTCTCGCTTGCTCTCAAAAAAAAAAAAAGATCGATTTCCAGTATATTGTCTATAACTTGCGGCCATCAGGGAGCCGCTATCGGTATACGGGAGACTCCCAGAACTTCCGGGTGAGGTGGGATGCCTGTTTATGTTATTTATTTTCTGTCTTTTTTTTTTTTTCATTTTACCCATGACCGGACTTGACTGTACACGGGAAAATTACAAAGAGTCCAAAATATCCAAGTCTGTGTCAAGTTTGAGTACAAATTTACCCGAGTGCATGACAAGTCCGAGTTTGTTCATAATTGGACTTGAGTCTGGACTCGAATCCGAGTCCGGGATAGAGTACCCCAACTCTACGATTTAGTAACTTGGAATAATTTTGATTTTGGGTCACCAACTCTGATATTATAGTCAGTTAGGGATGTAGTGGAAGTCACTGTCCTGCTGTTGAACCTCCTTGTGGAGGAGTAGTCAGCTGATTCCAGGGTAGGGTAGGGTCTGCTAGGGTACATGAGCCGTTCTGCTTCAGAAGGGCTTATCTCTGGCTAACCTCACCTGGTTTAGCCCGACTGTCGAGGCATTTACATTTACCCGACACCTTTATTTTTATCCAAAGCGACTTACAGTTGAGACAGGATACAGCTGAGCTGTTGAGAGTTAAAGGTCTTGCTCAAGGACATCACAGTGACAGCTAGGTGGTGCTGGGATTTGAAGTGAGAGCACGGTGTTGATGGGGAGTCTGCTGCTCTGAAAAGGACATGACAAGCCATCACTCCCAGAGGTGCTACCCCTCCCAGCACTGTTCCCTCAAAGTTGATTGCACACTTCTGATGATGCATCCGTGAAGAAAACCCCCCACAAATGTTAGTCAGTAGACCCTTTTCACACTTCTGTGCTACGAATGCCGAAGAATAGGAAGTTGTGTTTCAGTATTTACTGCCATTGTTCACCATCTATCATACTAATGTATTTCTGCTTAAATGACAAAAAGCTCTAACCCATAGAAAAAGGCTTTGCTCAATAAGAAAAAAGATTTGAGGGAACATTGCCACCCAATACATGACTTCAAAAATAATGAAATGAAACATTTCCACATTTAAAAAACTGACTATAAAGAGCAATGAACAGCAATAAACTAAAAAAAGGAAGCAAGATGGGACACAAGTGTCTAAAAAAAATGTAAGATGCATTTTTAGTGTTCAAATTAATGGGTTTATTCTTCTTGTCTAATTTTGTTTCTTATAAAAAGAAATTCCGGTTACTTTACGCTTTCCTGAAGGTTTTGTCATATCCATACGCCATCAGAGCCTTTCCTCTGGAAAAAGTAGTTCCATCTCTGAAAGGATGAATTCTACAGATTTAGCACTTCATTTATATGCAAACAGTTTAAAAGGATTGATCTAATCATTCTACAAAAACACATTGCACATAAAAAAGCTGTTTAATCCAACAGCTGCCCTTAGACTTTTAATAGACACTATTAATGTATAAGTGAGCTTGGCGTTACCAGGTTTTCTGTTCATTTCTCAGTGAAGGGAATCAAAATATTTGTCTGTAATAATCACACACACAATTTAGATACTGCAGATAAAGATTAATGTTGGAGTATCCATTTAAGTGCACTTAAGCACCTCTACATTTTGATACAAATTTGCTAGTAGTGTGTAGGAATATGTAATTATTTTCAATGCTAAGTTTCAGGCAGTATAAAAGCCTCTACAGAGATTGATGTGGACAAGATTCACAAATATACAAGAAAGAAATTAACTAAACGTTTTATTACACTCACATTAACACAACCATCAAATGCAAGCAGCTCCATGACACCATGACTGATGTTACTTTCAGTCCAATGCAGTGTGGCTTGTACTTTTGGAGAAATGCCACATTCCAGTTGTCTTAGTGTGAGTGTACATAAAATAGACATCAAAGACACACACGAACACAGAGTTTTTTGTTATCATGGAAACAAGACACAAGTGCACATAAATACATCAAGCGCATAAACACACACATCAGGCAGTCAAGAGTGGGTCAAGTATTTAATGGAACAGGCCTGTTAACGACGCCAACAAGTAAACACACCAGTAAAGAAAAAAGAAATCGCAGACATGAGCACTGGGAGGACAACACAGTTAACCCCTTAAACTCCCAGGAGCAATCACTTACAATCCTCACTCTAACTACAAACCTTACTGAATAATTACTGAATAACTCTTAGTAATTACCTAAGGAATAAAACAATCTATGTCATGCTATAACTGGAAACTAATCAACGGCAGGGTGTGATGAAGCAGAGTTACTGTTACCGCTCCAAAGTGTTTTATTTCTCTTATACCAGAGCAATTTGGCAACTATTACTAATTTTATTTATAAAATAACCTCGCATATATTATCCATTTATAGTATACATTTAATGTTGTGGAATGTCACTTAGTAGTTATAAACAGTTATTCCCTCATAAGCTTCTCTTTTTCCTCTCTCTTGAGATTAATAAGAATAAGAAGAAAAGCTGTAAGCTGCATTTTCGCGGGACAAGCACGCAGACTCAGTGAGCCACACATTCACATATGCACTACCATTGTTGCATAAGCAATCACAGGAAAGCAGAGTCAAGAATAGGAATCAAGAATGATTTATAGTTTCAAGCATTTGAAAGTCTGTTACAGGAGAATGGTTTTGAATATCAGAGTTCCTTTGATAACTTTTATTTAGACAGATCTCAAGATGTGGGCAAAGTTTAGTGATTATTGGACAAAATTTGATGAATATTGGTCAGATGTAAGAATTTTTAGCATGGTATTATTACTTTTGACCAGTAGGCTGGAACGAAATTTGTTGTAAAGCCTCAGGTCATGGTCCTGAAGTTGCCTACCAAGATTTGTGCCAGTGCGCAAAGATGTTGCTGAGATACAGCCTCACTACCTGTTTGGCTGCTTCACTGTCAGATTCATTGGCCCATTACAGGCAAAGCATTTGGAGTATTCAAAATTATTTTGTTAGCTTTTGTGAGGCTTACTCTGAATATGGTGTGTGCCAAATCTGGTGATGATTGGACATAATTTGTAGGAGGAGTAGTGAAAAACCTTTTTTTTTAAAATATAAAATCCAAGATGGTCAACAGGAAGTACAATCGAATTTCAGATGTTGGTTTGCTTTCATTTCAGCACACTCCAGGGAATTATAGAAAAAATGAGTTCTTCAAATGATATAATAAAAAAAAATAAAGTTGTTACAGTTCTTGACCACAAGGTGATGTACATTCAGAGCATGGTTCTGGAGACACTTGCCTAGTTTCATGATTATAAATAGATGCATTGCTGAGATACATCCTCAAATCCTGTTTTTTTTTGCATTTGTCAGCGTGTTACAGGAGAATGGTTTTGAATATCAAGATTCCTTTGATAACTTTTGTTCAGACAGGTCTCATGATTATGTGAGACAAATTTGGTAAAGATTGGGCAACATTTGAATGAGTACCAAAAATGGCAGTTACATGTAAGCATTTTTTAAGCACGTTATTATTACTTTTGGCCAGTAGGTGGCGCAGTCATGAAATTTGTTGCATAGCCTCAGGTCATGGTCCTGAAGCTACCTACCAAGATTTTTTTTTTCCCCAAAATATTTTTATTGAGAAAAAACAAACCTCCTGGTCACATAGCAACAATACATGGCTAACCAATATCTATACCTGGTTATGTATATATTGCAAAACCCAGCAACAGGCATAAAAATTCAAATGGGAAGTGTCTGTAACTCCATAAAATATGAAATAAACGGTTGCCATTTATAAACATAAAACTTGTCAGTACAACCCCTCATCATATACTTTATTTTCTAGAGTTTTAAAAAAAAACATCATGTCCTTTAGCCACTGGGAGATGGATGGATATTTAGCAGACTTCCAATGCAACAATAGGGAAATCTTGCTATTAGGTATGTGAAAGCGATAATATCCTTTTGTACCGAGCATAATTGAACTGAGGCATCAGGAATCCCAAATATAGCAATGAATGGGCAAGGTTTTAAATCTACTCCGAGAATAGTGGACATGATAGTAAAGAAACCAGTCCAAAAACCATAGAGACAGGACAAACGAAAAACATATGGCCAAAATGACAGGGAGAGCCATGGCATTTATCACACTTGTCCTTTACTTCTGGATATATTACAGAAAGTCTCGATTTAGACAAATGGACCCTATGTAAAACTTTGAACTGGATGAGTCCAAGACAAGCACAGGAAGTGGTAGACTGTATCCTACTTATAGCACGTTCACAACACTCTTCACTTAGCTGTACTCTTAACTCCATTTCCCATGCATTCTTAATTTTGGGACTCGACTCACTACCTAACGCCAGAATAAAATCATATATACACGAAATTATTCCTCTCTGATGTGGATTGTTAGAAAACAAGCTTTCCCCAAGCCTGTTCAGGAGGCGCAGAGGGGAAATTAGGAAAACACCTAGAAACGAAATTTCGAATTTGAAAATAACGAAACAGATGCGTCACAGGAAGGTCATAAGGAGATGACAGATAAAGCTATCAAAGACACCATCAGCATACAGATTTTTTAATTGTTTAATGCCCTTGTCATACCACACTGAAAATGTAGAGTCCAAACAAGATGGAGACCTACCAAGATTTGTGTCAGTGTGCAAAGTCGTTGCTGAGATATAGCCTCACTTCAAATTTGGTAGATTTGCTGTCAGATTCATTGGCCCATTACAGGCAAACTGTTTGGAGTATTCAAAATTCTTTTCTTAACTTTTGTTAGGCTTACTTTGAAGATGATGTGTGACAAATTTGGTGATGATTGGACATAATTTACAGGAGGAGTAGTGAAAAAACAGTTGTTCATCTTGACGTCATTGGTGGGTTGAACTTCTCACAATCCAAGGAATCCAGGGATACCTTTAAATTTCATATTTAAATAATGCTTTTAATTTTAGAGACGGTTAAAAAGTTACGACCATAAACGTACTTCCAAATTAGGCCCAAATTTGACCCGATGAAGGCGCTAGGGCGTTGGTAGCACTCGGCCCAAATTTGGTCAGAATGTTCCTTAGATCCTCTTCAATCGATGTGCCAAATTTCACAACTTTTTTGCCAGACGGTTCTATGGGCCATAGCCACCCTATCCAGAAGAAAAAGAAGATGATGAAGAAGAAAACATAGAAAAACAATAGGGTGCCTACACATCTTCAGAGTTTGGCGCCCTAATAATAATAAAAAAAACAAGAACAGTTTGTAATGTTACAGAGAAATTACAAAGCATAAATGCCTCTGTCCTGAATACTTACAGCTTTACATCAGACTGTTACAAAATGCAGACACTGGAGACTAATTCCATAAAAGATAAATACAGAAAATGCCACCATATAAACTATTTAACAACCACTTGTGTGAAGTGTCAACTGTACACATCCCTGTGAATGAGCTGTTACTATAGAAACAATAACATATTAGAATGAGCACATTAATCAAAACCTGTGTTCTGCAGCTGCACTACTGTCAGAGCTGCTGGTATAGAAAAATAACCAACACTAACATGCTTTAATGAGTAATACGGCACCTTGGACATGAATAATTAACAATAAGCCAAAAGGTTTCAGAGCAACAGATGGGCTATATTATAGGTGGATTAGTGTAGCTACAAGGAACTCAGGTCTAAAAAACTGACCTCTCGATATGATACAACTAAACAAGGCATCTTCATCTCCACACAGTGAGTCTCATGATTGCATAAGAGACTGAATAGGGTTATAGCAGACTGGTGCCCACCCACCACACTTATGCACAAGAGTCAAGCTGTATAACACACACAAACACACACACACACACACACACACACACTTCATCAATTTAAAAGCACCTCTAAACATGGTGATAAGCAACTGGAGCGTCTTCCTTTAATCTCCATGGATGCATGACTCTCTCGTCCTGCAGCAGCGTGCTGTGATTATCACATTAGTTGGGCCACCTAACAGCACTATCCTCAACACCATCCTCTCTGTCTTTCACTAAAAAGCAGAGGTGCCTGCTGAGCTCAGCCTGTATTAATGTGTTCAATCAATTCTAAATGGTTGCAACGTCTCATCTGACCGCATGCAGTTCTGAGACAATTGCTGGAATTGCTTTTTATTCTGAAAACAGAGCAATCAAATGCAGCTCTGCATCGCGACTGCTGTTCTGCAGACTTTAAATTTGTTATTGATTGCTCTGTCATGCCAAGAAGTTAACAAATGAGTGATCACACACACACACAAACTAATGAACAAATATTAACCACTTGAAAATACTTACAATACTCATTGTAATTACACATCATTCTGTTAGCTTCACTTTAATTACTGAATAATTTAATAATAATAAGCCAAGAACTTGCACACCTAATCATTTTTGCATTTTAGCAGTACTTGGACACAAAAAAAGCAACAGATGAGCACATTAAATGGTAGATGAAACAATATACCTACAAGAGGATCTATTTATAGTTGTCCTAAACATTTGTAGGGAAAGTTACACATATTCAGAGCTGGGTTATGCAGATTATTAAGTTGATTTTCTGTATGCATCATTCATCATTCTAAATAAATCTAATAGTAATTTAGTCTATTGCTGCAAAAACAGTCCTATTTGTAATTATCACAAATTAAAAACACAACACATTTTGGCTTAACTTAACAAAATGGCTATTCAGCAGATTATATAATAGCACACATCCAATTATTATTTTTATTATTATTATTATTATTATTATTATTATTATTATTGTCACGAACCTCGAATTGGCACGGAAGCAGAAGCGGGCGGCAGGTGTAGAGCGTGGTATCGGGAAGTTCAAGAAACGTAGTCGTAAGACAGGCAATGGTCAAGCGTTCAGACGAACAACACAAACGGGGTCGGGCAGAGAGCATAGTCAAAACCGGAAACAAGGGTCGAGGATAACGAGAAGACTAATTAACTAGATCGGCTTGGTAACGCAGAGAAACGAGTTGACTGAAGGTATACTTCGCATTGACTCTAGGTGAATGACATCCCTAAGTACTAGCGGTGAGAGTGTGTGTGTGTGTGTGTGTGTGTGATTGGTGCCAGGTGTGTCTGATCCGAACTCCGGGGATGGTGAGTGCATGCGTGCATGAGAAGTGAGTGTTGCATCTTGGGAAATTGAGTTCTG
The DNA here is from genome assembly GCF_023375685.1 of Ictalurus furcatus. NCBI lineage: Eukaryota > Metazoa > Chordata > Actinopteri > Siluriformes > Ictaluridae > Ictalurus > Ictalurus furcatus. Next base: position 18,623,183 of record NC_071256.1, on the reverse strand, counting down.
ATCTGACTGAGCTGTGACAATTATTATTATTATTATTTGCATTTTATATTTTATATAGTGCTCTGATAGTTACTCGAGCACACAACTTAATGAAGTCATGAAATTGCAATATGAGTATGGGATGAAAGTTAGTTTATCATGCTTTTAATTTTCTAGTTTGAATTAATAAAGCAATGCTAATTTTTGCTCATTTGTTGCCAATGTTTATTCTAGTTCTATTGCATAAACCAGAAAAAACCTAGAATAAGCGCAGAGTTTATTTTTATTTTTATTTTTATTTTTTTTGCTGACAGGAAATTTCCCTGGCTGCGCTGGTGATTACAGGTTTCAGCCATATTTTTTTTCCAAACACAGATTATGGGTGGAGTGAAGGAGTGTTGGGGGAGAGTCTATAAAATGACTGACAGATGGCCACCAAACACAAACAAGCAGGACATCACGGAGTCTTTAAGGAAGGCAACACATTTAATTTCTTCTCCTTTGACACCCTCATACTACTACACTAATACTAATAAGTTCATTTTGTAACTTAACAGATAAACAAGCCATCTAAATTTCCACATGCATTATGAGGATTACAGGAGAGACTGACCAGGTTTAAAGCAGACTTATTCAAGAATCTTTAAACATAATGATAATTGACTGGAGTGTCTTCCTTGAGTCCCCATAGATACATGACACTCTCATCTTTCAGCAGAGTGCCATGATTCTCATAAGTAATTTAGCTAGGTCATCTAACAGTGCTCCTCAATACCTTCCTCTCTTTCTTTCACTAAAAAGCCAAGGTGCCTGCTGAGCTCAGCCCGTATTAATATGTTCAATCAATTCCAGCCGATTACAATGCTTCATCAGACGTCACATAATTGTACACATTAGCTGGAATGTCTTTCCTTCTGAAAAAGAACGCAATCAAATGCAGCACAACTGCTATTCTGCAGACTTTAAATTTGTTACTGATTGCTCTTTTTTTCCTTCTTCATGTCACTCGGTTTATTCTTACAGAAGCATTTCTCCTTTTGAGGTTTCTTCTTTTTCATCTCACACATCAAACGACTAGAAATTAAATAACTGCTGGTCCAAACAGGGGACACACTTTATCCACAGGCTGAAACATCGGAAACAACACAGAGACTTTTGCCGAGCTGAGTGAAAAACCTCAAGGCTACTTCAGTATCGAAGTTTTGCTTTTGATCAATGTCTACAATAAGCAGTGGGTCCGGCTTTAATCATGATGCTTTTTAGTGGGTAACCTGAAAGGTCTACAGTGACGGCAGGAGGAAAAACAAAACTAAATCTAAGTCAGTAGAACATAAACCTCAGAAACACACTGTTTCACATCTAATCCAAATGACTCTGGAGAAGAAATAAATCATTATAGTATTTTATCCTGATTTAAAGGTGGAAAAAAAATATCACCTTATTAATTTCAATTACAGAACATATTTCAATCCGTTTATGTGGTGTGTCCGTTGTACAAGTCCCTGCAAGTGAGCTGTTACTATAGATACGATAACATATTATGTATCTATAACCTGATTGAAATGTTAGCTTTTCTGTCTGTTCATGTTATATTTATTAATCCACCCTGAGGATACAGGATCTTCATTTCCACTTATCTGCCTCATTTCAAAAACCATAGCTAATCCAGTTTGGTTATTATTCCACTGCTCTCTGTTGTGGCGTCAGTTTAATAAGATGTCCCGCAGAGTGATAAAGTGTAGACGGTGAGATTGAGTCATTCACTGGAGAATTTTAAAGAAATGGTGCAATGATATTTCACAGATCTCACTGTTATAGTAAATATAGTACAGGAAATGGGTACATGATGACATTTATGATCATTATGTGGGTACTAAATGCTAGAAATACTGACGTATGCTGTATAGAAGTAAAAATTCAGAGGCCACTTTATTAGGTGTACTTCTCTTGTAGCTACATTAATCCACCTACATTGTCCATCTGTTGCTATGAAAGTCTTTTTTTGTGTCCCAACAGTTTTAATTGGACAGAAAATGATTGTTGGCGTAGTTAACATGCCAGTTCTATTATACACTTTACCCACATAAATGTTTTCCAAATAACACAAAGCAATCAGTGTTTGTGTGCGTGTATAATGTCTGCTTTATGTACCTCTACTTAGACAGCTGGAACATAGTGTGGTGTTTCAGTAAATGGAAGACCCACACTGCATTAGACTTATAGCAACGCCAACCATGGTGTCATGGAGCTGCTCGCTTCGTAAAAAACAAAACAAAACAAAACGAAACGAAACAAACAACAACAAAAAAAACAATCATAATGGTGGTGTTAATGTGAGTGAATTAAAATGTTAAATTTGTGAATTTAGTCCATGCCTAACACTGTAGAGGCTTTTAAGTTGAGCAAAACTGAGCACTGCTGGACACTATTGACAATTTTATATACACTATTTGGCCAGAAGTATGTGGACACCTGACCAGCACACTTGTATGTGCTTGTTGAATATCAGATTCCAGATTTATTTGCCCTTTTGCTGTTATAATAAACAACACTCTACAGGGAAGGCTTTCCACTAGATTTTGGGGTGGGGCTTTAACTCTAACCTTAACAAACCATGTCTTCATGGAGCTCGCTTTGTGCACAGGGGCATTGTCATGCTGGAACAGGTTTAGACCTCTTAACTCCAGTGAAGGGAAATTGTAATACTACAGTGTACAAAGACATTCTATAAAATTATGTGCTTCCAATTTCGTGGAAACAGTTTGGGGAAGAACCACATATTGGTGTGATGGTCAGGTGTCCACATACCTTTGGCCATATAGTGTAAAAATGGGGAGGTACACAAGTGCATTTAAAGGGATACTCCAGCATTTTTCAGCTTTATTTCTATGTACAGCATCTAAAGTGCGGGTGTCAGTATTACAGACAAAAATTTCGACATGTTTCCCTGCAATGAGAAAAGACAGATATTCAGTCTAATTCATGCAAAATCAATTATAATGGAAGTCTAATGGCAGCTGTTTAGTTCTGTCAATAGACATGTATTCGAATTGTATTGTTGTTGAATACTTTGATGAATTCTTTAAAGACATTTGATACTTTCCGAGATGGAACTAATGGCGTATGGATACTGCAAACCCTTCAGAAAAGTGTAAAGTAACCAGAACTTTTTACTGTGTTGTTCTAGTACTGGAAAGTTGATAGAAGTCCATAAGAACACCTTTAATAAGACATCTATCTCCTCACAACTTTATCATTCCAGTTTGCAAGCTGTAATCACATACTGTTAACATTTACTAATGGAATTCTGCAGTTGCCACTAGACTTCCATTAGACTTCCATTAGTGCAGGGAAATGTGTTAAAATGATCTTCTCTGGTAAACAGGCTTAAAATACAAATACAGTAGATAGAGATTTGGTTGGAAATACACTGGAGTATTCCTTTAATCAAACATCTCTCACATTCTCTGTCTCACTCAGTCACATTATTGAAGCATATAATTGGACGTTCTGAGATCCGAAAAGACATTCTGCACTCTCAAAATTATTATTATGAAAACACATGCAGCAGTTTCCCAATGCAGACAAGCACTTTAATCCTGTTTTAATTAATTCTGAATTTCGTTACACACAGTAGGGAAGATCAAAAAGGTGAAGAAGTGAAAATTAAATATATTGCATAACATTAACCAAGAGCACAAGCATGGCGAAAATTATGTGCTGATTGTTTCATCCAGATCATGGCCCTTCATCAAATTTGGCATTAGTGTTTACTTACTAAGTAAACGTATTACCTATTTAAGCAATAGAACATGAGATGGAGTGTGTTACTCATCGATAACGTACAACCATGAATTTACAATTGAAAGAATAAGCATAAGTAAAGTAATGCAAAGAAACAATGATAATTGTGTCAAATATCTGTTTAAAAATACAAAAAAGCAATCACACCACATGTGTTTTCACTGCTGTGCATTTCAGCTAATGAATAGTAACAAACAAATGGGTCTGCTTATGAATATTAATGATTAGTGGGTGGTCTGAGTGAAATTGTGCTGCATGCTGAGGCAGAAAAATGTTTAAAAAATGCAAAAATAAGACAAATTGCAGCTTGTCATGTTAATAAGAAACCTGGTAATGTCACGAAATCCATGTAATGGAGGTGAGGACAGAAGCGAAAACAGATAAGAGTTTATTTAGAGAGAGACAGGCAGAGAAATCCAAAACATGAGACAATAGCGAGGTCAAGAAACAGGCAATGGGTCAGGTGATTGGCAAGCAGGCATAAACCTAGCAAGGCAAGAATCGAGAACAAGAAACAAGAAGCAAGATCAATGAACATGAAACAAAATGAGGAACAGGGTACAAACGTTTGGTATGGTGATAACACTCAATATTTCACAAAGCATCATTGTGTTCAAACAGTCTCTTTATACTGTAAGTGCTGTGAATTTGATGCAGGTGTGCATGATTAGAATGAATGAGTGTTCTGGGAATTGCAGTCCATGGCGGCCATGTTTGTAGGCCGCAGTGCAGGATGGGAAATGTAGTCACTGGTTTGCTGTGATATGACAGTTACAAAACGCTGACACTGGAGACTCCTTCCATAAATATTACATAAATGTCTCCTTGCAGAAAAGTCCACCATATCAATGCTTATATTTAAAACATTTTAAAAAAAAAATCTATTTATGTGGTGCGTCTGCCATAAAAAGTCCCTGTGAACGAGCTGTTACTATAGAAATAATACGGTATTAGAACATTATTATAAACCTGCGATTTGCAGCTCCAATTCTGTCAGAGCTGCTGCTGTTATAGATAATCAATCAACACCTTCTGACCAATCAGAATCCAAAATTCAACAGTGCCACAGCCGATTGTGTTTTTTTCCCTCCATTTGTGTTTGGAGTATAGTACAAGGACAGTCCTAATGAAAGGAGACTGCTGAAAACATGTTTTCTGCTATTATTTCTGTTATTATTTTGTATCTCCATAACAACATTTGGACATCTTGTGGCTAGATTGCACAATGACATTGAAAGCCACAGAATGGATTTATATTTATAATAATTGCGAGTTGGCATGGTTGAGTTGTAATAGCTTAACCATTAAATGTATTGCTTGGGTCGCCGTGACCTTCTCTCTACCTCGTTATTTATTAATTCAATTTTTTCTGTTTCGATCTCCACTTCTTTACTAGACTTCCGTTTCATTTTTTACTTTGCACAAGTTCCAAAGTTTGAAATACTTCAATTATTGTGATTTTTAAAAAACAAAATAACAATATTTCTGAGAATCCTAAGGCAGCAGCACAATTCTGCAAGACTTCTTGAAGTTCATTAATTATTTGGAGCCTCAACGCACTTTCACATGCTGATACTGTTTTAATGTCTGACTACTTGCCAAATACAAAGCTTTTCCCTTCTTTTTTTCATCTCCTATTCTCTCAATATGTGACATAATTGGCAAATCATGCACAATGTATCTGACTGCACACACATTAGCTTCTTCATTTGATATCTTTGTAAATCAAGGCCTTATTGTCAGTCAAAGTATTACACCTCACAAAAAAGAACAAGCTGGAAAACACAGCAATCACACTGTTTAATTAGGACAGCTGGAGGATGTTTGCTGAAAGGAACATCATTTAAGACACAAAATAAGGAGCAAATTATTGCAGTGAGCACTCTAACCTAACATTAGCTACTTGTTACACTCTGACTGGACTTAAAAGAATCACGTTGTCATGGTAACATTAACAGTAAATGTTACTCTGTGTCTGAGGATGATTGTGTTTCAGATTGTATAAAACAGATTACAAAACCCAATAGAAAACTAATTGAACTGGCGAAATCACAATTGCACGAATCTTTTACAGGAATGTTTGTTGGTAATTGAGACCTTTTAGCTATACTCATGTTCGAGGCACGATAATTGAAGAGTACTTTGGGTGAATGTGTGTTGTGATGACGCCACATAATGCATCTTGCCCCAAATCTGCGGTAATTTTGAAAAATTGCAAGCTTCTCTGATTATTGCAGAGTTTCCTTGATTTTGTGTTAATTTCTGCAGTCGTAAAATCCTGGAGGGATTGGAATATGTTTCAGCGGCTCATTAAACTACACGAGAATGAATTGTGTAAAAAAAAAAAAAAAAAACACATAAGGAAATAAATGACTCATGTAAGAAATTACACTTGAATATAAACTATTCATTAAATAATATATGAAAATAAATTAATCATGTGAAAACAAAAAAAATCACATAAAAATGAACTGGGTAAAAATCATATGTGAGAATAAATTAATCAAGTATAAAAAAAATCACATGTGAAAGTAAAAGAATCAAGTGAAAGAATCATATGTGAATGAATCATGTAAATAAATCCCATGAATCACATATTTAAAGAAAACTATGAAAAAAATGACACATGAAAATAAATTAATCATGTGGGGGAAAAATCACACATGAATATAAAAACACATGCACATGTGAAAAATGTGAAATGTTAAAAAGTGAAGCCTAAACCCTGTGTGTAAAACCAGATATAAATTTGAATTTCATGTGACATTTCTGTAAGGGTGGGAATGTCAAACACGTGTGCTAATTAGAATATTACACGCCCACCTCGACAGTTATGGGTTTGAACAGTGAATGATATGGCATTTGTGAATATTCATGTTTATCTTACATTTCTATTATTTTACACAATGTTCCCTGTGACTCTAGCAAGTGGAATTATAAGGAAAAAAGTATTTATAAATGAATAATAGTAGAAAAATGTTTATTATTCACACCGAATGGAGATGGAATTGTTGGGTCTTTGATGAAAAGCAGGGATGCACAAAGCAGGGCCTTGATTCTCAGTAATCTAGTTTTAAGCCCCTAATGAGCTGGATAATTGGGAAGTTCATTTGTTGTGGTGTGGTTAAAATCACCCAGGATAATAATTGGAGTTGGAATGGGGCTTTCACATCACTTCATTTGCTCAAATTGCTCAGCAAGCTGCTGCCGAGTGCCATGTGCGCCTGCTGGCTTCCTGTGAGCATTTTAGAGCAGACAGACTGTGTTCCTGCTTCCTGATGAAACACTGTAATGGGCTTTCTGGCTTTCTTCAGGGAAACACAAAAACATTTTTCCAGACTTTATCTGAGTGTCAGCACATGCTGAGTTTCTTGATGTGCAGATATGTAGGAATTAATCTGGATTCCAGATGTTATGTGTTTTTAAAGGGTTGAAAAAGGTCTGAAAAAGGCAAAAATAGAGGGCATACTATATTACTATTCGGACAAGGTTCATTTTCTGGACATATGTCTGTTCAATAATGTTGCTTCAGGATGTCTGTAGTAATTATGATTGATTCATATGGGATAAATCACAGCGATGGACATGTCTTCACTATGTACACTGGTAGTCACACTAAAAATTCTATGCATACTATATAAACCTCAATTTAATACAATCTGACTGCTTTGTCCTTCATTATAAATGCTTGTTGTAGGGGGTATTGCTGTACAAGTTGTGCTTAATCATCAGTAGATAACGTGACATAACATGGAACTCAATAACCTAACCTAGGCTCTCCCCATCATACGACAGCTACCAACCAGGGAGAGTGAAGGCTAACATGTGCTTCCTCTAAGACACATGAAGAACTGAAGAATATTTTAAACTGCTGCTCATAAGCTTGCAGACACCCACAACTGGCTCGTTTTGCTGTGATTGACAGGAGAGAGAGTGTATGCCATCCCTCTCAGGAAGAAAGCACAGCCAGTTTTGCTTTCTGGGACTCCTGGTCACGAATGGCTGTGGCATTGTCAGGATTCAAACTTGAGATCTCTGGACAATAGAACAAATACTAGTCCATTTGGACTGGATACATATTATCTGTGGTTTTTCTACTTGCCTTTTTAAATGGTAAAATATGGTATAATCTTCCGAAACGTGTGCATGAGCAGTTTGCAAACAATGACTGCCATGACTGATTCTGATGGAACTACAATCCCAGAGATACTCTTGTAATAATTGCATTCCCCCAGCTCCACAGTTTGAATAGACTGCATTTTACTCGAATTCTTAAACAGGTTCAGCCTTCCAATCATTTTGTTCAGTCTGCTGTCATCACATACCCTCATGCCACTGCCCAAGTTGGAGCTCACCACCACCAACTGCCTAGCCTCCTGTTGCATACGCTGAAGGTCCTGAGCTTCCTCAAAATTTAAATTCTGCTCAGCCATTTAAGTCCACCATTAAACATATATAGCGCATACATGAGGGCATATCTTTGATGTCGAGAGCTGTATCATTGCACATGGATCTTGAGGTTCCTTATGAAACCAGCATTTTTACAACACAATATCCATTATCGATGGCCAGATGGAAGAAGAGCAGGCTTTTAAAGGATGTTCCAACTCTCAATATACCACTTCTGCTCTTTGCTGGATGGCTCTATTGTGGTGAGTAGGAAGGACTATAATTTTGGAAGTAGCTGCAATCTTGGTGTATTTTCCCCCATTAGTGGTTAGAATACGTTATGGTTTTGTGCAGTGATTGCTCAGCCTTTGCTGATGGCATTTGTGTGCTGACCAAAATTGACGTTGTTGTCCTGAGTCCGAGATATCACCATCAACTTGGTGATGTTGAATATCTGTTAGCGAAGCGATCAGCACAAAGTAATTAAAGATGGCAATCTGTCGAAATCGATATCAGAGGTTTGTAGCGGTTTGGACACTTTGTGGATTGCTATTATGCATAAATCTGTTTCAATTTCCCAGGGTGAAAGCAACAGGACTTATTGGGCTTTCAAAACAAGTTCTTGATTACATGCTCAGAGTTCTCCTGGGATGTGTGAGGCAGCACTCAATGCACAGTCTTGTACCAGTAATCTAAAATATTAAGCAATTAATGAGCGGGTGTAAAGCTTGTTTTCTTCTGTGTTCTTCGTCACTCATAAACTCACCTCCAGTGGAGAAAGGAAACAGTTGCGTTGTAATCACTTACTTTGCTCAATTTGCTAGCTGTTGCACGTGTGTTCCCTGCAGAGCAGCACACAAACACAAACCATCAGCTTCCAATTGAATCACCTACAGGCTACAGGCATGTTTTGTCCGGTCAGGTCAGAGTCTCGATCTTATTCCAATTGAGATGCTGTGGCATGACGTGAAGAGGGAGAAAGCAATAGTTTTATATTCCTCTCTCGCTGTTGTGCAGCTTTGATCATCAACTGGAAATGTTTAGTGGAGGTAATAGTTGATAAAAGAGGTTAGACCAGTTATAAAGTACAAGGGTGTACATACTCCAGCATGGATTGTCAATGTGAGTTAATTAGCACATTTGAGTAATTAAAAACTATGTTTTGCAAATTATTGTTATTACAAATAGATTACATATTCAAAACATCTTAAGCATGCAAAGTTTAATTAGATTTAATTAGAAATTTAAGTAAAAGTACCTGTTTGCTTGGGGATTTAATGTTTAATTATTTGATTCTTAGTTTTAAAAAAATCTATTTTCATTTTTATTCTATATTTATGTACTTACTTTATATTTATTTTTGTACTTATAATTTTACATCATCCTTTATTTAATTTTGTGTATGAAACGTATTCTAGAAATAAAGTTATTATTATTATTATTATTATTATTAATGTCTTACAGACATGCAAGCGACGTTCTTCGTGCTGCTGCCCCTCAGCGTGATCGTCCTCTTTATTGGAGGGATGATGGGTGTCATAAGCATCCTTGCTCGAGCCCATCGTCTTCTTCTCGCCACTGGATTGCTTCTCCTCAGCGGCAGTGAGCTTCCTCACAATCACACTCTCTTAAAACACTATAGAGCACCATTATGACTCAGTGGTGCTTTATACTCACAGTCCACGTTAAAAACACACATACCACTAATCAAAGCCTCTTTGTACATAGAAAAAGCAGTGCTCTGGTCATAATCGTAGAAATAGCTAACAGCTACAGAAATATGAATCAGTGACTGAATGGATAAAGAAGTATACATGAATATGCAAATTGGAATCATGCCAGCTCTGCCATCCCAGAATATTCCATTTGCATTGATATATTTCTAGTGATTTATTGCATAGCAGCCAAACCTGTCAAAATATAACACTACGATTCTCTTGAGTGGTTCAAAGCCATGTTTTTTGTGTGCGTGTGACATCACAAAATGGGCTCAGTTTTATACACAAGTGCTGTTTTAAATGAATAAATCCAAACTGAAAACTATATAATTGGAATCGGCCACAGAGGGCGTGTTTTTATTGTCAATATTTTAATTTAGAAGTACTTCAGTATTCCAAATCTAGAAGCATGAATAAATGTTCATCATAATTGATGCTTTCATGATTCAATTCTTATATTTGTAGGATAATAGCATAAAACCCTTCTGCTTTTATCCTTATCTAGGTGTGATCTCAGTGGCTGGGGTGTTCAGTTGTATACTTGTATTTTGCAACATATTTGGGCCAAAACTGTTGTCTGATTAGTTATAGTGGTATTTTGGGCCATACTGCCACTCTTTTTGGTTACACTGGTATTTTGAGACGCATTTTGGACATAATTGTGGTCCAATTCATTATAGTGGTATTTTAGGACATGTTTTCAGAACATAACTGTGAGTCTGGTTGATTATAGTGGTATTTTGGGATGGATGCAACTACAGATAAGAGTTTTATTTATAGGAGATATAGGCAGACAAATCCAAATCTTGAAACAATAGAATGGTCAGAACAGGCAAATGGTCAGGCGATCAGCAAACAGGATAAACTAGACAAAGACAAGACTCAATTAACGAGGACAAGAACCAGATCAAAACCATGAAACATAAAGCTATGAATAAGGCTTGGTACTATGACTTGGCAACTGAACGTAATACTTCGAAAAGACATTGTTTGAAAATAGTCTCTATATACTGTGGAGTGAGTGTGTGAGATTGGATGCAGGTGTGCATGTTTACAATGAATGTGAATGTTCTGGGAGTCGCAGTCCATGGTGGCCATGTTTGTAGGCCGCAGTGCAGGATGGGAAATGTAGTCAATGGTTTGCTGTGATATGACAGAACTCCCTCCCCCGGCGGTCCTGGTCCTCTGGGCAAAATGTCTTCACAACCCCTCAGGTTCCAATGCAGGCATTGTCCAATAAGTAGCAGGTTCCTTGAGGTGCTGAGGAGCAGACATGAGGCTGGGGCTGGTTCGCCGAGGTCATTAGGCAAGACCCAGGCTTGGGAAGTAGTGTTGTCAGCTTTAGACAGGTGCTTGACTTGGTGGGCCATCTCGTCGGCCCTTCTTGAGTGTGGAGCGACGTTCTCAGCGGATCAGGAAGGTGGAGCGTCATCCTCAGCGGAGCAGGAAGGTGGAGCGTCGTCCTCCATCGACTCTGCAGGCTGAACTTGGTTGGCTGTGTCAACAGACACGGGCGTGAGCAGAACTTGGTTGGCCGTGTCAACAGACTCGGGCGTGAGCAGAACTTGGTTGGCCATGTGAGCAGACTCGGGCATGAGCAGAACTTGCTTGGCCGTGTCAGCAGACTTGGGAGTAAGCAGGACTTGGTTGGTCGTGTTAACAGACTCTTTCTTGAGCATAACTTGGTTGGTCGTAACATCGACTTCAGGCGTGAGCAGAACCTGGTTGGTCGTGATGTCAGTTTCAGGCATGAGGAGAACTTGGCTGGTCGTGACAACAGAATCTGGCGTGAACATAACTTGGTTGGTCGTGACCTCGGTCTCAGACTGGAATGTGGCGTGGATGGTCACATCGTCGATCTCAGACTGGAACATGGCGTGCAAGGTTACATCATTGATCTCAGACTGGAACTTGGCATGGGAGGTCACCTTGTCGACCTTTAGCTGGAACTTGGCGTGGGAGGTCACCTCGTCGACTTCAGACAGGAACGTGTCTTGGGAGGCAATCTCTTCGACCTCAGACAGTAACGTGTCTTGGGAGGCCGTCTCTTCGACCTAGGACAGGAACGTGTATTGGGAGGCCGTCTCTTCGACCTCGGACAGGAACTTGGCTTGAGAGGTTGTTACTTCAACCTCGGACAGGAACTGGGCTTGAGAGGTCATCTCTTCGACCTTGGACAGGAACATGGCTTGAGAGGTTGTCTCTTCGACCTCGGACAGGAACATGGCGTGGGAGGTCACCTTGTTGACCTCTTATGGGAGCGTGGCTTTGGAGGACGCCTTGTCGACCTCGGACAGGAACGTGTATTGGGAGGCCGTCTCTTCGACCTCGGACAGGAACTTGGCATGAGACGCCGGCTCTTCAGCCTCGGACAGGAACTAGGCGTGAGAGGCCGCCTGTTCGAACTCGGACAGGAACTTGGCGTGGGAGGTTGCTCTTTGACCTCAGACAGGAACTTGGCGTGAGAGGCCATCTCTTCGACCTCGGAGAGAAACTTGGCTTGAGAGGCCCTCTTTTCGACCTCAGATAGGAACTTGGCTTAAGAGGTCGTCTTTTCGACCTTGAACAGGAACTTGGCTTGATAGGTCGTCTCTTCGACCTCGGACAGGAACTTGGCTTGAGAGGTTGTTACTTCAACCTCGGACAGGAACTGGGCTTGAGAGGTCATCTCTTCGACCTTGGACAGGAACATGGCTTGAGAGGTTGTCTCTTCGACCTCGGACAGGAACATGGCGTGGGAGGTCACCTTGTTGACCTCTTATGGGAGCGTGGCTTTGGAGGACGCCTTGTCGACCTCAGACGGGAACGTGGCTTGGGAGGTCGCCTCATCGACCTCGGACATGAACTTGGCAGGAGAGATCCTCTCTTCGACCTCAGACAGGAACAAGGTCACCTCGTTGAACTCTAGCAGGAACTTGACTTTATGCTGGAGCTCTGGAGATGAGACAACCTTGTGGGTCTCAGGCTGGAGCTCTGGGGAGGAGGTCACCACGTTGACCTCCAACTGTATCACGGCAGATGAGACCACCTTGTGGGTCTCAGTTGGAGCTCTGGGGAGGAGGTCACCACGTTGACCTCTGGCTGGAGCTCGGCAGTTGAGACCAGCTTGTGGGTCTCAGGTGGGAGTTCTGCTCTTGCTTTCTTGTGGAGCCATTTGTGGGCCAGCTACCCTTGAAACATTCCTAAGAGCAGAAATGTAATACAGGTATCCCAAGTTTACTACAGGTGGGACATTGTAGCTGGGCTTCTTTACAGCAGCCCTAGGTCTTGCAGGTCTGCGTCACCTCCACCACTGCCCTGTTGGCTGGGGGCTGAAGTTGAGCTGTGGAGGCCGCCCTGTCGATCCACTCATAGTAAGTGTGGAAAGGCAGATAATGCTGGCCCACTACACTGACTCCTCTCAACAGTTCATCCAGGTTGCAGTTCGGTCCTGGATTCCCAAACTCCTTTAAAAATAGTTTTGCAAACTGAGTTACTTGGGTGAGGGCACTGGACCCTGTACTGGCCAGATGCTGTGCCCATTGGTAATCCAGGCAATAAAACTGGGACACAAGGAAGCCGAGCCAATGCCCTTTGTCCGGCTTGGGGTTCGCCAGACTTGAAAAGACATTTGGCATTGGAACAGGAACTGCCTCGGGTAGTCACACAATCCATAATTCAGATCCGGGGGTTCTATGGCAGTCCACTGGGGAAACTGGACTGACATGAAGGGTGGCCAGTCATCCCCATGTACTCTGGCATGACACTCTCCTTGCTCTCCTGCTGCTTCCATGTTCCGCCAAAGTATTCTGCCACTTAAGGAATATGCAAATGCAGATAAGAGTTTTATTATAGGAGAAATGAGGATGAGAACCAGCTCAAAACCATGAAACATAAAGCTATGAATAAGGCTTGGTACACGACAGAGACTATGGCAACTGAGCGTAATACTTCGCAAAGACATTGTTTGAAAACAATATCTATATACCTTGGAGGGAGTGTGTGAGTTTGGATGCAGGTGTGCATGATTAGAATGAATGTGAATGTTCTGGGAGTTGCAGTCCATGGTGGCCATGTTTGTAGGCCACAGTGCAGGATGGGAAATGTAGTCACTAGATTGCTGTGATATGACAGCGATGTATTTTGGGCCATAAGGTTTTGCTCAGTTATAGTAGTGTTTTGGGCCATATTTTAGGCCATAACTGTAGTCTGATTAATTATACTGGTGTTATGGGACATATTTTAGGCCATAACTGTAGTCTGATTAATTATACAGGTGGTGTGGGACATATTTTAGGCCATAACTGTGGTCTGATAGATTATTTTGGTATTTTGGGACATATTTTCAGAACATAACTATGGGTCTGATTGATTATAGTGGCATTTAGGGACGTATTTAAAATATACACAATTGATACAAAAGTTTTTAATCTCCAAATAATTACTTTTTAGTGAATAACAATGGAGTTATGAAAGCATTGATACCTAATGACAATGGCGATATTTAAAAAAAAGCGTATCATGTTGTTATATCACACTGTTGATATATCTTATATTGGCTCATCTCTAGTAGAAAATACTCCAGATCTGTTCCAACTTTAATGACCATTTTCTTTTTCTAGCTGTAATTACATTAACAGGCATCTGCGTGTACGTGGCCTACTCTGCAGCTGCCTTCCGAGAGGCTGTGCATATCTCTGGGCAAAAGACTCTGGAAGACCTTGACATCTATTTTGGTTGGTCTCTGGCCTTCGCAGCCATTTCCTTCATTACTGAGCTCATCACGGCCATCACATTTCTGCTCACTTCTGCTCGCTTGGGTCAGCTCATGCGCCGAGACCAGGACAGGTTCTTAGCAGAATGAGGTGTGGAGGATGTATCACTGCCCTGTCGGCATTATTATCTGTCAGTTATGTGGGGCACAGCATTTTTTTAAGTGTGTAAATAAATCTTTTATATGATTGTTTTCTGGAACTAAAGAGTATAAAGCTGTATACAGCCGATGGGAATAAAGGTTTAAATTCTCAGAGGACGGCTGTAATTGTTCTGTCACAAAGAGGATAACGATATTAATGCACTGTAATGTAATCAACGTCTGCTAAATAAAGTCTCTGTAACGTCACTTCATAAAATTTCAGGCTAATTACTGATTCACTGGTGCCTCCTAGCATTTCAAAATCTTTACAAATTCATTATGAACTGAATAAATAAATGATTTTAATACTGTTTTAATATGTGAGTCCATGTTTACAAATCCAGCCTATTTATCTAATTTAGTAATATTTAAAACAGACAATTTTCAGCAGGAAACCTACCCCACCTGCCACTTCAAAGATGTGTATGATGACAAGGTATCAGATAAAACATATCGCTATGTTAATGTTATGTTATACCAGTGTACATATACAGTAAATAATTTTGGTAATTTGTACAATACAATACTGTGTATACTGTGTTTTATAATTTGATACAGCAGTCAGTGTGGAAGCCTGGGAAAATATTTACAGTACTTATAATGTAGGTTATACTGTATTAAAGACCTTACCTTGTCTGGCTAGTCCTACTACTTTTCACTTCTTCAATTACTTTGTCATCCTAAGTTTTGGTGAAAAGGATAGAGTCAGTTATTTTATCGGAGAAGAGTAAGAGCAATGAGTTTAAACTGGAATGCTAACCTAGCTAAATACCTAATGTTTGCTAGCTACACAGCCTTATATTCTTTATTTTTTTGTATTCAACTGCTGTATTCAAACTGTGGCTCACTGTTTACGTCTCTGTTGGGTTGTTTTTTTCTAGCAAGTTTGTGTAATCTTTCATTTTATCTGGATTTGCAACTGGATTGTCCATTATGGAAGTTTATTATATGTGAATTTAAAAAAACTAATCATTATTGTGTAACCTGATATACTGTGTTTCTTCTGTGTGTGGACTAAAATGAAATTATTGCTAGAAAACTTTTTTATCAGGTTTGTTTGTTAGAATTTTGGACTCACATTCATTTAAGTATTTATGTATATTTGACAATAAAAGAGTTAAAACAGTATAACTATGTATAAATGTGTGTTTTTTTCTTACACATAATAATCTATTTTTAATAATAAATCATTGTGCTGTACAAATACAGGACGAGCTGAATATGAGTTTTGAGCTCTATTGAAAATAAGTCCAATGTGCCACTGTACTCATTTTTAACAGAGCAAACAGAAGAGAAGGAATAATTTGGCATTTTAACAGATGCCTCAGCATTACACAGCATTTGATAGCATCCCTTTTATTTCTTTTTCTTTCTTTTATTAATAACAATATATTTCCACCCCTCATTGTTTGAAATAAAGAAATTTAATTAAATTCTGACAGAACATCAATCTTCCCACGGTGGCCATTTTTCCAGGTGCTGCTGCTGAAAGTAAGTTAAAGGTGCATGACTGATTTTAGTCCTTACTAGCTCTGAGCCATGTCGCAGTATACATATTTTTCTTTTTTGTCACCTTTTCAATAAGTCAATGTGGTCTCATGAATGGGAAAAAAGAAATAGCTTTAAATACTGTATAAATGATAATATTCTTAAGCATAGTGTTCATAGAGCTATGTGACACAGTCTGACTATGTTTACACGGACAGCAATAATCTAATTATTGACCTTATTCTGAATAAGACAATATTCTATAGAACATAGATCGATTAACAGCACACATCATTATGTCCCCACGCCATACTGTCCATCGTTCCCTCCAGAATTTCACGTATCAACATACAGTTCGTCTTTGTTATGGTACCATATACAGTTTTGGGTGTTTTTATTTTTAATTTTACGGAAGCTTCAAGTGCACTTAATTATTTGTCATGCCATACGTGCAAATAGATGACTGCCTGAAGCCATGGGCTGCGTCTGAAACCGCGTACCTACCTACAATATAGTATATAGAAATACGTGTATTAAATACGTCTATTATATGGTAGGTAAGTACGCCATTTCGAACGCAGCGTGCTCTCTTGTTTGTCATCAAACGGTTGAGCACTGCCATGTGTGTATGTGTCCTGTCGCAAAATGCGGTGAAAACTCCCACACAATGTTAATAGTGTGATTAAGGTGTTTACAAGTCTATAATGCACTTCGATAATGCGACTAAAACAGGAATACTCCACATGTCTTAATTCAATTTGTGTTTACTTCGAGTATGACTTTAGTCGGATTAAGATCATCAATAATCGCTGTTTACATGGTAGTTTCTTAATCAGAGTATCGTCTTAATCGGATTAATATTGGATTATTGTTGTCCATGTAAACGTACTGAACGACACGTTATGAAGACGAACATAAACCTGTGTAAACCGTTTATTCCAACGGGTGCCAGCTGTTCATTTTATGCTGGATGTGACGGAGACTGGATCAGGAAGAGAAGCAGCTCTCTGGTGAAGTTTCCTTCTGATTAGTACAGTAATGAATACCAATGAGTCATGCATATAAACACATGACAAAACCTCTGCCTCATGAACTGCAAACTGTAAATCTGTTTATGAGGTTTTACTGGAAGCCATCATCGCGGTTATTTTTAGCTTTGAGTTTGCTTCTCAGTTAAAGCCGTTAAATAATCTACATTTATTATCATGTTATACTTTGTAATTCAATATTCAGTCTAGTGTTGAACTGAGGTTGAGCAGATAGTACTGTAATTTGAGATGGCACTGATCCAATACCAGCATAAAATGGTGGATCGGACAGTGGAGAAAACATATCATATATTGTATATATTGGCAAATAGCAAAGAATTGGTTTTGGAAAAGAAATGTATTTTTGGAACTGGAAATGTTTATATGTAAAGAGATCTGACAGTTTTTTTCTTTTGTTAAAATTGATTTTATTATATTTACACGTGATTGTATTTGTAACATAAGTGATTTTTGTGTGAAAGAGTTGAACTGTGAAGTACGTCATAATTTAAAAACCTTTTTACAGCTTAGTAGTTTTTAAAGAAAACATTATCAGATGGGTCTCGAGTTTTCCATATCGGTATCAGAAAAGAAAATGTGCCATGTAAATGTATTTTTTGTCAGAGACATATTTTAAAAAATTTAACTTTTATTTAACTTTACTAAACTACAAAACTAAAATTAATTTGGGTGTCAGATTACTTATCTGCAGGATGAATGGTCATTTCCGAGGCAGAGTCTCAGAACCACTGGGATTTCTGTTGTGCTGATTCAGGTCATTGAATTTTGTCAGGATTATACATAAATCGGCCCTGGACTACATCGCACATCACATGACCCCATCACATGTCCTAATCACGATCACCTGAGTCTCGTCTCACCCCTATATATATTAGCACCCCTATATATCAGCATTACTTTGCATGTGCCTAAGATTTTTGCACAGTACTATACGTGTGTGTGTGTGTGTGTGTGTGTATATATATATATAAATATATATACATATTGTAGGGAAATTAGCCAGCGGTGGGTGGAGCACAGACACACGGGAGGCCGTTGTAACGTTGCCAAGTGAGATTTTTTTATTTATGGCGTTCTGGAGGGTATGAGTGAGTGTGAGTGTGTATGTGTGTGCTCGCGTGTGCTTGCGTGTGGGCGTGACAGCGTGTGGTGAGGGGTCAGTGGTTTGCAGGGTTGCCGGAGTTGCGCCGGGGCTTTCTGGAGAAACAGGGGCTCTTCTCGGCCGTCAGGCAACGCTGCATTTGTAGCCAGGGAGCGGAGGCTTCGCTCGGGTCCGGATCATCTGAAAGAAAACAAACACACACAATGCCGATTAGACAACACACGCAATGCCAACAATACTGATAGCTGGCAAGAAGCCTCGCGCACATGTAATGTGAGAGGACTCTCCCCTGTCAAGCAAAAGGGCAGCCTTTTATACTCTCCCCTCGTCTGCTGGATGGTCGATTATTCCCGTGCGGCGCGCCATTCATCGGCCGAGGGTGTGTCAGCGGCTCCGCCCCACTGCCACGTGCTTCTCGACTCCCCAACGAAGTGGGGCCGTCTCTTCAGCGCCAGCGCGGCAGTCGGAGGAGGAGCGATTTTAGTTTCTTGTGCGCCGGCTGTCGGTCCGTCGCAACAGTACCCCCCCCAGCTCCGAGCCTACTGCCGCTGCGTGTCGGGCCCACAGTGCATCCCGTCGCGAGAGCCCATCTGCATTCCCATGGTGGGCTCCCGCCCGGTGCTGGACCTGGAAAGAGAAGTCCTGTAATGCCAGGAACAATCGGGTTACCCTGACGTTAGTGTCTTTGGCCTTGGCCATCCACTGTAGTGGGGCGTGGCATGTCACCAGACGAAGTGCCGATCGGCCAGGTAATATTGTAGCTCCTCAGTGACCCATTTTATCGCCAGGGCCTCTCTTTCCATGGCTGCATTTTTCTTCTCAGCGGGGGACAACTTCTGATTGATGTAGAGGACTGGGTGTTCCTCTCCATCGAAAGTCTGTGAAAGAACTGTGCCCAGCCCGGTTTCAGATGCATCTGTGTGCACAGTAAATGGAAAGGTGAAGTCTGGGTTGCGTGGCACTGGAGCGCGGGTGAGGGCGTCTTTCAGAGCTTGGAAGGCCCTCTCCGCTTTGGCTGACCACTTCACCTGCTCTAGCTGACCCTTTTTCGTGAGATCTGAGAGGGGGGAGGCTACAGAGGAGAAGTTAGGTACAAATCGGAGATAGTTCACCCCGAGATGAACTGGGCCCTCCCCAGTTGCTCCACTAGGTCGTCCACCTGGGGGAGGGGATAGCTGTCAAATTCTGAGACCTGGTTCAGCTTCCGGAAGTCATTGCATAGCCGCATACTTCCATCGGGTTTCGGTATGACCACGATGGGGCTGGACCAGGAGCTATTGGATTCCTCGATGATATTGTCTCGCAGAATTTGGCCGATCTCCTCCTCGATAGCCTGGCGGCGGGCCTCCGGGACACGATAGGGCCGCTGTCGCACCACCACTCCCGGCCAGGTCTTGATTTCGTGGTGGACCAGTTGCGTCATCCCTGGGGAGGTAGAGAACACCTCCGTGAATTAACCCACCAACTCTGTTAATTCCTGTCTTTGCCCGGGAGTGAGGTCTTCACCCAGCTGGACCAAGGTACATTCATCATGACCTGTGTCTCGGGTCGCAAACGCGGACACTACTGGTGTTGGCTCTACCCATTTCTTTACTAGGTTTATGTGGTATGTTTGTGTTTCCACTCACTTACCGGGCTGTTGCAGGCGATAGTTTATGGCCCCCTTCCGCTCGAGGACTGTGTATGGCCCTTGCCATCGGGCTAGGAACTTGCAGGAACTGTTCAGCACCTGATCGCCAGGTTGGAACTCTCGGGGTTGTTTTGGGTGGTCGTACACTCATTTCTGCTCCTCATGGGCGGCTCTCATATGCTCCTGAACGATTGGGGCCACTCGGTCAATCTTCTCCTGCATTTCTTGCACGTACTCAATGACTGAGCAGAATGGGGAGGGCTGTTCCTCCCAGGCTTCCCAGCAGCCCTCGAGGTCGCCGTCCGAAGAGGAGTTCGAAGGGGGTAAAACCTGTGGAGGCTTGGGGGCACTCCTGGATGGTGAAGAGGACGTAGGTTAGGAGGAGGTCCCAATTTCTCCCTTCCTTGTTGGTTTGGTTGAATCTCTCGACGAGCCCGTCGGTCTGGGGGTGGTAAATGGATGCCTTTAAGTGCTTAACCTGCAACAGCCGACACAGATCAGACATTAGTTTGGAGACAAAAGGCGTACCTTGGTTGGTTAAAATGTCCGTCAGTATCCCCACATGGCTGAAGAGGAGCATCAGCTCTTTCGCAATATTACGGGAGGTGGCTTTGCAGGTATCTGGGTATCGAGTGGCATAATCCAGGATGACGAGTATGTACTCGTGACCCCGGGTGGATTTGGGGAGTGGCCCCACGAGGTCCATGCCAACCCACTCGGCAGCTTTTCCAGGGTGTTTTGGGCTCTGAAGTGGCCACAGAGCAGATGGGTGTGGGCCAGGTGCATCAGTGTCTGTGTCTTGGTCTTGGGGACTACCAGGAGGTCCACGATCTCCCCTCGGCGGCAGGCCCGTTGATATAGGAGACTACCCCGAACGAGGAAGTAGGAGGAGGGGAGCCTCTGGTTAGGGTTCTGGTCGACCCCTTCTATCTGCCGCACCTGGGCCCAGCAGTGTTTCAGGTGGTCATCCTCCTTCTGTTCCCACCCAAAATTCCCCTGCCGGTTCACCTGTTGGAACACAGACGATATCGTGTTGGCGTGTGTGTGTGGCTTACCTTCTGCTGTGGTATCCCCCTCGTCTTGCGCCAAGTAGGCCTGCCGGGCTCGTGTCTCCTTCGTGCGCTGAGGCGCCCTGCTAGATTTTGGAGCTGGGCTGGCCAGGAATCCTGGCCAGTCTCTTCCGAGGAGCAGCGGCACCGGGAGGTTGGGGATAATGCCGACTAGGAGTGGCCAGGTGCCTGCTTTACCTTGGATCTGGACCTCGGTCACTGGGATTTCCCTGGTATCCCCATGGACACAGATTACGGTGATGGTCCCGTCCCAGCCGTGTTCTCTTGGCAGGATTGTCGGCCGGGCGAGGGTCACGGTACTCCCAGAGTCCACCAGGGCGGTGACCGGGCTCCCATCGACCCACACCGTCAGGGTAGGGGCTCTTGGCGGGTTCGGCGTGTGGAGGGTGCACCCCACCAACCAGGGTTTTTGGGCCTTCTTGGGTGGCCCCAGGTCCGGCTCCGTTGGCATGGGTTCGTCTCTGGGCTTCCCATAGGCGGGTGGGCTTCGGAGGGTCCTTCAACCCCCCAAGGTAGTGCTGGCGGTCGGGCTCCAGGGTGGCCAAAGGGCGCTCCAGAGTGGCTAGGAGTTCCTTGGGTGTCCCTGGCGCGTGCACCCCCACGACCTGGTGTTCTGTTGGTGGCAGAGCCCTTAAAAATCGGTCCATGGCCACCTTTTCTGCCACCTCAGTGGCGGTGTATATGTCGGGTTGAAGCCACCTCTTGGTTATGCGCAGAAGGGTGTTCATCTGCCCGTGTGGTCTGGCCCCCGGCCGATAGTTCCATCGATGGAACTCCGCCGCCGCCTGGTGGGGCATTCGCCCACACCACGCCAGGATCTCCTTCTTCACTTCTTGTCCAAAACATTGAAGCGGGGCCGTCTCTTCAGTTCCAGCGCGGCAGTCGGGGGAGGAGCGATTTTAGTTTCTTGTGTGCCGGCTGTTGGTCTGTCGGGACAATATACACACAGTAGGGGAAATAAGTATTGAACGCATCAACATTTTTTTCAGTAAATATATTTCCAATGAAGTTATTCACATTCCAATTTTCACTAGACATCACTATTAACTCAAGAAATCCACAACTATAAAGAATTCACAACATTAAAGTCCATAAACAAAGTTATGTGTAGAAGAAGAAATGAATCGGCCACAGTATTCATATGAGATTTTGGCCCATTCTTGTAAATATATTGTCTTTTAATCTTGTTCAACCGGATTCAAGTCAGGTGATTGACTGGGCCATTCTAACACCTTGCTTTTTCTATGAAACCAATTGAGAGTTTCCTTTGCTGTATGCTTTGACTCATTGTCCTGCTGGAAGGTCCACCCACATCTCATCTTCATCATCCTGGTGGATGGAAGCAGATTCTTCTCAAGAATCACCCGGTAAAGGGCTCCATTCATCGTTCCTTCAATTACATGAAGTCTGCCAGTACAATGTGATGAAAAACAGCCCCACACCATGATGCTTCCACCTCCAAACACTGTTGATATGGTGTTTTTAGGGTGATGTGTAGTGCCATTTCTTCTCCAACCATGGTGTGTAGTATGACAGCCAAAAGTTCAGTTTTGCTCTCGTCTGACCAGACTACACTCTCCCAGTATTTCATAGGCTTGTCCAAATGAGTTGTAGCAAACTTTAAACGAGCTTTGACATGCCTTTTCTTTAGTAATGGAGTCTTGCAGGTGAGTGTGAGCAGTGAAGTGCATTGCCCATTGTTTTCTCTGTGACAATGGCACCTGCTGCCTCCAACTGTTTCTGGAGCTCTTTTCGATTGGTCCTTGGCTCTTATACTACTACTGGCTACTCTACTGACTCCCTGGTCAGAAATCTTGCGAGGAGCTCCTGTGCATGGCCAGTTGATGACGGAGTGATGTTGCTTCCATTTGCGGATAATTACTGGAAGATTCAGAAGTTTTGAAATACGTTTGAAATTCTATCGATATGTTTTGCAACAATAAGGTTGTGAAGGTCTTGGGAGAGCTCTTTGCTTTTCCCCATCATGAGATGTTTCTTGTGTGACACCTTGGTAACGAAAAGTCTTTTTATATACCACCAATTTACTAACCAAGCTGGTATTAACTTGCACAGACCGTATATTACTTACGGTTCAGCTGGTTCCTTAGCACAAGCATTGAAAACTCCCATTTCCACCATCAGGGAAATAATTAAGACATTCTAGTGAACTGGGAATGTTATGAATCAACCTGGAATTGGACGTGTGTCTATATTGTCTCAATGGACTGTGAAGAGGACGGTTCAAGTGGCCAAAAAATCCCCAATTGCAGAAGTTAGTTTCGTCTTGGGGTCACAAAGTCTCCAAAACTACAATCCGAAGTCACCTACATCACCACAAGTTGTTTGGAAGGTTTTCAAGAAAAAAGCCTCTACTCTCATCCTAAAACAAACTCAAGCATCTTCAGTTTGCCAGACACTACTGGAACTTCAAATGGGATCAGGTTCTGTGGTCAGATGAAACCAAAATAAGGCTTTTTGGCAATAAACGCCAGAGACATAGCCATATGGAAAAGTACCTCATGCCCATGGTTAAATATGATGGCGGCTCTTTAATGTTTAAGGGCTGAGGGGGTGGAGAATTAGTGACAGTGTAAGCAGGTAATGTTAAAATATATATATATATATATATATATATATATATATATATATATATATATATATATATATATATATATATATATATATATAGTTTTAAGAATATTTTTGGTTCTAAAAATAGATTTTTTAAATAAATATTTTTTAAATATACATATATTTTTAAATACATTAGTAGCAACAAATGTTATTTATAGCATTTTAAAAAATGTAACGCTGTATTGGTAAACAGTCATTCACAGGTGAGCTAACTTCTCTGCAAAGGTTATTTTCTGTCCAAACTGTTTCCCAAGACAATTTTAACTTACTAAATAGATAGATAGATAGACGAACAGGCAGACAACAATTATTTTACACAAGATAAAATATTAAAGTTTGGGCATGATAGAGTGAAGAATTAGGGAAGGACTTTGGCTGCCATCTTGTGGCTCCATGAAGAAGAACAACTCTAAAGCAAATTTATATTTGCCTTCAAAACCCATTTATTCATTCTTTTAAAAAAAATATATTTTAAACAACTCCATGTTTAAAATGTTTTATGTTTATGAAATAGAGTGTTATAGGGATGAGGTATTTTTGTAGGCCAACCAGGAAGTTAGCATCACCCTGGTTCCCTCGACAAAAATCCAATAAGATTTTCCCACTGGCGTTTAGATTATTGTAGAAAATAAGCTCTGTGGCCGATACACGTTCATGATTCTTACATGATTCTTACAGTTTTGTTCATCAAGATAATCTTCACAGCTAAACACAACTTTATTAATTTTGAAGCTAAATACAATCACCAGAAGTAAAAAGCTAAAGTTAGGCTATAAGAAACTACAACATAGTCACATGATTTCAACGTCACCACTGCTACACTTTCAACAACTCTTTCAATCTTTGTTTAAAAAAACACTTCAATTGGAAAATACTATAAATTGATAAATGTACAAGTTGGAAAATTTGAGTTGGAATAGTTTGCAAAAGCACAAGTATAAACACAACAAGGCTGTTATAGATGAGATGTCTCTGTAGTACCATTTAGCCACTTCATGACACATAAAAGATTACAAAACCATGAGTGGGGTATAACTGATGTATTTTATTTTGTAGAATAAAATGTGAAAATATCTCGAGCTTGTGTTAACCACAGACCATAAGTCAGGCATTTAACCAAAAACCCATTCAAAAAACCCACTGACTTTGGGATGATGGAATGCTAACTCATTGCGGGGTTATAGGACTCGTTCTTGCATCACTCTATTGATTTAACTAAACACTACAACCTGTTGATGAGCTGCAGCAATTTTAATTCTGAGCTGTTGCACATCTGAGTGTACGTTGTTAAAAAGGTCACTCAAAAAACAAATGAAGAAGTACAGACTACAGGGACGGTGCTGTATTTCAGTGATCAAGTCAAGTCAAGCCAGCCATCTTCTACCACTTACTCCTTCTTCAGGGTCGCAGGGGAACCTGGAGCCTATCCCAGAGAACGGTGGCTTAGTGGTTAGCATGTTCGCCTCATACCTCCTGGGTCTAGGGTTCGATTCCCACCTGTGTGTGTGGAGTTTGCATATTTTCCCCGTGCTACGGTTTCCTCCCCCAATCCAAAGTTTATGAATGAATGTGATGTGTATGTAATTGTGCCCTGCGATGGATTGGCACCCTGTCCAGGGTGTACCCCGCCTTGTGCCCGATGCGCCCTGGGATAGACTCCAGGTTCCCTGTGACCTTGAAAAGGATAAGTGGTATAGAAGATGGATGGATGGATGTTGCAAAATTGGCACCAGAAACCATAACAACCAAAAAAAAAAGAAAAGAATATGGTGTCTCTTAAAGGGATACACACCCAATTTCTATGTGAGGGCTCTGTGACAAGATGAACATTAGAAAATGCTACAAATGTTTGAGTTTGAAATTCCTGGGCATTCTTGAGCAATTTAGAATTTTAGCATACTTTTTTGGGGGTATATTTTTCTATTTAGATTTTAACAGAGAAATATCCTATTCACTCTGCAATTTGGCAAATAACTCCTTCATTTGTTCCTCAAACACGAAATCTCTGAGGAAAGTTAATTTTCAGTGATCCTCAATTCCTCTCACAATTCTCTCTAACACAGAAAAGCTCATTTCTACAAAAAATAAGTATTACATAAGGACTAAAAGACTCAAGTGCTATGCTGTTGTAGGGAAATATTCAGTGACAGATTTGTGTGATGAAGCGGTGTTAGTGTTAGAACCCCGATTATTTTCATATGTTGCCCCAACATGTATTATTCCTCTTATATACATTTTCCGGGCATTTAAAAAGTCATACTTTATTAAAAATCCATTTTATAGTTGCAGGTAATGTGGAACATCCACGAAAAAAGTTATAACTTACATTGTCGTAGCTATAAACAACAACTCCCTCACCAGCCTCTGTTTTACTCTCTAGTGTAGTTAACACACACACCTCTGACTGGTAAAAAGCACAGACACTGGAGACTTCTTCTATGAACGCTAAACAAATGCCTGCTCACAAAATCAACAATTACACACAGTTTTAAATTTATTTATGTGTAGCGTTTGCTGTACAAGTCCCTGTGAATAAGCTGTTACTGTAGAAACGATAACATATCAGCTTTAATGTAAACCCACACCATCTGACCAATCAGAGCTGAGAATTCAACAGTGCAGCGGTATAAACAAAAACATATTGAGGCACAATTTTCAAAATAAGAATCACAAAGTAAGATACATTTCTAGGACACTAATAATAAAAAAAATCCTGAAAAATAAATAAATAAAACAAAATGCCTTTGTTTAATAACAAATAAAATAAAATAATTGTTTAATAATAAATAAAACAAAAGGACCTTTGAGCTGGTAAGTCTGTTTGAGTTTGAAGTCATTCATAAAAATGTATATATTTAGAAATGTTTCTAAAATTTCGGTTATTTCTCTGCATTTGCATGTCTACAAAAAGCCTCATAGCAGCTCATTCTGGGATGCTGCTGCTCAAGCTGCTCTGAGAGATGGGAATATTTGAGAGATTTATGAAAAAGCATTTCGGTGATGCTCCGGAAGTGGCATCGACTGCATCAAGCAGTTTGCAAATAAGCTGAGCTGCTTCTTTCCTCGTAAATCCTGCACATAATTACACAGGCTGAAGAGAGAGAGAGGAGGTGAACTGCTGTTACTGATCCAGCAAAGCCACTTTCACACTGCAGACAAGGTAGAGCTGATTAAATATTAAACAAGAGAACAGGGAGAGAGAGAGAGAGAGAGACGTAGAGAGAGAGAGAGAGAGAGAGAGAGACAAGGAGAAATATATAGAGGTATAAGAAGGGAAGAGAAAAAAGAGGTTTGAGTGTCGATTTAGCACTCAAGTTATTATTATACTTCCACATTGGACTCTATGGCAAACTCATTCAACACATTTCAGTAAAAGGAGTCTATCTTACATGCATTTTACTATAAAAATTCATTTGCTAAGATTAAAGAAATAATTGAATGTTTACTAAACTCCCCAACTCATGAGGAAAAAGTCATCTGACTCCAAAGGAAAACTACAGATCTGGTAACAAGGTGGTTAAAGCGGCTGGTGTAAACAGGTACTTTAATAGTCAAATTGATTGTTTTGATTATTATTATTTTTTGTTCCTAAAAATCTACTTTTTAAATGTTAAGGTTAATTAAGATCCCACACTGTGAGATTTCTATGCAGAGATCACTGACATTCCAGTGAATTTACAATTCTTGTTTTTTGGTCTGAACGAGATGTCAAGTTCCAGGTGCGTATACTGTGAAAAAAGGAAATGTTTTGGGTTCTTAAAATATCAACTAAAACAACAGCAGAATCCAATTCCTATTGAAGATACTGTGAATCCTCTGTGTATGTGTGTGTGTGTCTATATGTGTTCTGTTAAACCAGCAGACGGCAGCAGAGCATTAAGAATAAAAGACAACAAAAAAAAGGCATAAGTCTATCTTTCTAAAAAGAAAAATCCTATTAATTCTATTGTATCTTGTAGTTCTAATCATTTGCACTTGAATATGTGTGTGTGTGTGTGTGTGTGTGTGTATATATATATATATATATATATATATTTTTTTTTTTTCAACACAAATGACATACAATACAAATGGGTTCATATATATATATATATATATATATATATATATATATATATATATATATATATATATATATGAACCCATTTGTATTGTATGTCATTTGTGTTGAAAAAATTACATTGACTATGAAGAGTATACCGATTTATCTGCACAAGAGCTGCACAAGAAGGAGCTGCACAGGAAGGAGCTGCAAAGGATGGAGCTGCACAGGAAGGAGTTGCACAGGAAGGAGCTGCACAGGAAGGAGCTGCACAGGAAGGAGCTGCAAAGGATGGAGTTGCAAAGGATGGAGTTGCACAGGAAGGAGCTGCACAGGAAGGAGCTACTCGAGTTGATGCTAAGTTTGTCAACTTTTCTATTTTTGATCAAACCTTCCATTCTTTACTATTATAACGTATGGACATATCCCCGATACTATTTTTCAGAACATTGTGATATCTCTAGTTTTTATCAAATTTCACGAACATCCGCTACCAGCTTGTAGCCTGCTAGCATCAATCTAGCCGGCTACTGCTAAGTCTTGTTTACATTTTTCCCACTCAACTACCACTGTTCACAATGGCGAATGTGTCGGTTGTTTGCCTACCTTTGAGTGCAGGTGAGGACGCTTTCGAGTTGCACATGGTGCAGTTGGAGCTGGAGGCCGTGGAGAAGCAGATCCATGACCTACTAGAAAAGCAGGCCCAGCTGCGTGAGCGGAGAGCCACACTTGAGACATCTCGCGTCTAAGGTAAATCTAAGGTAAGTTTGCGGCGTGACACAATTACTCCCACCACCTCTATTCTGTGCTTTTCTCTGCACAGGGACCGTGCACCCAGGACACGACCAGCCCAGGTCTCCTTCACTCGGGCGCTGACACACCACGGACCCTGGGTACACCAGCAGCTGAAGGCGTGGGCCAGATAGTGAGCAAAGACCTCTCCCCCTCCTCCGTCCCCACTCTTCGAGATCTCCACAAGGAATCATTTCGCCCCTCTCCATGAGACCAAACCCAACGCCGTGATTATTGGAGACTCGTTGGGAACGTCCACGTCACCTCACTAAAGGTAAGGTAAGCACCCGCTGATCTTCTGGTGCTCATGTTCTTGATGTAGCTGCGCAGGTACCCACGATCCTGAAGGATGACAAGAACATTGCCGCTGTCATGCTGCACACAGGGGTGAACGGCATCCAGCTGCGGCAGACGGAAATTCTGCAGAGGGACTTCGGCAGCCTGATTGAGAGGGTACTCAGCAGATCGCCCGTGACGAAGATCATCATGCCCAGACCAATCCACACATACAGACATGGACTTGAAAGGTTCAGTACACTTTTGGCTCTAAACGAGTGGGTATTATCATAATGTAGTGAACAGAATCTGCTCTTTGTGAATAATTGGAATCTTTTCTGGGAGTGACCCAGGTTGTTCCATGCTGATGGCCTGTACCCCAGCAGACTCGGAATGGATCTCCTCTCAGACAACATCTCCAAGATGCTACACACCATATGACTAGTCAAGTCCCGTGAACAAGTACATATAAACATCAATAACAGTTATGATAGTCAAGGTTCAAATTACTTAAATGATAATATGGCATTTGTAGTCCATCCTATAGAGGCTGTGTCTGTTCCCCGAATAACAAGAAAAAATTATAATTATAATCAAGAATTTTTAAAAATCTGATTTCAATAGCAAAAGAGGCGAACAGAAAGGATTTTTTAAACTTGGGCTCCTAAACATTAGATCTCTCGCTCCTATGGCAATAGTTTTAAATGAAATCGTCACAGATAATAATTTTGATGCACTCTGCCTTAACTAAACCTGGCTTAAATCAAATGATTATATTGGACTAAATGAGTCCACATCACCTGGTTACTGTTATAAGCATGAGCCCCGTATGATTGGTCGTGAGGGGGACTTGCAACAAATTTACAGTAATACTCTTAATATTACTCAGAGAACAGGATACAGGTACAGCTCATTTGAAGTGATTGTGCTTAATGTTACACTTTTAGGTATAGGAAAAAAATCCCTGCTATCTCTTGCTCTGGCTACCGTGTATAGACCCCCAGTGCCCTACGTAGATTTTTTAAAAAAAGTTTGCAGATTTCCTTTCAGACTTAATAGTTAATGTGGACAAAGCACTGATTGTTTGAGATTTTAACATCCATATAGATAACAAAAATGATGCATTAGGACTTGTTTTTACAGACCTACTGAACTCCTTTGGGGTCAAACAAAATGTCACCGAACCCACTCATTGCTTCAATCATACACTAGACTTAATTATATCTCATGGAACTCAGGGTAACAATATAAATATTCTACCACAAAGTGATGATATCACAGATCACTATCTCATTTCATGTACACCGCCTGTAGCTGAGATTAGCCATTTAGTACTGCGTTATCGAATGGGTAGAACTATTATTCCAGCCACCAAGGACAGATTCATAAGCAAGCTGCGTGATCTGTCCCAACTTTGCTGTGTACCTATAAATACAACTGAACTTGATATGGTGACTAGCAATATGGGCACTATGTTCTCTAGCACTCTAGATAATGTTGCCCCTATCAAATTAAAAAAGGTTAGAGAGAAACATCCTTCACCGTGGTACAACAGTCATACTCATGCTCTCAAGAGAGCAACTCGTAATCTTGAGTGCAAATGGAAAAAGTCTAATCTAGAGGTTTTTCGAATTGCGTGGAAGGACAGTATGTCTAGCTATAGACAGGCTCTAAAAGCTGCTAGGGAAGAGTATCTACGTAAACTCACAGAAAGTAACCAAAACAATCCTAGGTTTTTATTCAATACAATATCTAGATTGACAAATAATAAGATGTCACCCAAACTGAATATTCCAACACAGTTTAATAATAATGACTTCATGGATTTCTTCACTGAAAATTGAAAGCCTCAGGAAAATAACTGGAAATGTACAACTAACAGCACCATCACAGGTTTTAGCCTCCAATATCGTTTCCCAAGTACAATTGCAGTCCTTAACCGCTATTAGACAGGAAGAGTTTACAAAACTTATCCACCACATGTATTCTAGATCCCATACTCACTAATTTAATAAAAGAGTTGCTTCCTGTAGTAGGAGAGCCTCTTCTTCAATATTATCTCAACTTCTCAACTCCTCTTTATCTCTAGGTCATGTCCCGAGAACATTCAAGCTGGTGGTTATTAAGCCTCTCATTAAGAAATCACAAGTAGATCCTAGTAAACTAGAAAATTACAGACCAATCTCAAACCTTCCATTGGTCTAAAATATTAGGAAACGTTGTGTCTGCTCAATTACGCTCCTTTTTTAAGAATAATGGTATCTATGAAGAATTTCAATCAGGTTTCAGGCCCCATCACAGCAGAGAGACTGCAATTGTCAAAATTACAAATGACTTACTTCTAGCATCTGACCAAAGCTGCATTTCACTGCTTGTTTTACTTGATCTTAGTGCTGCGTTCGACACCCTAGATCATGACATACTCTTAGATAGATTCCAAAACTACATTGGTACTCAAGGACAGGCATTAAAATGGTTTAGATCCTACCTGCCTGACCGCTACCAATTTGTTTGTTTAAACGATGAACTTTCTAACGTGAAAGCAGTAAAGTATCGTGTGCTGCAAGGATCGGTGTTACGCTCCCTGCTGTTTTCTTTATACATGTTGTCCCTTGGAAATATTACAAGAAAACAGGATTAATTTCCACTGTTATGCTGATGATACTCAGCTATATATTTCTACAAGACCAGATGAAATTTCTAAATTTTCCATGTTAACAGAATGTGTTAAAGACATTAAAGACTGGATGACCAGTAATTTTCTTTTACTAAATTCTGATAAAACAGAGATATTGCTAATTGGACCAAAAATCTGTACACAAAAGTTCTTAGAATACAATCTATATTTAGAAGGATGTACGGTTACTTCATCCACTACAGTTAAAGATCTGAGTCTTATATTAGACAGCAAGCTGTCATTTGAAAATCATATTTCCCAGGAAACAATAACCTCCTTAAACCTTAGAAATATTGCCAAGCTACATAAAAAAGTAGTTAATGCTTTCATGACCTCGAGACTACATTATTGTAATGTGTCTTTTCCATTTTTTTGTTGCTATTTTTTTCTTTTCCATTTTTCTTTATTTTAATTCTGTATACATTGTGTTAATTTGTTTTTCATTTAAAAAAATGGTCACACTTTCTATGATGATCATATCTGTAATGAACAATGAATACATTCATAACCTGTTACAATGCATTCATAAGGCATTATGCACTCACCATCCTCTTATAGGAACAGCAGTACAACTGCACAGTGGCAATCTTGTGGCAGCAGCACAATGCATAAAATGACCAGACTGGTCTGAGCTGACAAAAAGTTTATAGTAACTCAAATAATCACTCTTTATATATGAATCTGTTTATAGCTCATTATAACTATGACCAAGAAAAACTATGCAAAAAGAGATGTTCAAAACAGTTTTAGCTTTAAAACAAGAAATATAACAAAAAGCTCTTGTATTTCTAACTGGTTTTCCATCTTTGATTAATTTTTCAGATTCATTTTGAGGATAAAATGAATAAGGGTCAGTAGATCAGCTCAGTTCAGCTCTTTTTTTAAAGCAATAGTTCTTACAAAGAGGTCAGCATTCGCAAAAATAATTCCACCATGCATGCTCAGCCTTATTTGTACAAAGAACGCTGAAACTCAGAATCCTAACAATGCGTCGTTGACATATCGGTCGAGAAAGCTTCACTTTGACTGCAATAAAATTGATTTTTCGGCGATGGATGGCCACGTTTGGTCCCTCGGTCAGATGAAAATGGTGCTGCTGAGTGTGGATTCCACTGGGCCCTCATTACTGCTGAAGGTCGAAACCCAAACAAAGATCTAGAGAACGTGGCATCGTGTGACTCCTGCTCATTTGCCGAACTGAGGTCTCGATGAGTCATGCGGCGGCTTGGAAAAGGCCATGCAGGAGAAAGGCTTGTGTGCTCATAGGAAATGTATATATCACCATAATTGCTTCACTCTAGATCTTTATATCATTATCATCACAATATTGTGATAAAAATGAGCAGCTTCCTGTTACATAAGCAGGCAACACATCATGTAGTTAATAGTTCTCATTACTTAAAAAAAAAAAAAAGTAGCTACACTGGAAGTACCCATGCAGGTGTATGCAAGAGTTTGGGCACCACTGACATTGTTGATTTTTGAAGTGAAAAGAAATAAAAACACGACATATGTAGCAAACTATGTGTGTGTGTGTGTGTATATATATATATATATATATATATATATATATATATATATATATATATATATATATATATATATATATTTTTTTTTGATGAAAAAAATCAAACTATAGCAAACTATATATATATATAAAGCATACTATGTTTGATGAATAAAAAATAATAAAAAGAATGTTAATTGAAATAGCTGTGTTCATTTAAAAAAATGTGTCATTTGGCCAAGGGTGCACAAACACCTGTGTAAACCACTAAATTAGCCTGCTAATATAACAGATTAATTAATGCTATGTAGCTCAGTTAAAACAATCTTTCAACATTTTTAACACCTCACTGGCTGTCTTTTGTCGGATAATCCTGTTTAAACAACAGTGCTGTTGAATTCTGGATCCTGGTTGGTCGGCAGGTGTTGATTAATTTTCTATAACAGCAGCAATACATACAATAATGCAGCAGCAAATCATATATTTATGAAGTATTGTTTATGTGCTTGCTTATTTAACATTTACTGAAGGAGTCTCCTGTGGCAGAGGTAAAGCTGTAATTTGAAGTTTTCAGACATCTTCAGGACAGAAGGGTTTACGCTTTGCAGTTTTTCAATAACCTGACAAGCTGTGTGTTTGTTTTTTTAAAAATCATATTAATGTCAAGAAAGAGAGAAAAGAGGCACGGAATGTCTGTTTATAGCTGCTATATCTTGTCTCATGGATGTTTCACACCATTAATAGTAACTGTAAAAAACTATAAAGTGATAAAAAAGTACATGTTGAGTGTAAGTGTTGATGAATTGCTGTGGTGTACGAGGAATAAAGCACTTCAGGAAAATAATCTTCAGGGTGGTAACTCTGTATCATCAGTCCATCTTGTTGCTGATTATTTTCCTATAACAGCATGGCACTGAGTGTTTTATTCCTTACATTATCTGGATGTGTAGGGGAATAGGCGCAACATGTCGTTCTGTACATCCACTAACTTACCGTATACTGAAAAAACCCCGTACATTTTAATTCATTAAAACACACTGCTTCATGCAAACACACTTTAACTTTTCCTTTCAGCTCTAATCATCATTTACATCATTTTCACCACTAACTCCTGTGATAAAGGCAGAATTATTTCACTTACACTCTTTTAGACCTCCCGCTCAGAGTTTTTCATCACCCACTATTTTGACGTAACGCATTTTTATTCCGGATTCAAATTCTCTGGCTAATAGACTCATATATGTGTGTATATATATATATATATATATATATATATATATATATATATATATATATATATATATATATGTGTGTGTGTGTATATATTTTATTTTTTTACTCCTTGGTGGTCAGCAGAACAGCAAATGAGTCCTAACCACCGCCCCCCCCCCAACTCCCCTCCCCAGTGATGTAATGTACGCAAAAGCCTGAACACCTCGTGGAAAATTAAAGGTTTTTAGAGGTTTAATAAATGCGAGGGCTGGTGGCATGCCTGATTTGTAAGACTGCAGAGCGCTGAAGGGAGGAGGAAGGGAAAAAAAGGGAGAAAAAAAAGCAATGGCTAGCTGAGGGCGAAGAAAGCAACCATTCACACCCTGGCTGCAATTTGCATGATAATCAATCCAGGCCCATTCAGCGACTCAAACAGAGCAAAGAGACCCAAATTACTTCATTTAATACTTGATTTAATTCCGAAACATGTATCATATTATTACTGACAGGAGCTGCAGGGAGCGAGCGTGGGAGCGCGAGGGTGCGTTAAAGCACTGCAGGAGGAAACAGAAAAGACAGCCGAGGAACCGAATTAAAGAAACGCTGAGGCCTGCTTCACGTCTCCCCGAGGAACCGCATCTTGAGAGAAAAGCACTTTTTCTCCTCATATAATGGAATTAATAACCAATTTTAAATTACGCTCCCTGACACGTGACCCGAGACGCGTTAATTATTGATCACCCATTTCTGTGAAGATGAGTTGTAATTACCTAGCATAATGTGACTCCTTCATCACGTTTAAACATTTATATCGCTTATCTTGCCGCGTATCCGCTGGCTAAGTTTTTCTAATTACGCCGATCGAGTCGAAAACGGGAGACAATTCGTCTCTGCTTCAATTAGAAACTATCTGCAGTGCGCATAATTTATGAAGTTCCAGCACACCTTGATGATATGCGGCCTCCATAATAGATGTTTCTACTTTACAGTTGCGAGGGAAGGAGACGTTCTCACTCCAGAAGAACAACTTTGTGGTTTTGGTCCTATTCTGAAATAAAGACTTAACAAAGTTCGCCACTGCAGTGAGATTTTTGTTTTTATCTTTCGTTTTGGTTCTTTTCTTTCAAATATTCTTATTCATTTTCCAGCCATCCATTTTCTGTGCTGCTTATCCTACACAAGGTTGAGGGGAGCCCGGAGCCTATCCCAGGGAACTTGGGGCAGGAGGCAGGGGACACCCTGGACAGGGTGCCAACCGAGGGCACAATCACACACACTCACACATTACGGACAATTTGGAAATGCCAATAAGCCTACAACACATGTCTTTAGACTGGGGGAGGAAACCAGAGTAATCAGCGGAAACCCCCAAAGCATGGGGAGAACATGTAAACTCCACACAAACAGGGTACAGGTGGGAATAGAACCCCCAACCCCGATGTGATGCAAACGAGCTAAGCACTAAGCCACATTCCTTATTCATTTAAAAACTGTTTCAAACTTTTTATCTTTCTTTTCCTGTACTTTTCCTCTTCTTTTTCCATTTCCTCCAGTTTGCCTTGCTTTTTCACTTTTTCTTTATTTTTCCTTTTCTGTCCTTTTCACATACTAGTCATGTTCTATTGATCATTTCCTTTCCACTCTTCTTTCATTTTTTACTTTATTTTTTTATCTGTTTCCTGTCCCTTTCTTTTCTTTTCTAATTGTTTGAGAGTAAGTTTTAAGTTCAACATGCTAAGAGGAGAAAAAAAATGGAAATGGCTCCCCCCCACTTTCTTTTCTTTATACTATTTATACTTTTTCCTTTTCCTTTTAATATAATCTTTTGAGAATAAGTTCTGAACAACCAAAATAAGGGCCATTGCTATTGAGTTTTTCTTTGTTTTTTCCCTCCTTTTCTCCTCATTCCATTTTTGTCATTTGTTTTTTTTCTGTTTTCTTCCTTTTTCTAACCTGTCATTGTTCAAATTTTCTCAATTCAGGTTTTTTCCTTTCCTCTCATTTTCCCCTTTCTACTTTTCTGCCTTTTCTTTTTTTATTACCATTTTTCCTATTCCTGTTTCTTTCCTTTCTGATTTTCGTTCTTTTGAGAGTAACTAAGTTGCGAGTAGAAAAAAAAGAGGCTCAACATGCTAGGAGGACAATGCTCAGCTCTGATTTCCATTACCACTCTGTTTGTGGAACACAGCATATATTTCCCCATCTTTTTAGTTCTTCTTTTTCCCCTGTATTTTTTTCCTGTCCTTTTCTTTCCTTCTGGCTTGATGAGAAAAAGTTGTGTTTGTCCTCTAAAATAAAATAAACCAAATGATATTTTTAGCAAAGTTCACTGCAATTGGAGAAAATCACCTACCAGTCATCACTCCATAGTTTTTTTTCCCATTAAAAAAAAAAAAAATTATGAGCTTCCCCCACTCTTCAACCTCAACGATCCGGCTGGAGATCCGTTTCATAACCTTTGTGCGCCGGAAGCCTGGAAGAAGCTGAGCTTTTATCAGATTGCGTCCTTCTTTCTCGCCTCCGCATCGCTCTCCAGCTCGGGGAAAAAAAAACCTGAGGGATGAGCGCATTGCTTCTGGAGGCATCAGTTTTATCCGAGCTCCTTCTGCCTTTTAAATGCAATTTAGCTTGGTGGGAATTGAATCAGAGGGAAAAAATGTACTCCATCACCGAGAAACACGATCCACTCGCTATAGTACTTTATGAGTTTAAAAAAAAGAAAGAGGAAGAAGAAGAAGAAGAAGAAGAGGAAGAAGAAGGAGCAGGCCACGAAGTGTTCTCCTTATCTTGAGAAACTTTATTTATGGTTACTGTTATGCGGATCATAGAGTGCATGCACATACAATGACAAGGAGAAAAGGCCCGTTTCACAACACCTACTGGAAGCAGAAAAGTATAGCAGAGTTACAGCAGTGGAATACGATCAATTTTCTCACCCTGGGTGTGTGATAACACACACACACACACACACACACACGCACACACGCACGCAGGCACGCACGCACGTGCACGCACGAGAGGATATTCGCAGCTGGATAAATTTGAGCTGCTGCCCTATTTTATTTATTTATTTCCATTTTCATTTTTTTATCGACATATTTTTAAGTTTTTAAAAAAAGGAGATATGTGACAAACATCTCTAAGTAGATATACTTGTAAACAACAGGAAGGGAAG
The DNA here is from genome assembly GCF_023375685.1 of Ictalurus furcatus. NCBI lineage: Eukaryota > Metazoa > Chordata > Actinopteri > Siluriformes > Ictaluridae > Ictalurus > Ictalurus furcatus. The sequence continues at coordinate 18,585,745 of NC_071256.1, read as the reverse complement.
TTTTTCTTCGTGTATGCACAGCCAAGTCGAGCACTTGGTTTTATTCGTGTAGCACTTGGAAAAAAAACGACATATTGATCCTTATTCGTATTTACATATAGATATCTTTTTTTTCTCACAAGTCCTATAGTTCTCAGGTTTCCGAACGGTTTTCAAAATGTAAAGGCTGCGTCTCTAGAAAATAACCTTACAAAGGATGTCACGTTACAAGTGATCTCAAAAATAATAAAAGCCAAATAATAATAATAATAATAATAATAATAATAGCAAATAATTAATGAAAAAAACCCAAAACAAATGCAGGTTGTGTGTGCAAAATAGTACAGACAAAAAATATCATAATCATATATACAATGGTGATTGCATTATTTGTGTGAACTTGTGTTGATATAAATTTTTGGAGTATGATTCCCATTAAAAAAAATAATAAAAAAATAAAAGAGACACGTTCTTCTAACTACGCTAAAATCTAAAACATTACACAGCTGTGTATTTCATAGAAGAGAACATTTTCCACTGAACAGCTCATATTGTAATACACTTGGTTTATTATTTCTAATATTATTATAAATTATTATTAGTGTTGTTATAATTCACCCCCCCCCCCCAACAACTTTCATCTGGTACAAATAATCATTATTTTTTGGAGAAAAAAAAAGAGAAAAATATAAACACCACTACTTTTCCCGCATTTTTTAAAATCTATTAATTCATCTCTCCCATAATATAAAAGTCAGCAAATCAATCAATATAGTGGAAGAACTAAAATTATATATATATATATATATATATATATATATATATATATATATATATACACACACACACACACACACACACACACATACATACATATACTCATACATATATATATATATATATATATATATATATATATGTATATATATATATATATATATATATATATATATATATATATGTATGGAACATCTGTTGTTGGCATAAATTAGTAAGGGTCTAAACCTACAAACTATATAACAGATAAAATTTGAAATACTGTCATGGTGAAGTTTTGGAGTTACTCTAAGAGCTGCTATGTAAAACTCAGGGGAAAAACACATAGGAAAAAAAAAGTAAACTTTGGTTTGGAGTAATGACTGGTATCAGATGGAGGAAGTAATCAATGCTTTAGTGGTTTGCTCCTCCCTGTTGTGTCTTCGTGCCACTCAGGGCGGGGCTCGTTTCCCTCCTGCCCCGCCCTGCTGCTGCTTCCGTGGGTGTCTGGGCCATTTATCCACCATAAAAACCCCCCCAACAAAAAAAAAAGAACCAAACAACGAAAAGCAGAAATCCAGTACTACTGTAGTCACTTACAAAATATGATCACCCCAAGGGACTAAATATTTATCATACATAATTCATTTACATAAATGATAAAGCCCTAACAATTAGCTTTTTTTTCCCTTTAAACGTCTTCTTTTTTTCTTTTTTTTTTCTTCGAAATCTAGCAGCTCTCTAGATCACCACAGAAACCTCTACAGCCAACGATTCTATGTTTTAGAAATTAAAAACCCACAATATTAAAATACACAGCACAAAATATCTTGAGGTATAAGATGAAAAATATCCGTGGTTTTTTTTTTGTCCTCTCTCCTCCGCAAGAGGTGCTGAAAAATGATGCACGACTGCATTGTATTGCAATACCCAGGCCTCAGAAAAGTGATTCCCTCTGTACCACCCTTGGGAAGAATTTGCGTTGAGTTGAGTTGAGTTGAGTTAGGTGTGTGTATTATATTTCCTTTTTTTTTTTTTTAGTATGGAGCGAAACGGCTGTATCCGCCTCGGTATATACTAGCCTGCAGCGAAGAAAGAACGAGACCCACATCGTCTGCGTGGCTCCTGGTCTTGGCGTCGGTCAGCGGTGCGAAAGCGTTCTGCAAAGACAAACCGCCAGTGTGCAAACTTAACAGAATCCTGAGTCAGCATGAAGACGGAAAAAGTTTTTTTCCCCGACTTGTTTTCCTGTACCTGTACGCAAGACGATCCTCATGCAGCAAGCAACACCAAGATACCGCATGCCAGAAAAGTGTTTAGCTACATCAAATAAACAGATGAGCTAAAAAAAGATGAAACAAACCCGTGAATGATGTCATGCACTTCGCACATCCATACATGCATTACTAATATTGTTATTATAATAACAATATGCATACAGTGATATGAAGTTAAATAAAATTTGCATCGTGATGGAAATCCAAGGACGCCACAGGCTAATTCCGGCTCTGTCAATGTTGAGCTCGCTCTCATTCTCCCTGACACCCCCCCCCCCCCTTTTTTGCTCTCGCCGCCACCGCAGCGCCACTTAGGTGATGGATTCAATTATCAAAATGACTAATTATTCCATTAAGCCGAGCGCTCGGCTAGGTGATATTCGCAAAATTAGAAATATAATAACTAACACGCACTACACTGCCAAGAAATTAAGACATTCATCACGTTTACCGCGAGGATTAATGTGCCATTTCAGCTGCCGTTAGCACAAAAGACAAATTCAATTAAGTTTAAGCGAGCCGGTGTCAGCTGTACTAAAATCCATGCGCTGGGGGGAAAAAAAAGACAAAGACAAGAACAACAACAATAACAACAACAACAACAAAAAGCAAATGATGCACAAATGGAAAAGAAACAGAGAGCAGGAGAGAAGAGGAGAGAGACGGGAAAAACAAAATGGAGTCTCACCATGGCACCAACGCTGTATGTGGCTGCTGGAGCAAGTGCGTGGTTGTAGGGGTCGGCAGCATAAACTCGTCCGTAACTGTAAGGACAGAGCACGAGCATGTCACACACTTTACACACATCCTGAGTCATACAAATGAACACACCAAGACAGAAAGAAGCATTTAATCATACACAAGCCCACATGGTGATGATGTTAAAGTGTTTCACAATAACAATCAGATGGAACCACAAGGCGTTCTGCCATCATGCTGGAATTCAAAGATACATCGCTACTTACAATCTTAAAAACAACCCAGAATGACAAGATGCTCTGAAGGAAAATAAATATAAATAAATAAGATGTAATAAATAAATATAAACATATAAGAAAATACAGCATCATGGGATTTATTTACTTAATGCGTTCCATGCAACACAATAATTTGATCTTAGCTAGCTGATGGAGAAAAATAAAATAAACTAAAAAAAGAAATAAAAGAGCGTATGAAACAAAGACAAATGTCGTTTCATAAGTGTTAAAAATTGACTACAATTATTTCAGACAGTTGTCTTTGTCCTGAGTGGAATGACGTTATCAGGATTTCACTTCCTGTCAGGGCAACAGAAAAACAAACAAACAAATAACATAAAACACATGCACCTCCTGCTATCCCGCTCTGATAAAGAGGAGTGTGTGAATTATCCTGGGGCTCGGCTAGCAAAATAAGCCCCATTTATCTGCCCTCGTTAAGGACGCCTGGACCAGACAGAGCCAATCAGGAGGCAGGGCACGACCTGCAAATGAAATCATTTGCATATTCGCATGTTCGATTAAGATTAAGAAGTTAATCCAAATTACTGCGGACATCGTTATTCGTTTTATTTGCACTCGAGCTGGTGTTCATGTTTCGTCGCCCTGAAAAGCGATTTATCTGACCCTGTTTACAGGAGAAGTTTTAATGAATATGAACCTGAAAGCGAGGGGCAGGAGGTCACACACTCCCTGACTCAAAAGCAGGCTCTTAGGATGCCATGTCTGCTAAATTAACCCCGCTTTGATAATGGAAAGGTTGATGAGCTGAGATTTCAAATTGAGGTTGTAAATATAATATAGCATGAGGGTTCAGGAAGTCTACAGCTCGTGCTTTTATTTCATCAGTTGTGAGAAATATAACTAACTGCCATTATAATTATTAAAAATAAATGAAAGTTATTCATATGCGATTACAATGGAATTGATCACAAAATCTTCTATTAGCCATTATATCACTGTTGAATTCTTCTTGAGAGTCTGAGTTTATTCCATCCATTATTAAGTAAAGAATAAAACACTCCATGTCATGCTGTTATAGGAAAATAATCAATCACAAGGTGGTTTGATGAAGCAGAGTTATTCTTACCACCACAAATGCACAAATTATTCTTCTTATTCCTCTTATACAATAGAGATTTACCAACAGTTACAAACTGTATTAATTAATCATTGACAGCATACTTTTTATCCGTTTATGCTTATATTTAACGTTGTGGAACGTCCACGAAACAAGTTAGTTCCTGTTATCACTTACATCAGAGTAGCTCTAAATGGTCGCTCCCTCAGCTTGTCATGTTATCAATAAAACAAAAACATCTGTCCTGAAGATGCTGCAAAACATGAAACTGACACTGGAGACTCCTTCCATAAACGTTAAATAAACATCTTACAGAAAACATCAGCATAGCAATGAATATACACGTTCCTGTCCTATAGTACATTGTTACTATAGAAACGATAATATATTAGAACGCTCGCATTGATTCTGACCGATCCAGAACAGCTCTATGGTGCGATATACAAGACAATTACACAACAATTATTAGTAATAAAAATACTTTTTTTTGTTCTTTTAATAAAGTATCCTTTGTAAAGCATTCATCTTTACTAACTGATGAAATAAAACCAGGCCTAAGGAGTGTACTTTTAAAGTCAAAGAAAAAATATAGGCTTTATGTTTATAATGACTCTGAATGTGAATTGAAATCTCAGCATATGAATTATGTGAGATCTTTATCTCTCATAGTTTCTCCCATGTGACCTTTCAGGTTTTTATTGATGTGGGTCAAAGGTGAAACAGATTTACAAGAATGTGCTTGCTAATGAACAGCAGCAGCTATGTTCTACATTATTGACTACACACTTACGATTTTAGGTTAAACTGTAGTGACAGTGTTATGTCTCTATAAACATACTGATGAATTTCTAGGCACTGTTAAAATATCCTAATACCAAAGTGAAGCAGAAGCCAGTGTGGCCCAATTCAGGTGGGGGTAAAGGGGCAGTTCTGGGGGTTTTAAGCTAGTCACTAAGATGGAACCTTAAACACTGAGTTCTTATGGGAAGCACTTTAGCTCACACTGGGGTTGTATAATTTTCTGCATTTGGCTCATGGAGCTACTCGCTCATCCAAATTAGAGATTCCAATTTCACAAAATGGCTGACGTCGCCAGAAATCGTGGCCCTGTTAGCATATTAATTTCCCCTTGGTTAACAGGAAAGCGGTTGTTAAAGGAAAAAAAGAAATCAATATGTGGATGGATGGACAGGTCCATTTCCCTTTCAACACAATGCCTCTGGGAAAAAAAGCCAGTCGCAAAACACACACGGACGTCTAGCCTCCTACAGCCAAGTGTGCAAGATGTAACAAACCAAGCGAGCGAGCTTTGACACGACAAACACACCATTACCACCACCAACAACACACACACACACACACCCACACACCCCAATCGAGATGGAGATGCTCTGACGGAGAAACATCAGGAGTAAAAATCAATCACATGAACGGAAGGAAAGGAAAAAAACCCCAACACACACGCATAATCATACACACACAAACACGCGTGTTCATTTCACTCCTCAGACGGACGCATGCACTGTTGGAAAGCAGTGCCAACTGCAAAGGAATGAGCAAAAAACAAAAACAAAACAAAAAAACGGGGTTGCAATGCCTGCTGGCTGTCCTCATGCAAAATGCTATGACTACTTCACTCCGTAAAATGAGCATTCAATAAGGAAAAGAATAAAAATAAAAATAAATAAATAAAAGAAAAGAAAGTCAAATCTACTAATTAAGGGGCGGAAACAAGAGAGAGGCGAGCAATAAAAGCACTCACTGTCGAGGTGCATAAAAAAAGGATATGCCCGCTCCCTCGTGGGTGCATCGAGAAAGTGAGGGTGAGCTGTTATTCATTTTCATATTTTATTTATTTTACCTGAAGAGGTGTTACAAGAAATTTCATCTGCCGCAACGAGGACGAAATGATTTCTGCAAGAGAAGATAAAATTCACAATGCCGCTTGCTGACTGGCTGTATGGGCGGTAAAAGGAAAAACAAAAAAGAAAGAAAAAAAGGAGAAAAGAGGGAGGTGGAGGTGGAGGGTGATTTATGGCAAATGGGTTTCAGTACACACACATAAGAGCAGAGCTCATGGTGCAGTCTCACACTCCACGTACTGCATGTAGCATGCTAGGAAGGGGGATGTGGGGAAGGAAATATATCATACAGCAGGGTTCCAGAGCATGAGACGTGATTTTATTGATAAATATTTGTCAGTAAAGTCAAATGGGGTTTGAAAACCATTAGGAAAATAAGGAATAATTATTATTATTCATTAATAATCAAGCATTAAGTGTTATGAGTATGATGTGATATCGTTTGGATTAAAAAAGGATCTGCTGCAACTTCTTCAATTATATTCATTTTCCATCTATAAATCGACCAATCTCAGTGAAATACCCTGGTGTATATATAATATATATATATATATATATATAAATAAATAAATATATATATATATATATATATATATATATATATATATATATATATATATAAATATATGTATATAAATAATATGACAGATGAGATCAAATCAGAAGTGAGGCACAGCGCAGCACACATGGCTAAACTCAATCCACACGTCCGATTCAATAAAGAAGTGCAAAATGCACACTGGTTCGGCTCTTGGAAGCTCTCGGGCTTCTGCTCTTTAAACCATGATCTTCTCTAGAGGAATTGTGTTGCCGAGCAATGGCCTTAAGTCTATTCCTGAGCGTGTCAAGGCTCCTGAAACCACTGCAGGCATAGTGGCGTAAATCAAAGTGCTACGAGATTCAAAGCATTATAATGAAAATCTTAATATTAAACTGACACATGCATACAAATTTGTATGGCACAGGAAAACAAACGAAAGAATGGTAATGCTTTACATTAAGGTCCATTCATTAGTTAACACAAACTTCAGCATTAATACACCATGAGTAATATTAACAACTTAATTAACACTCAACGCTTTTATTTTTACTCTTCATTTCATCAGGGAGTAAAATGAATCGACAATGACCAATGGATTAATTAACAGGCAAAATTCACATGAAAGCTGAATCAAGTTGGACTATTTACACCTCAAGACCAGATTTCAGGAAGCTACTAGCATTTTGGAAAATGCTATTTTGCTTTTCATAAATGAAACAAAATTTTTGTTAATTTTTGTTTGTGGACCAAACAAACGCTAGTTAATATGTTATGTTTAACACACGTCAACTTTCTTACTTCATCTATATTACTTAAGGTTTATTAATGCTGAAGTTTATTGTTCATATGTTGACGCAGCAAATAATGTCAAATAAGAAAACCTTAAATGTAAAGCATCACCGAAAAAAAAACTAAACAAAAAACATTAAACAGGACAGAATAACATTATGCATCTGCATACAACCAACCACACTTATTCACTACAAAATATTTAATGATAACATCACAATGTAAAACACAATGTAAGAGATAATGGACTACAGATCGTACCCGGGGTGGAACGTTATGAAAGATTACAGTATCATAACCAAACAAGCCAGAAGTATATCAGGTATATCTCAATATTTCTGCACAACGTTATTTCAAAGACAACATGAAACAAGCAAAACCATCAGTTCACCAGCAGGTTGAATATTGTTTACATTCAGAAATTCATAATTTGTTCAATCTTGTAAAGATTTTTTAAAACTTCGATTGTTAGCTGATATATATATATATATATATATATATATATATATATATATATATATATATATATATATATATATATAAGCAAGTATATGACCCTGATTTCAAAATAGTTTATGCAATGTCATACATCATTTTTACCTGTATAGCATAATATTAACTATATATTTATTTGAGATTATTTTGTCATTTCAACCATGCAATACCCCTACTGTACAGTATGCTGCGATTTATACTTAGAATGAAAAAAGAAAACAAAAGAAAGACAGAAATATGTTTGTTTTATTGGATATTGAAAATTTTATAATGTAGGATGTGGTGTAATATGTAACATGATATATATAGTACTTTATACAACAGTTAATTCTGGTACACTTATTTGATTGTGTTAGTGTCAGTTAGGGTCAGAAGGAGATGTGTAAAGCCAGCATGAAGTGAAGGACTGAAGTCTATGTGTAAAGGAGGAGTATATATGCAGTGTCTAAGGGAGGAATGTAAAGGCAGCATATAGGGAAGTCAGTAGGTCAAGTCAGTGTCTAAGGGAGGACTGTAAATTCCGTGTCTAAGGCAGAAGCCTAAAGTCAGTGTCTAAGGCAGGAGCATAAAGTCGGTGTCTCAAGTAGGAGTGTAAAGTAAGTGCATAAGGGAAGAGCCTAAAGTCAGTGTCTAAGGCAGAAGCTTAAAGTCAGTGTCTAAGGCAGGAGTGTAAATTCTGTGTCTAAGGCAGGAGTGTAAAGTCAGTGTCTAAGGCAGGAGTGTAAAGTCAGTGTCTAAGGCAGGAGTGTAAAGTCAGTGTCTAAGGGAGGACTGTAAATTCCGTGTCTAAGGCAGAAGCCTAAAGTCAGTGTCTAAGGCAGGAGTGTAAATTCTGTGTCTAAGGCAGGAGTGTAAAGTCAGTGTCTAAGGCAGAAGTGTAAAGTCAGAGTCTAAGGCAGAACAGTAAAGTCAGTGTCTAAGGGAGGAGTGTAAATTCTGTGTCTAAGGCAGAAGCCTAAAGTCAGTGTCTAAGGCAGGAGTGTAAATTCTGTGTCTAAGGCAGGAGTGTAAAGTCAGTGTCTAAGGCAGGAGCATAAAGTCAGTGTCTAAGGCAGAAGTGTAAAGTCAGTGTCTAAGGCAGGAGCATAAAGTCAGTGTCTAAGGCAGGAGTGTAAATTCTGTGTCTAAGGCAGGAGTGTAAAGTCAGTGTCTAAGGCAGGAGTGTAAAGTCAGTGTCTAAGGCAGAAGTGTAAAGTCAGTGTCTAAGGCAGGAGCATAAAGTCAGTGTCTAAGGAAGAGGTGTAAAGTTAGTGTCTACAGGAGTGTAAAGTTAGTGTCTACAGGAGTGTAAAGTCAGTGTCTAACAGAGGAGACTAAAGTCGGTGTCTCAAGCAGGAGTGTAAAGTAAGTGCATAAGGAAAGAGCGTAAAGTTATTGTCTACAGGAGCATAAAGTCAGTGTCTCAGGCAGAAGTGTAAAGTCAGTGTCTAAGGGAGGAGTGTAAAGTCTAGGCAGGAGTGTAAAGTCAGTGTCTACGGGAGGAGCATAAATTTAGTGTCTAAGGCAGGCGCGTAAATTCAGTGTATAAGGGAGGAGTATAAAGTCAGTGTATAAGGGAGGAGCGTAAAGTCTAGGAAGGTGCGTAAAGTCAGTGTATAAGGGAAGAATGTAAAGTCAGTGCCTACAGGAGCATAAAGTCAGTGTCTCACTCAAGCAGGAGCATAAAGTCAGTGTCTAAGGCAGGAGCATAAAGTCATTGTCTAAGGCAGGAGCATAAAATCAGTGTATAAGGGAGGAGCATAAAGTCAGTGTCTAAGGCAGTAGCATAAAGTCAGTGTCTAAGGCAGGAGCATAAAATCAGTGTATAAGGGAGGAGCATAAAGTCAGTGTCTAAAGCAGGGGTGTAAAGCCAGTGTCTAAGGCAGGAACTAAAGCCAGTGTCTAAGGCAGGAATAAATTCAGTGTCTAAGGCAGGAGCATAAAGTCACAAAGTCAGTGTCTAAGGCAGGAGTGTAAAATCAGTGTCTAAGGCAGGAGTGTAAAGTCAGTGTCTAAGGCAGGAGTGTAAAGTCAGTGTTTAAGGGAGGAGTGTAAAGTCAGTGTCTACAGTAGTGTAAATTCAGTGACTACGTTTACATGGACAGCAGTAATCTAATTATGGACCTTACTAAGATAATAATGTGATTAAGGTGTTTACATGAGTCGCTTTTAGAATACTCCTTTCATGTTGCCGTTTTACATGTTTTAGAACATAATTAGATTAACAGCACACATCATTACGTCACCGCGCCACGCCGTCCGATGTCCCTCCAGAATTTCACGTATCAACATACAGTTCGTCTTTGTTATGGTACTGTATACAGTTTTGGGTGTTTTTATAAAAAATTTTTACGAACGCTTTAAGTGCAGTTAATTATTTGTCATGCTATACGTGCTAATAGACAACTGCTTGAAGCCGTGAGCTGCGTCTCAAACCGTGAACTTACCGTCTATGTAGTAGCCATGATACATGTATTTTTCCCCACTACAGGCCTATAGTAGGAAAGTATGCGGTTTGGGATGCAGCCGAACTCTCTTCTTTGCCGTAAAACTGCCGTGTGTGATCGTGTCCTGTCGCAAAATGTGGTGAAAACTCTCACACGACGTTCATAATGTGATTAAGGTGTTTACATGTCTGTAATACACGTCGATAATGCAACTAAAACAGGAGTACTCCACATGTCTTAATTCGATTAGTGCTTACTTCGATTATGACCTTAATTAGATTAAGGTAAGTAAAAATTGCTGTTTACATGGTAGTTTCTTAATCAGAGTATGGTCTTAATCGGGTTAAGAGTGGATTATTGTTGTCCATGTAAACGCAGCTAGAGTCTATGGCAAGAGTGTAAAGTCAGTGTTTAAGGGAGGAGTATGAAGTTAGTGTCTAAGGCAAGAGCGTAAAGTCCATGTCTAAGGCAGGAGTGTAAAGTCAGTATAAAAGTGAAGGAGTTTACCACCGTCTCAGAGGGGAGTGTAAAGCCAGCGGCTAGGAAAGTTGTGTATAGTCAATGTCTAAGAGAGGAATATAAACTTAGGATGCAGGGAAGGAGTGTATAGTCAGTGTCTAAGAGAGGAATATAAAGTTAGTACATAGAGTGTGAAGGCAGTGTCTATGGAAGGTGAGTGTGATCTATCAGTTAGTATGCTACATAAACACAGTGAATGTGACCTGCATTCAGTGCATTACCCAGCCTGCATGACTCAGAGCACAGGTGTGACAAATGACGCATCACAACCTCAAACTCACATCTAATTAGGGACACTGACTTGGCAGCCATCTTGCAGGGCCCCTTTTTAATTGCTGCTTGCAGCTATATTTAATAACTTAATGAATCATTCATTCGCTGTGAGTGTTTGGATAGAATCAGCCCTCTTAATCACATTAGTGGACTTGTTTTGAATGTGCACACCGTTCAACGTGACACTATTGACCGGAGGGAAAATAAAGCAGCTTGTTGCGGCTATGCAATCGAACAAATGAACCAAGCAGCAACTTTTGTTGTAGTTTACAAAAGCGTGATGAAAACATGACCCTCTATAGAATGCTGAAGAACAGAAGTGTTAACTAAAGAGCCAGTTATGCATGACTGAACAATAGTATGAAAACACAAGCGTCATTTTTTTGTGCACAAAACAGATAATTTAACCTTCTAACCAGAAACCAAGAAACCATGAATGATTCCATTCCTCACTTTGTCATTTTCCCCCATGCGCTTAATAAGAAGCCTCAAGGTTCATGAATGTAAAGGAGCATAAAAGGTTAATAGTAATTAAGTAATTATTTAGTAATTAGCATAGAACAGCTAATTCAAGCTTTCTCAGTCAAGCAACAAAGGCAAGGTCATGCACAACAAGCCGTTTGGTATCTATGCAGCCTGTTCATCATGAACAAACCAAGTCAGTGTTCGTGGTGCAGAGAAACACAGCTGGTGTGTGTTGCGTGTTAGCACGTGGATTCTGGGAACACCGGAGAACTGAGTGCATGCACATAGAACATCAAAGTTCACAAAGTTCAGTGGGCTAATGCAGGCATTGAGGCTCGACTAGAGGGCTTTGTGAAGTGAAGAACGGCAACACACTCTCCCATCACATCTGGCCTTGACCTAGGGCACTCGATATGGTGCGATAAGAAATTAAAATCCCGTCCACCTGCTTCACATGTACACTGAATTTGCATGAGAGAAATTTTGGTATATTGTGCAGTACACATGGCTGGAAACAATGACTTTAACACCATATATAATGCACTATTTATCAAAAAGGTGGCCATTTTAGATTAATGATAAATACTGTAATGTTTTTATAATTGGCACACTTAGTGAAGTGAGGATGGAATCAGATTTATTTTTGAGAAAACGTCTTGCTAGTCATTATTCTGGAATATTTATACGTATTTATATGCTTGTTACCCACAATGCATTGCAAATCTATCCATTTTAACCCACAGAAACAGCAGCAAGCATTAAGCTTTAGGCTATAATTTACAAATTTACAAGTCAACAAAATAAAATGTACAGTTAGATGTTATCTGCTAAATGCAGCTCTAAAATTATTGGCACTCTTCATTAAAACAAGCAAAAAATGAATGTAAACATTGAGTACTATTGACATATTTTGAGCTAATTTAACATTATAAACTCCAAGAAACCACAAATGGTTTATTATGATTTAATAAAAAGATAATTAATTGTGCAGTAACAATAAAACAATCTAATAAAAAACAAAGCAAGCAGTTTTTCAACTGTGTACTTAAAAAAATGTTGTTTTTTTTTTTAATGTATTTTTTGAAGGGTGTCAATAGTTCCAGAGCTGACTCTGTACTCTGTAGTTTGAGGTCATACTGGTTTAGCAGCCATGTTTTTTTCTTTGTCAACGAGATCTTTCAGAATAGACTTGGCAAAGATTAAAACCTTATTTTGTAAATATCTAATTATGCTTGATTAGTAAGCAATTTCACATCTGTTTTTGCTGTGAATGGTTCTCAGTGTTCCCCAGCGGAACGTGAATAATTAATTCTAGACAATTACACCGCAGAGTAATTTGTTTTTATTATTTAGCATAATTTAAAACAAATATGACCTTGTAAACAACAATCCATTACAGTGTTGTTTCCAAAAAGCCACGTTCAGATTTACCTCGGTTTCACTGCTTGGTGATCTTGTGGCAAGTTTCATTTTCGCAAAAACTATTCTTTTTCACCGCCACGGGCAAACAGCAGAACTCGATTGTGACTGAGAGCCGCACGATTTGCATAATAGACGTGACGCATTGGGGTCTCGGCCGAGACGGAGTTTCAACAACACAACATCATTTTGCAGAAATAATCCCAGAGGGCAAGTGTAAAAAATCTAAAATATCACATCATAAAACATACATCTGATCATTATATAAACTAACATCTATCCTATCACACTGAACAGTTTGTCAGACTAAAATCTTTCATCAATATTTAAATTATTTTACACCACAATCAGAAGGTGTTGATTAATTTTCTATAACAGCAGCACTCACAATAACTCCGGCTGTAACATAAATCACAGGTTTATATTAATGCGCTCGTTCTAATACATTATCGTTTCTATAGTAACAGCTCATACAAGTGGACTACTGTATATGATGGACACAAGACGCAATCTGAGTAACAATGAACAGATTTGGAAATACGATTTGATATTTAACAAAAAAAATTCGTTGATATGGTGAAGTTTTCTGTAAAGAGATGTTTATGTAACATTTATGGAAGGAGTCTCCAGTGTCAGAGCTTTGTTTGTAACACTCAAAGGTAAAGCTGCAACTTTAAGTTTTCCAACAGAACTAACTTGCTTCGCAGATGATCCACAACATTAAATGTAACTCTAAAAGGATAAAAAAAATGTGTAAGTAATTAATAAATAGGAAACTGGCAGTAGTTGAAGAGGAATAAAACACTTGGGACAATCTGGAATGTGCCGTTATAAGGAAATAATCCCCTTCCAGGTGGTAGCACTAGCTCTGCTTTGTGTCAGCATTAATTACTTTCCTTTAACAGCATGCCGAGTTGTGTGTTATTCCTTATTTATCTACTTATCATGATGCTTGAAACTGTAATGAAAATGGATCATACCATTAAGAGGTGGAATCGGGGGAGGTTTGGGGGATTACAGTGTTTCTGTAAACATTACTGTATAAGATATTACATTTATATCTGGCTGTTCCATGGACATAAGTAGTAGTTATTATTATTATTATTATTATTATTATTATTATTATTGTTGTTGTTGTAAGAAGTTATTACAAATCTATGTACAATAATTATTAAAATATAAAACTAATACATAAGGCCATCTCTACTTCTTTACCATCATTAAAAACTCCATGATCTATGAATTTGCATAAATATGCCAAGTGTAATATTCGCATATTTATCCTTGCGATCCCAAATATCTAGCAGCTAGTTAATGCCTGGTAAACCTTCTCTTGTTTCAGCTAAACCTGTCAAAATACAACTCCTCAACAACCAAAATTTTATCCATCGCTAGCATTACCTGAATACTAATTAGATAGCTTTTATGCTTTGGAGATATTCAAATTTTTAAGTTTTCATAAAGGATTGGGTTAGTTTGCATGCAAATGCAGGAAACATAAAATATAAATTTCAAAGAAGCAATAAAGAAAGTGTGATCTCTTTTCTTCAGCCTCTACTTTTTTCAACTTACTGTAAATGAAATTAGCAATTCGATTCCTTAAAAAAAAAAAAACAAAGTTGAATTTCATATTTATAAACCACTCTGATCTTTAGAGACTGCAGACTGTCTTTATGCTCCAGCACATTTGTCCACAAAAGAGCAAACGCATGATTAAGGACTTAATTATCTCGCTACTTGAATCTCACACCTGACAACATTCACACCGCCGCCGCCTCTGGAGAGGTTCTGTTAGAGGTGCTACTCATAGTGTGAACGTACTGGGTACTCTGTGTGTATGTGTGTGTGTGTGTGTGTGTGTGTGTTAGTGAGTGTGAAAAGACAAGCCGAGAGCAACAGGAGGACAACACACACCACCACGCAAAAAAAAAGGTGACGTAATGAGGGCATGACACCATTCACAATTAATTAGTCAGCACATTTCACAGCACAAACACTCAAGTCATGCAAAAAGAAACCCTAAAGATTGACAGTTTATGAGACTGCAGCTCGAATATGACAGGATAATAAAGTGTCACTTTGAGCGTGTTAGTTTTTTCTACAGAAAATAAAGGTCGCAGGTTACGGTTTTGACAGGAAGTCACGCGCTCATGTTGTGACATCAAAAACCATTATATTTACAGGATTTATTACCTTGAAAAAAAGGGAAATGTCAATATCTGACACGATGATTGAGAATAATTCATGTTTGGATCTCCTACCGAGAAGCACAGTCGACTTCAGAATTATTGGCACCCTTCAAGAGAATGGGCAATAAATAAAAATAATAAAATAAAAATAGAAACATTGTGCTAAATCACATTTTCTGCTAGAACAATAGTAATAGTTTTTTTTATATGAAATTATATGTAGCAAAATTACTGACATTGCTAATTAAAAATAAAAAGCGCAAAAACAAGTTTGTTCATTCTCATTCTCCAGGAAGTCTAAGAATGTAAGAGATCAAAATAAAAATAATAATAATTTAATTTTGAGAATGATGAGAACTACCCGTGCATTCACATGTTCATGTTTGAAATCCTTCAGTGCAGGTTTTTCCCCCCAAAAAATTTCTGAAGTTGACTGTATACAAATGTGTAATTTGTTTTCAAACAGGGTTAGATTAGATGAAAAATGCTCAGTTTGATAACCGTACAAACTTCAACACCATATTTTTGGTCTATTAACAAATCAGGGTTACAACTTGAGATTTAACAACATGAAGAAGTAAACAGTATCAATCCACAGCTAAGAAAAAATAAATCATCTGATTGCCTGATTCATGTTTAATAAACTGTAGATGCGAGTCGTGTATTAGCCATCTACTTGCTCAGTCTATCTACCAAGCAAGCATTAGCAATGTATCGAATGAGTTTCATATGTTTTAATTAACATGATGTAAACAAGGAGTTCTGGTATACTGTCCTACCCTCTGAAAAAAAAGAAAAGAAATCTTGTTCTTCAAAGAACGGATCAACATGCGGTACTGTAAAGTGGGTGAGATTTATTTTTCTAGTATTTTTTTTAACAAAGTATTGCTGAATTATGCTGTGTTTACTCAGCAGTGTGTTGTGCTTTTTACTCTGAGGGCTGTAAGAGAAAATCAAAAGTCACAAAATGTGCATACATTTTTGTTCTGGAATCAAGTCAGTGCCTTTCCCATTCAACTCTTATGTTCTATTCTGACCCAAATGCCCAGTTTTAAATCGATCCACAAAGACATGTTTGATGCTTGCTTATTTATGTATGTATGTATATATGTATGTATGTATGTATTTATTTATTTATTATTAAAAACCTTGTACTCAAGGTATGAGGAGAATATAGCCTAATGAAAGGCCACCATCTTAGACATAATTTTCTCACTTCAATTAGATATGACTCCATCCCTACATGCCCCGCCTCCCAAAATATGCAGGTGAAATTATAGCAAAATGGTGCAAATGTGAAATGTGGAACTTAAATTTGTAAATATAAAACTGTTTCAAAATCAGGGTTATGCAATGCACATGACTATCTGTATCTGTATCTGTTCAGCGCACCAAACATCATATCTGGATTAAAAACCAGAAGGGGGCCTAAACAGCAAGGGCTCTTTCTTTCTTTTTATTCTGTCTTTCTTCCTTCCTTTCTTTCTTTTCCTAGTAGAGTATGTTAGACTGCTTTTCTTTCTTCCTTCCTTTCTTTTTTCCTTCCTTCCTTTCTTTCCCTGATAGAGTACATTAGACTGCTTTTCTTTCTTTCTTTCTTTCTTTCATTATTTCTTTCTTTCTTTCCCTGGTAGAGTACATTAGACTGATTTTCTTTCTTTCTTTCTTTATTCCTTCCTTCCTTCCTTTTCCTGATAGAGTATGTTAGACTGCTTTTCTTTCCTTCTTTCTTTCTTTCTTTCCCTGGTAGAGCACATTAGACTACTTTTCTTTCTTTCTTTCTTTCCTTCCCTGAAAATAAATTAGACTGGTTTTCTTTCTTTCTTTCTTTCTTTCTTTCTCTCCTTGATAGAGTACATTAGACTGTGTTTCTTCCTTCTTCCTTCCATCCTTTCTTTCTTTCTTTCTAAATTAAACTGTTGTGTCCTTAAACATCCCAGTCCTGATACACACCTCTAGTCTTAACTGGATGCCCTGTAAACCTTTCTCCCACACTTTCTAAAGAAAATAAACAACAACAACAGACAATAATAATAATAATAATAATAATAATAATAATAATAATAAAATAATGTATTCATCTTCGATTTTGGATGAGGTCGACTTCTAATAGTTATTAGCTACTTTAGTTGTGTAGCTCCAGTGCAAAAGTAAAAAAGGTTTTAGGTAAAAGACTACATTTGGAGTGAGTGTAAATTTGTGTAATTTTATTTTGCATCATTCATTTAATACTAAAATGGGTCTCAGAGCACGGAACATCGTTTGCCTTCATTTAATTTCTCTTGTATTTATTTTACAGGTATTTCATTAAATAATCTGAGACTAAATGAAGGTGAAGGTAAAACAGAAGTGTTAGAAATGTCTACTCTTTGTATCATAGGTATGGGTTTGGGTATCTACAGAGTTTCTACATTATAAACACTATTTACCTTCTGAATCTTTAACACGAATGTTGTAAAATGAAGAGGGAAGGCATGGGTCAGTGAAACTCGATATTGTGGGTTCATTTTGCAGTTGTAGTCCACCATGGACGCCTCCTGCCATTACATTTGCCATGACATCTCATTTGATTTAATTTGCCAATTAACGTGCCGTGAGATGGGAATTAGACTAATAAATCTGCGTGGCCTTTTTCCCTCTCCGAGGACTGTGAGGAGGGAGGGGGGCTGAGTTTGACCTCGGAGGGAAAAAAACAAAAAGAAAAAGCAAAACTGATCCATGCTGGAGTGCAATGCTCTGCTGGAGATCTGGTGTGTGTGTGTGTGTGTAAGTAGTAGAGTGTGTCTTACCTGTCACTGTAGGCGGCAGCGGCAGCTGTGGCAGGCTGGGCGTATCGGTAGGCAGCGTAACCGCCCTACAACACACACACACACACAAACACACACACACACACAAGAAACCATACAAAGGAACACTTATAAGGGATACTTGTTGCTTTACGCCCACTACCTCACCATCAGAAATACTTAATCACATCATAATTATCTGTCCATTTTAAATTTCATTACACATAAAGTGAAATATTTCAAGCCTTTTTTTTGTTTTAATCTTGATCATTATGGCTTACAGCTCATTGAAATAAAAAAATCCACTATCTCAAAATATTAGAATAAAGAATTTATAATACTGAAATATCGACCTCAGAAGAGCTCGAATCAGCTAATTAACTCAAAACACCTGCAAAAATCTCCTGATTCTAAAAAAAAAGGCTTGAAATATTTTACCTTATGTGTAATGAATCTAGAATACATGAAAGTTCTCCTTTTTGAATTAAATTACATGAAAAAAAGAGAACTTTTCCACGATATTTTGAGATGCACCTGTAAATGCTGCTTAGCTTCAATCATTAGCTAGCTTCCCTACAGGACGTTTACATTCCACAGTGGCCTCTTCCTACTCCTCACCGCATGTCTTTAATCACTGTTATTAAATATAATACTATAAACATGTGGAAGTGTAACATCAGAGGTTCATATAATAAACCTAAATCTCAAACCGCGAGGACGGAGGGGTTCTGTGTGCAGTGAAGATCCGCAGTTTCCCCTTTAAAAATCCCACAGAGAAGTGAGGGCACAAACACAAAGCCATCTGCCCTCGTGTTCTCCCCGGACTCTCTCCAAACTCAATCTCTGTCCTGTTCTCTCACTTCTTCACCCCATTCTCTCTCTCTGTCTCTCTATCTCTCTGCAGTCCTGCTCTTCTCTCCTTTATCCTTATCTGGGATGGTACAGTACACTCGTCCTCCAGGCTGTCACACTTCAGCGCTCCTCTCTCTCTCTTCTTCCTTTTACTTTTTTTGTCCTCTTTTCTTTTTCATTACTGCCCTCTCACCTTACCCTGCTTTTATCTTCTCCTCTCTTTCCTCCTCAAGGCTGCCTCCATTCATTTATTTATTTATTATCAATTTCTCCCTTTTCTTTTTACGTCTCGCTCGAAACGTAACGATACATATGTTTTCAGTTTTGTTCCGATTTGATATATTTTATGTGTACTGATTCTACAAATGTTGTGATTAGGGTATGCAATATCAGTATCAATATTGTGATATATATGAACATCATGATACGCTTTTGTGAACTAAGTAAACATTAAGTGAACATCTTTTTACTACCTTTCCTCATTAAATACTCTTTGTAGATGTGAGAATACACATAAAATCTCTAAACTAGACTATTTTATTTTAAAATAATATAGCACATCCTTGGGCAGAACACTGATCTTATGCTACTGATATTAAAAAAAGGCTCAAGTGACACACACTGCAACCATAACAATGCTACCACCTAGCTGTTACAAGCTAACTAGCCCATATTATTTCTATTATTATTATTATTATTATTAGTGGAGTGCTTGCGTGAGTAGACATCACCGCCGCACATGTTCAGAAAAGAAAGATTCCCAGAATGATGCCACAGTAAACATTATGATTACATGAAATTGAAGAAGAAAATCTCTTGATTTTTATCTACCAAAAAACCTTCTCTGCTCTCTGCATCTCCATTTTCACTCTCCTCTCCGAAGATATTACACTGCAGCATTCTCTCTCTCTCTCTCCTCTAGGCCATCACACTGCATTACTCCTTCCTCGCTCTGCTTCTGCTCCAGAAATGGGGTTTCCCTGCTTGACTAGGGTTGCCAGGTCTGCGTAACAAGAATCAACCCAGGATGTTGCAGATATTCAAATCTTTTTACAGGGACCATTTGATGAGGCGATTTTTAATGTGCTGATTTTGTTTAATTATTTCTGTTGCATGTTGAATTCTGGATTCTGATTGGTCAGAAGATGTTGATTAATTTTCCATGACAACAATGTTCTTGCAAAGATGAATATGCTTGTTTTAATACGTTATTGTTTCTATAGTAACAGCTCATTCATGGGGTTTTTTTTTCAAGCTAAGCTGGACGTTTTCAACTTTTCCGTGTAAGGAGATGTTCATTTAACATTTATGGAAGGATTCTCCAGTGTCAGCACAAGGTAACGCTGTAACATAAAAAGAAAGGCTGGTGAGGGAATGACTGTATATAGCTGCTATAACATAAGTGAGCACAGGAACTAACTGGTTTTGTGGATGTTAAACGTAACTATAAATTGATAAAAAAAAAGTGTATAAAAAGTGTTTTTTTTGCCATTTTGCTGTGGATTAAGAGGACTAAAACACTGCAGGATATGCTGTTACTGGAAAATGATCAACTTCACAGTGGTAACGGTAACTCCGGTTCATCACACTGCTCAGTTGTTGATTATTTTCCTACAAAAATAAATCCGGACACTGAAATTCTGCAGGAAAGACCTGGCAACCCTGTGCCTGATGACTCACTGCTTAATTCAGTCATCCTCTCTCTCTCCAGCCAGTCGTCTTGACAAATCATTTACTCACACAGTGTCAGAGAAGGACTGGGCTTTACTGGGGGAACGGGGAACATCTAGAACCTGTATTTAAAGCTCCCTTTAGTCCTGAGGCCAATCTGAGCACTGGGACAAAGCTGCTGGCTCAGGAGGAGTGACAGTGCGGTCAGGAGTTTAATACCGATCCCGAGCAAAGCCATCATTTATCTTTATGACTTGCAGCAAGGAAAGGGTGGAGAGGAGAGGGTGACGAAAAGTGAAGTGCTATGTATGTGTGTGTGTGTAGGAGGAGGAGGCATATCTGCACCGCTATACCCCGCTGCTGGGGATCGAGTGCTCCTGCGTGGGCGTGTGTTGTCTGCCCAAGTGCTGTTGTGTAAAGGAGACGATAATTGTCACACCTGCTACTGCGTTTGTAATTTCTCTATAATTCTCACCATGACATTTATAGATATGAGATACAAGAGTGACACATAAGTGTATGAGACAAGTAAGCAATAAAACACTCGGCGTTGATCATTTTCCAATAATGCCACGTCCCAAAGAGCCGTATTCCTCTTTCGTACCATAGTGCTGTCGAGTTGTATCAAATATGCATCGAAGGTGTGGATTAATTTTCCATAACAACAGGTTTATTTTAATATTAATGCACTCGTTCCAATACGTTATCGTTTCCATAGTAACGGCTCATTCGAGTGGACGTGTACGATGAGCGATCTGCATAATCCAAGATGTGTTTTTTTATTTCACAAACAAACACGTGTGTAATTGTTGATGTGGTGAAAATTTAAGGACTTTATTTTTTAAACATTTATTGAAGGAGCCTCCAGTGTTAGGTAAATGCTTTGCAGGATTCTTGGTAAGAAAAAAACGACAAGAAATGTTAGGAAAGAGAAAAAAGTGAGGCCAGTGAGGGAATAAGTGTTTATAGCTGCTATAACGTCCGTAAGTGCAGATAATCCACCATATTAAATGTAACTATAACTGCATAAAAAGCGCAACATGTTAACTAATAAATAGCTGTTGAAAAACTGCACTACAGGATGTGCTTTTATAGGAAAATAATCGACTCTGAGGTGGTAACAGTAACTCCATTCATCACACCACGCTGTCGGGGTTATTTTCCTATAACAGCATGACAAAGAGTGTTTTATTCCTTACAAAACACAGCAAATTTGCTAACAGTTATAATCGTTTTTTTTTTTCTTTTAAAGAAAGAAAGTCCAGCTGAGGAGAAATGACTATAAATGAAGCGATAGCACCCACTTTTTTATGACCTGGCTGATTTTCCAGGACGTTTTATTGCCTGTGTTATTTTCCAGATCTTTTTCATGACTGGAAAAGTCTGTACATTTCCTAGTTTTCCAGGACGTTTGGGAGCCTCTGACTTTGTAAGTGTAAAATTACTGACTGCAGTCCATCTGTTGGTTTGCATAATGTATTGGCGCCACGTCAATGGAAAGGGACCACCGATGAGCAGACATTAGCTGGGTTGTAGCTAAAGCAGTGAAGACAAACAACCGCCTCATCAATCTTTATTTCATCTGCATTAATGAGGATGATAAATCTAATCTAGAGAGAAAGCTAGCCTAAGTAGTTAGCTGGTACAAGGTAGGACTAGTAAGTGTGTTTCTGTAGAAAAAAATAAATAAACGGTGTGAAAGGCCGTCTACAGATGATCAGTGGGAAAAGAAAACATGTTGAATGGGCTAGTCATCTGGATAAGGTAGCACTGCATCATTCCTTGTGATAAACATTCTTATCATACGTATGTTGTGACTACTTTTGTGCAAAATGCTAATCAGGTGCAGCTTCCCTAACTGGAAGAGTGGAATAGCTGATGTTGTAACACATTCCAAATCACAAAGTTACACAATAATAAATATAAGAGATTATGGAGATAAGAGCTGAAGGTCATGTGACAGCAACTAGACATTTTTAAAGTTTTATATTTACCAAACTGACCTTAAAATATTGGGGTGATAGAAATATGTTGTTTTTTTTTGTAAACATTAATTTGCATAGCATTTTGTGAGTTCGCTAGTCAACGTAACATTTTAATTTCTTTAAATGACATTTCTATCGCAATGACTAAAAATAATTTTTTCATTTGATATTTACCAAGAGTCTAAACTAACTTCAACAATCACTGTAATAATTTTTTTTAATTGTTACATTAATTAACATGATACTTAGTGTGTTTTCACTAATTAATGTAACCAAAAAAAATCATTAAAAAATCATTTTCTCTGTGACTAAAAATGTTTTTTTGTCATATTTACCAAAAACCGTAATTGACATTACCTTGGTATATTTTTTTTCGTTAGGTTAATTAGAACAAATTGTCATGTTTGACACTTTTTTATTAACAGACTTGTTAATTGGAGATGAGGTGGAATGAAGTGGTGTAAGAAAGGATATATCGGTTCATACTTACATAAATATCTGCACCATAAAATCCATCCTGGTACACGACACTGTGCGCACACACACACACACACACACACACACACACACACACACATACACACAGAGATAGAAATTCCATGTAAGTACATGTTCCCATTCAAGTGCAAACGCTGTTCAATCTAATAATCCTGATTTAAATAACGCGAGCACGTTCATAACTGCACTCAGACACACACTCAAACAACAAAACAATTTCTCTTTTAGATTGATCCATTTACAGCGATGGCACTCGCTCTTTTTTTAAAATGAAGAAGCCCAATAAGAATGAAAAACAGGTAGAAAAAACCCCAATCATGCAGCAATATTCTATCAAACAGAATGGAAGGCTTTATTTAATGTCTTCAAGTGAATGAAGGATTTTCCTTTCATCCTATGTTTGCATTTGATATTTGTTTATTGAGTGTATTATTCATTTAGAGACTGCAATGTGATTTTTTCCCCCCTTTTCTCCAGAACCCTGAAGGACGCCGGCATTGGTGAAAAAATCCTCGCTGGAAATCAGGACATGCGAGAGTGTGAGAGCGTGAGAGCGCGAGTGTCTCATAAAGTGCAATAACTCTAAATGAGTCATTCAGAATACGGCCCAGGTATGCGGTAACTGTATTACGGGAACAAAGTTAGAGGAAACAATCTAGAAGCGAGCCGCGGTGTCTTCAAAATCGCTTCTGTCAGGTAGAACACACGATTTAAAAAGCTCTAGCTTCAGAAACAGGGACACCTTCAGAGAAGTGAAAATATAACAGGAAGTCAATCCCTTTACACTTATATTAAAGCTTTAAAACTTTTTGAAGGTTTTGAACAAACTCCAACATCACAGAACTAACCAAACTAATAATAATTATTGCATGTTTATTTTCATTTGATATCTTTATTGAGTCTTAGACTGCTTTCACATGCGCACAGTCTGTTTAAACTGAACCCTGATTTGTTCTTGACCTCGGTGTGGTTCTTCAGGCAGGTGGGAACACTCGGGTCTGAGAGCACCTGAGCGAGGTCAGTTCGGTCTGGTTTCAAGTGCAATGAGAAAGCGATTCGACTCAGAATTGACTCGACTTCGGGAAGTGAATCAAACATGCCGCTATCCAACCTCTTCCACATACACGAGCTCACAGAAGCCTACGATTGGCTAGTGTTGCCCTAATTGAGAATATGCCCCTCCCACCCAGAAAGCACGGCCAATTTTGCTCTCTTGCTCTTACATCCTATATCTAAATATAATTTCATACTGCTGGTCAGATAGAGATATAACTACAAATCCTGCTACATTACAGAAGGGGGAAAATGGAGGTGCTGAGATCCGCCCTATACTCGAGATTTAGAGGTGTTCAGGTTTGTGTGTGTGTGTGTGGTCTTTTACCCTCCGTACGCTGGGATGTGTGGTGGAGGAGCTGCTGCCCGAAATGTGTTGTACACGGTGCGTCCTCTCCCTCTTAAGTGTGCCCCTCTGTAGGCTGCAGCCGCCGTGGCAGCTGGGTACGGGAAGCCTGGCACTGTACACACACACACACACACGAATTAGGAATTAACTGCTAAAACTGCATCTGTCAGCCAAAAAGGGTTTCATTTTTAATTTGATCTGGTTTATAAAGGTATGACTATGTAACTGCCACAAATCATAAAATGGCAGCTTTAGGGGATAAAATGTACGCCGTTAATTAAAAGCATACAACAAATGGTACTTTGTCCTAAACATTAAAAACCGAAGTCTATCTAGCCATAGCACTTTGCAGAACTTGCACACAATACACATAATACAGTACATAGTAAAAAAAAGTTGCCACATTTAACAAAAATAAAAAAAGTAAAAAGAAACAGCTAATTAGATAACAACTTAAATAGCTAGTTAGCTAAGCTGTTATACAGAGGGGATGTCATTGTGAGGGTTAGCTTGGTAGCTAACTACTATCACTGTATAAAATAAAGTAATAAAATAAACATCTTTTCTTTCCAAAAAAGAGCGGAATCCCCCACAGTAGCATATAATGCTATAAAGTCGGTCAATAAGGTGCTAGACATTTTTTAGAAGCCCCTTTTAAAAGATCGGAAATGGAAGCACATGTTTTATACTATTTTCAAAACTGTTTACATTTACAAAAAACATTGCAAACCACAACAAAGTTCTGAATAATAAAAAATTTGTTAGCCTACGATTTAGAGTGGCCGACATTTAAGTTCTATGCTAGCTATGCAACCTAGCTAGATAGCGAGCTCACAGCTGTAACTTGGATCAGGTTGAGATATCAAATTTCCCAATTATTAGCAATTAAAATGCTAGGACATATCAAATTGAGACCCACTTCAGAAGTTCATAGAGTGTCAGGTAGCAGTAGATGCTAAGTATATTTACAGCTTAATTTTAGTCATATTAAGTCTTTTCTTAGTAATTTACCAACATATCTGAGGAAAATGTTTATATTCCGGACATTTTTGTCTCATTTCCATCATAATTTAACTTCTATTAAAAATAAAGTCATATAGCTAAGTGCTGTATTGCAAGTGCAAGCTATAAGTGCATTTACATTCCCAAGTCGCCTAGCAACTTTTTTCAGAAAACTCAGATTCTGGGCTTGGTTAGTGGTCAGTGTTAAGTATATTTAGAGCTTAATTTTAATCAAACAGAGTTCTTGGTAATTTACCAATACATCTGAGGAAAATTTTGATATTCTAGACATTTTTGTCTCATTTCTATTCTCTTTCCAACATTCCATCTTAAAATAAACAAACAAACAAACAAGCTAAATGCTGAATAGCTTCAGTCATTAAGTAGCTAGCTTCCCTACTGGCCGTTTAGATTTCCCAGTTGCCTAGCAACAACATTCTCACGAATTTTAACTAATATGGCGTATTCGCATGTCGAAATCACAAAAGCATTCTTTATTTCATTATATAACAAGAAGTAAAAATAACAGGAAGTAAAGCAGGAGATAAACGGATGGCATTACACAACAGGAAGTGAAACTACAATGAAGGAAAACACAATTTATTTTTATGAGGATGTTTTTTAAGCACACTAATTTAAGCAAAAAGCAATAAATCCAACTCTAAAGTGTCTCGCAAATAAGCTCATATACTGAGAAAAAACACACACCATCCATTTAAAACCTAAATTAGACAGAAGGCGCAATAAAAAAGTGCAGAAAAGTAAAATGTAAAGAGATTTATGGGCTTGGCGAGAGAGAAAAGTACAGTATTGCTTTTTTATCATTAATCCTAATGGAGTGATGATGATGATGATGACATGAGAGAGGTAATTTAAATGGAGGAGGAGGAGGAAGAGGAGGAGGCGCTCTTTCATCCTTTAATTATACAGTTTTAAAAAGATGTGATCTAATAAAAATATAACAGAAACACTGAATCATTCATTAGACGCATGAAAAATTTAGTGCTGGATGAAAAGGGCTCGAGTGTAAAGGTGAACACAATAATCGTTCCATTTTACCTTCATGTCTTTAACCCTCAAGTGAGGCCTCAGAGTTAGAGGTAATGTAAAAACAAAATTAAGATATCGGAAACAAAGAAAGTGAAATATATAAACAGTGAAAATTTATGAAATATTACATCTGTTAACTTGATCGGTGTGTTTTATCCAAAGTGACTTAAAAAACTGAAGAAGCAAAAAGAAGTGATACAGTGATATGCAAAAGATTACAAAACATCACACAATTGTCTATTCTAAACACGAGTGTGCAGAGCTCAGCTGTTATAAAATATTACACAATTTATTTACACTAACGTTCACCTGCTGGTTTTTCGGTAAACTACTTAACCACTTGCTTACTTACATAAACCTTTAGCTAACTAACGTTAACCCCTAGCTAATTTACATTAACCTTTAACTAACCAACATTAAATACTAGCTAATTTACATTAACATTTAACTAACCAACAATAACTACTAGCTAACTGACATTAACCTTTAAGTAACCAACATTAACCCATAGCTTACATTAACCTTTAACTAACCAACATTAACTACTAGCTGACTTACATTAACCTTTAACTAACCTACATTAACCCATAGCTAAAATAAACACTAAACTGCTTGCATTACCACTAGCTAACCTACATTAACCACTAAATAACATGCATTAAACCCTAGATAACACATGAATGCCTAGCTAACTTAAATAAGCTAATAACTAACCAAAAAAAAAACAAAAACACTAGCATGTCACTAGGTAACATGCATGACCACTATCTAACTTGATCTAACATTAAGCTTTAGCTTAATTAATTTAATCCCAAACTAGCTTTTATTACCAACTAGCTAACATTTATTAACCACCAAATACTTTTGAGCTGCTTAAAGGCCCTTTCACACTGAGCGTGATGGGATAAAGTGAAGTGAATCACAGATGAACGGTGCTTCCACATCGAACATGAAACGACTGATCGACTTCTGATAATTCACGCCTGCATTATACGTACTGCTGACCGAGAATGCATTTTACGCCTGCACACTAGGTGGCGCAAAACCACTATTCAGCTGATCGGCCTATCGCCTTTGACCACTGAGAAGAAGAATCACTTAAATGTTGGTGCACAGCACCACAACACAAATGGTTAAGAAGCACAGAAAAGATGTTTTTGTAGTCTCTATATCTTTTATGAAAAAGTTCTCTGTTCTCAGACCTTGTGCCCTGTTGTGTAACAGCAGCGGCTCCGGGAACGTGATCTAAAGCTCCAAGCTAAATTTCATTGCGGACATACTGGTCGAAAATAAAAATATCGCTTCCGGCGTGAATAGCTCCATAGGGATCTATTGTTTCGTTTCAAGAGCGTCATCATTTCGTACATTTGTGTCGCGTAATCGTGCTCAGTGTGAAAGCCCCTTAAGTAACAATAAGCAAAAGTTTGCTTAGCTAGTGTTTAGCCAGTAAACCAACACACCAAAAACCAAGATATTGATTTACAGGTAACAGTAAATATAGCTCATGTAAACGACTGATAAAATTAGCATAAGGATGAATTAAAAAATTGCATATTGCTGCATATCGTCCTTCTCTTATTTATAAACTTTAAACTTCCCTACATTTGCTCACACTTCTGCCCAGCTGAAGGCTTTGGTCCTGTTTGAGGCTTTACCCAGCATGGGGCTTCATCTTCATTTATTTGAGAGTTTTTCATTTAAACGTGAGGTGCAGCACTTGTGGGGGGAAAAACACAGAATGACTAAAATATCTTTAAAATGGTGACGCTGCAGTGGGCATGATCATCTCACATCTTTTATTTTTCCGGCTCTCTCTCTCTCTCAGCATGTGACAGGTGTGTGTGAAATTTTATGTATGTATATATATATATATATATATATAGAGAGAGAGAGAGAGAGAGAGAGATGGAACAACAAGATATTGGAAAAACCTGAGTGTCATATATCAAGGAGGGAACTCTGGACTTTATTTCCCAGCAGCCACTGCACCATATTACATCATTGTCACATGAGCACCTGCACCTGTATCACGTTTTTTGTTTAACGAGCACTCATATATATAGCCACTGTTTGCACTGCTTCCTCATCTTACGTATTGTCTATCCATGCTTTTGTCCACGTGTCGATGTTTAGTTTTGCTACAGTATTTTCCCTCGTGTTATTGTGTCTTTGTTTTTTGTCTGTTTGTTTATTAAATGTTTGAAATCTGCGATTGCTTCTGTCATCCATCTTTGTAACGTGACAGAACGTAAGACCTAAAACTCGGAAGCAGCAGATTCATTATGAAATACCTGGGCTTCACTCTGCCAATACGCTACGCTACGCCAACAGGAGGAGGAGTACCTAGCTGCACTACGTAAGCAGCAGGAGGACATGGAGGAGTCTGGGTACAAGTGGGAGCCTGTTAACTGGGCTAGTACCATCTCCCACCCTCCCTCCCCTATTATGGATCTAGTCCAGCAAACGGAGTCAGCGGAGAACGTAAGTCAGCCTCCCTGCTCGTCTGAGGATGCTGCTCAGCCTTTCGGATCAGCTGAGGACGTCGCTCAGTCACGCTGGTGGGCTGAGGACGTTGCTCCTTGTCCCAACATACCCAAGTGCTCCCCTCTGTTCGCCAACCCTGCGCACAACACCGCTGTGCTTGCCTGCTCCGCTGAGGAACTCGCCCTGCTTTTCTGCACTGCTGAGGGCATCGCTCGGCTTTACCGCTCCACTGAGGAAGGCACTCCGCTTTTCTGTTTGGCTGAGGACGTCGCTCTGCCTACCTGCTCAGCTGAGGACGTCGCTCTGCCTACCTGCTCGGCTGAGGACGTCGCTCTGCCTACCTGCTCGGCTGAGGACTTTGCTCCGCCTTCCTGCTCAGCTGAGGACGTTGCTCTGCCTTCCTGCTCGGCTGAGGACGTCGCTCTGCCTTCCTGCTCGGCTGAGGACATCGCTCTGCCTACCTGCTCGGCTGAGGACTTTGCTCCGCTTTCCTGCTCAGCTGAGGACGTCGCTCTGCCTTCCTGCTCGGTTGAGGTTGTCACTCCGCCATCCTGCTTCGCTGAGGATGTCGTTCTGCCTCCATGTTCCACTGAAGACGTCATTCCTCTTCTTTGCTGCGCACCGTATGTCACTCCCCCTTCCTGCTCCACGGAGGGCATCGTTTCCCCCTCGTGTTTCACGGAGAGCATCCATCATTCCTTTGACCTCGCGGAGAACCTTGCTCCCCTCTATGGCCTCATGGAAATCTTGGAGCTTCCTCAGGCCTCGCGGAGAACATCGTGCCCCTCTCCTGTCCTGCTGAGGAAGTTGTCCCACTGTCCTGCCACGCTGAGGACGCTGCTCTGCTTACCTGTTCCGCTGAGGACGTTGTGTTGCTTTCTTGCTCCGCTGAGGACGCCACTCAGTCTCCTCGTTCAGCTGGGGACATCTTGCCCAGGGGGCCAGGACCACCAGAGGGAGGAAGTGCATTTTGGGCGCTCTGGGAGAATCCGGGGGGTGGGGGGGTGGGGGGGTTCTGTCATATATCAAGGAGGGAACTCTGGACTTTATTTCCCAGCAGCCACTGCACCATATTACATCATTGTCACATGACCACCTGCACGTGTATCATGTTTTTTGTTTAACGAGCACTCATATATATACAGTAGCCACTGTTTGCACTGCTTCTTCGTCTTACATATTGTCTATCCATGCTTTTGCCCACGTGTCGATGTTTAGTTTTGCTACAGTATTTTGCCTCGTGTTATTGTGTCTTTGGTTTTTGTCTGTTTGTTTATTAAATGTTTGAAATCTGCGATTGCTTCCGTCATCCATCTTTGTAACGTGACACTGAGGAAAAGTAATAGTGCGTGAGGCAAATAGAGGAACACTAGGAAGGAAGAGGTACATATAAGAGAAAATGACAAAAACAGAGAAAGGTACAAGATGAATAAGGAGGGTAAGTATGACAGAGAGGTGGAGAATAAAAGAAAACAAAAGACAGGACAGTGAGTGAGAGAGACAGGGGGAAAAGGGAGAGAGCAAGACAGGAAGTATGACAGTGAAGCAAGAGTAAGTGGAAAAATGAGAAAAAGAGACAGACAGAGGTAGAGGAAGTAAAGAGAGAAAAGGAGAGACAGAGGAAACGAAAGAAAGAACCAGAAAGACAGAGAACAAGAAAGAAGAAGAAAGAGAGGGAGAAAGAAAGAGCAAAAGTGAGGAAAGTGCATGTGAAATAAAGAGTAAAGGAAAGAGATAAAGAAGGAAAGAGAATAAAAAGTGCAAGAGAGAGAGAGAGAGAGAAAATAAGAAAAGATTAAGAGAGAAATTAATGAAAGGGAGAGAGAATCCAAAAAGAGAGAGAGAGAATAAAAGGGGGAGAGAATGAAAAAGAAAGAGAATGATAGAGAGAGAAAATAAAAACAAAAGAATACAAGAGGGAGAGTGTATCAAAGACAGAAAATGAAAGAGAATGAGAGAAAGATGAAATGAAGAGAAAATGAAAGAATGAGAAGAGAGAATAAGAGCAAATGAAAGAGAGGGAATGAGGGAGAGAGAGTGAGAGAAGGAGAGTGAGAGAGAGAGACAGTCTATGTTGGGGATGAATTATGACAGTGTGGAGTCAGTGGTCACTGCCTGTCAAAAACCATAAAAGTCCATAGCTCTCTCTCTCTCTCTCTCACACACACACACACACACACACATACACACACACACAGACACACAAAATATGGATCACACCTTATAACTCCACCGGAATCCATCTCTCTGGCTGGATTCAAGCGTAACAGCAGTTCCCCCTCATTGTCAGTTCACACATCACTCATCTTTTTTTTTTTGTCAATATTTTAAATCTTTGGCGTGTTTCTGCATTTGTCCTTCTCGAACGCTCAATACGCAGCTCTTAACGATATTCTTGAGGTGTTTGACGTAACAGTTTATGACGTGCTATCACCAGGCTGGTGTGTTCATACCATCGTGTTCGCATCTTCCCTGAAAACACTTTAAAAATGGAGGTACGTTTTTAAAAACAGCTAGTAGAAGGATGTCAGTATCGAACTGTGATCAGAATCATTCAGTATCCAGAACTCGGTGTTAAAAACGGTACATAATGTGATCGCTGCATCGCTAATGATAACTTCCTCAGATGTAATCCCGTGCTTCGGCAGCGGAAGCAGCGAATCGTAAATGTAGCGAAGTCATAAGTAAGTACAATTTATTATTTATTATTTTTTTGAAAACTGAAAAGATTTTAGCTTTGTTGTTGTACAACCCCAATTCCGAAAAAGTTGGGACAGTATGTAAAATGAAAATAAAAACAAAGAGGAGTGATTTGTAAATGTACTTTGACTTGTATTTAAACAAAAAACGTATAAAGACAAGGTATTTGATGTTTTACCTTATCAACTGTATAGTTTTTTGAAGGTATTTATTTTAAAATTGATCCATGCAACACATTCTAAAAAAGTTGGGACAGGGCAATTTAGGACTAATAGTGATGTGACAAGTTGAAATAAGAAGATGATGTGAAACAGGTGAGGCAATCGTCTAATCATAGCATATAAGGAGCCTCCAAAAAAGGCCTAGTCCTTCAAGAGCATTGATGGGTCGAGGCTGGCCAATCTGCCAACAGATGCTTCCGCGAATAATCCAACACTTTGCGAACAACATTACCCAAAGACAAATCAGTAGGATTTTCCGCATTTCACCTTCTACAGTGCACAATATAATTAAAAGATTCAAGGAATCCGGTCAAATCTCGGTGCGTAAAGGGCAAGGCAGAAAACCACTTCTGAATGCACGTGATCTCCCTCAGATGTAACCGTCTTAAAAACCGTCATGAGTCTGTAATGGATATCCTGACTTGAGCTCGGGAATTCTTAGGTAAACCTTTGTAAGTCAACACCATTCGCCGCTACATCCACACATGCAAGTTAAAGCTTTGCTATACAAAGCAGAAGCCATACATCAACACTGTCCAGAAGCGACACAGTCTTCTCTGAGCTCAGTCTCATCTGAGATGGACAGTAGCACAGTGGAATCGTGTTTTGTGGTCTGACAAGTAACATTTCAAATAGTTTTTGGACAAAACAGCCCTCATGTTCTCCGGGCCAAAGAGGAAAAGGACCATCCAAGCTTCTGTCATGGTATGGGGGTGTGTCAGAGTGTCAGTGGCCAGGGCATAGGTAACTTGCACATCTGTGAGTGCACCATTAATGCAGAAAGATATGTACACATTTTGGAGCAACATATGCTTCCATGCAGAGCAGGACAACGCCAAACCACATTCTGCCTGGATAAGCAGAGATAGCGGGTGCTAGCATGGCCTGCCTGCAGTCCTGACCTGTCTCCAAATGAGAATGTGTGGTGCATTATGAAGCGCAAAATAAGGCAATGAAGGCCCCGTATAGTTGCGCAGCTGAAGAAATGCATAAAAGAAATTATTAAAAGAAAAGGTGATGTTACACAGTGGTAAACAATCGACTGTCCCAACTTTTTTGGAGTGTATTGCAGTCAACAGATTTGTAATGAGTGTATATTTTCAAAAATAAATTCAATTCACAAAGTAAAACATAAAATAATGTGTTAATAATGTGCTTTCAATAAAGTACAGGGGGAATTGAATTTTCAGATGACTCTTTTTTTTTTTTTTTTTGCATTTTCCATACTTTTTTTTGGCATTTGGGTTGTATTTGACATGAAAATAACTCCACATTTACAAAACCGGATGCGAAAGGTGAGGACTCAAAATGAGAGGCAATTAAATTTGAAAAGCGTCTTTTTTTTTTTGCTTTGTACTTTTCGGAAGAGAATGCCTGGGCTCTGAGCCGGACTTCTTCTCTTGTCTGTCTTTATTGGCTTTGTAATCTGAATGGTGTTCTATCTCAAAGCGTGCACGCTGTTCAAATGTGTTCAGAAAAAGAGGACTTAATTAACGTACACGTTTAATTGTCTCCTTACACATGTCGGGGTCGGTCCGCATTGTTCCTCGCCACTGAGCAATCTCGCGTTTCATATCAGAACGGTTCATGTTCTCTGGAAAATTACTGCGAATTCAGGTCTGTAATATTTACATGTACTGATAGTGATATATATAAGAAATAAAATGCTTCAGGACGTGCTGTTATAAGAAAATAATGAGGCGAGGGTTACTGTTCCTGAAGTGTTTTCTTCCTCTTAAATCAGAGCAATTTGCCAACAATAACAAATTCATTAATTAAAGTATGATTAGTGTACTTTTTATCCATTTGTAGTTACATTTATTCTTGTGGGACGTCCATGGCACAAGTTATATAAACAGTCGTTCCCTCACCAGCCTTGGTCTTGTTACCAAGAAACCGTAAGCGTAAACTCCTCTGTCCTGCTGAAACTGGAGATTCCTTCCATAAATGTTAAATAAACATCTCCTTACAGTAAACTTCACCATATCAACAATAACGGTTTTCTTTAAAAAACGTTTAAAATGTTATTCAACACCTTCTGACAAATCAGAACACCTTTGATTACTTACATACAATATACAACCCCAATTCTGAAAAAGTTGGGATGGTATGGAAAATGCAATAAAACAAACAAAAAAGGTCATTTGAAAATTCAATTCCCCCTGTACTTTATTGAAAACACATTATTAACACATTATTTGATGTTTTACTTTGTGAATTGAATTTATTTTTGAAAATATACACTCATTTCAAATCTGAGGACTGTAACACACTCCAAAAAAGTTGGGAGAGTTGGCTGTTTTCCACTGTGTAACATCACCTTTTCTTTTAATAATTTATTTCACACATTTTTTTTCAGCTGCGCAACTGTACGGGGCCTTCATTGCCTTATTTTGTGCTTCGTAATGTGCCACACATTCTCAATCAGAGACAGGTCAAGACTGCAGGTAGGCCATGCTAGTACCCGCACACTCTGCTTATCCAAGCAGAATGTGGTTTGGCGTTGTCCTACTCTGCATGGAAGCATATGTTGCTCCAATACGTGTACATATCTTTCTGCATTAATGCTGCCCTCACAGATGTGCAAATTACCCATGCCATGGACACTGACACTCTGACACACCCCCATACCATTACAGAAGCTGGCTTTTGGACCTGACGCTGATAACAGCTTGGATGGTCCTTTTCCTCTATGGCCCGGAGAACACGACGGCTGTTTTGTCCAAAAACTATTTGAAATGTTACTCGTCGGACCACAAAACACGATTCCACTGTGCTACTGTCCATCTCAGATGAGACCGAGCTCAGAGAAGTCAGCGATGCTTCTGACCAGTGTTGATGTATGGCTTCTGCTTTGCATAGTAAAGCCTTAACATGCATCTCTGGATGCAGCGGCGAATGGTGTTGACTGACAAAGGTTTATCAAAGAATTCCCGAGCCCATGTCAGGATATCCATTACAGACTCATGACGGTTTTTAAGATAGTGACATCTGAGGGATCGGAGATCACATGCATTCAGAAGTGGTTTTCTGCCTTGCCCTTTACACACCGAGATTTGACCGGATTCCTTGAATCTTTTAATTATATTGTGCACTGTAGAAGGTGAAATGCCCAAATCCTACCGATTTGTCTCTGGGGAATGTTGTTCTCAAAGTGTTGGATTATTTGCGGATGCATCTGTTGGCAGATTGGTGAGCCTCAACCCATCCTTGCTCTTGAAGGACTAGGCCTTTTTTGGAGGCTCCTTATACACTATGATTAGATGACTGCTTCACCTGTTTCACATCACCTTCTCATTTCAACTTGTCACATCGCTATTAGTCCTAAATTACCCCTGTGTTGCATGCATCAATTTCAAAATAACCGTTTACCTTAAAAAAAAACTATGCAGTTGATTAGATAAAACAACAAATACCTTGTCTTTATACATTTTTTGTTTAAATACAAGTCAAAGTACATTTACAAATCACTCCTCTTTGTTTTATTAGCAACTTTTAGCAGTGACTATTAGCAGTCCCAACTTTTTCGGAATTGGAGATGTACGCTATATATAGCTAAAAGTTCTGCGTAGTTCAAACTGTTAGCTTCCGAGCTGTAAGGTTAATGAAACGAAGCTCTAGTCGCCGAGTCACTGAGTGGTCCATCTCGTAAATCAGAAGCTTACACTCAGAATAAGAGCTCTCTGTAAACATGGCTGCTCCAGAACAGGCCACTCACACTGATTTATTTTGGCCGTGATTAAAGAAGCACCATGATGCCGACACCCTTTTTTTAGCCCTCAATCAAGTGAAGCGGTTCGAAGAGCTTTCCAGAGTCAGGCCAATCATGCCATATTAATGACCTACTAATTATAATTAGGATAAAATGGTGGAGCATCTGATGCGTTCCTTCACTCTAATGCGTCGTTCTGGGAGGATGGAAAAGTGAGACAAACGTGGATCGATTTCAGGAATTAGGTAAACGACTGAAGAAATTGAAAGTATTGATTTTAATTCCCCACCAAAAACATTTGTGAGCTCCTCGATTTCCTCGTCAAATTAATCTTTTTTTTTTTTATATTTCGTCCCCTGCTTACATAAACCGGCCCTTCTTTTATTCTCAGATATAATCACAATTATCTTGCTATCACATTATTTTTAGCAAAAGAGGAGGTAAAAAATCTCCTCCGGCGTCTGCTTCCTTCCTCTTGGAGTTGGAAATGAAAACAGACCCCAGAAGCATGCATCCTTTCTCAATCCCGCTGTTTTCACAGATGCATGCTGGGTTTGCAACGGAGTCCACAAGCCCCCTGCTGGTGGGGCGACACACACAAACAAACACACACACATGCACACAAACACACACACACACACACACACAGAGTGCCAAAACCGAGTCTGTGCCAAACCCTGCGCCAGAGAAGCCTGTGGTTCACCCCGGAGATTTCACACTTGGCTGAAATGGAAACTGTGACTTATCGATACAGATTGCATTGAGGGTGATGGAAAAGGATTAATTTTTAAATAAATGATGAAGTGTACTCCAGTTCCCGATGTTCTTCACCTTACTTACCCAACAGAAGTGGATGGAAATACAAAATTCTCATTTTCTTCTGCCAACCTTTCCATCTTTGCATAAAACAGTGTTTCTGCCGCCTGAATATTAACAGCTCTGCTCCTGGTTCTCCCTGCCCTGTTTACCCAAATATTAGCTCCACAGTTCGATCCTGAGCTCAGGGTTCCCTGTAACGGACGGGTGTCCCTTTCTGAGCGTATTCCCACCCCACAACTAGTGTTGCTGGGACAGGCTCTGGATCTACTCCAACCCTGACCAAGATAAAACCTGTCATCCTGTGCCACCTCTGATATCAATCAAGTTTTACTAATGTGCTGTGTTTTTAAAAATGGATGAAGCTTAGGTTTGACCCATCAGAAATGTTCAGTACAACAAGGTCTTTCTCAACACTTCTTGGTCTTCTGGAAGTACCTACACAAAGTAAAGAGATTTCTGGAACTAAAGCCCATAAACTAACTTCCTGAGATTCTGAATAGGTTCCTGCCAGAACACTGGTGGTCTCTTCTTGAAGTACGAAATTTGCCTAAGCTAATTTTCTGCAAGGTCAAAATAGACAAACCACATAAAAGTCAGGACAATGCTCAAGTCGAGTGTGAATGTACAAGGACATGTTTTCAATTAAAATGGTGTATAAAAGTGTCAAAAAAGCATGTCATTTTCATGCCCTAGACATCATACTCCATCTCTCCAGCTTCAATGCTACTATATTATATAAGGAGATTTTTTTTAGTTCTACTTTGGTGTGTTGCTGACTTTCCCATGCCTCGATTTTCCAGGAATATTATGAATGTCCACATAATGCAATACAATCAGATGGCTGTAGATCACCTCCACATGCTCACCTGCATAGAATTCTGGGCTGTAGACTGCACCTACCACAGGATTCAACTTCCAGCCTGAATAAAAAGAGAGACGAGGGATCAGACTTCAGTGATATCTGTTACTGATACTGATGATGTTAAATCATGGCTAACTGAAAGTGACAAGGCCGTAAACTGGCGGATTTTAATCGTGCAGAACAAGCGCACTCTCGAGATCATTTTGTTTGTCTCAGGCTTCATCTTACAAGCCTTTTCATTTTGAAACATACAGAATTACATATAGATTCTGTTTTGAACCACTTCATCACTTCATGCAGTATCTGTTTCTGGACTAGTCATGGCAGTGGAAATAACAGCGAGACAGACGGTAAAGAAAGCAGGCTAAATATACTTCAGACTTCATTTGCTTTAATAGAATGTTCTCACTTTCATATCACTGTGTATGAAGTGTAGATGTGCCCGCCCGCTCCCGAAGGAATTCTGACCAGCTATCGTTGTTGTCATTATCCAAGCCCACTCAACTTGTTCAGAGCCTTTTGCAAACTTGTTTGTAGACACTACATGGTGGTTCAACTCTCAAGTCATTATTGGCCTAAAAAAAATCTCCTAGACACTGCTGTAGACACCATTTCCTCCATCTAAGAAAGATGGCTCAGCTCTGTTGATGGGCATGAGCTTCCATGCTGCGTGCTCTCAGTTCCAGAATGTTTCTGAGCCTTGTTAACACCAATGCATTTAAAGAATAGGTACTATTTTTTATATTAATTGTACATTTATTGCACTGATTTATTGATATTCGTGCAGTTTGATGCATTCTATGCTGTTGTCTATCAGCGTTTAACCGCACTAATAAAAAAGCCTAAAAAATAGTGACATTTTTGCTTTAACTGAGGAAAAAAAGAATAGTCAACTACTTTCTTGAATGAGTTTGTGAAAAAGAATATTTATGCAGCTCTTATTCTATAGAAATATGTATTAAAAGAGTGTAATGCAATAACTAATTAGATGAAGCGTGAACTTGGGTTCTTACCGTTTGCATATGGGTTGACGGTCTTTTTGTTTGTCATTACTCGTGCTGTTGCATTGTTCACCTGAGCACAACGAAAGTAAAGTCAGTACAAACATCACAAGACAGGACAGCTTAAAATATTTAAGCAGTCTGCATGCATTACACTAAAAAAATGAACATAATCCGACAGTTGTCATAAGCGAGAGTTGACTTTAAACAGATCTCATTCATCAATACTAAAAAAAGGACATACAAAGCAAATAAATCAACATTTACAACAGTGTCATCATGAAGAGACTTTTCAGCATGCATCATCAAAACATAAGACCAATTTGAAAGAAAATGTGGGAATGAAAAAATGAAATCAAATAAATAAACCCACACACACACACACACACGCACACACACACACGCACACACACAAAATGCATTTAACAAACGAAATGCTTATCGCACATGAAATAACATGCAGTGGAAAGAGGGAGGAGGTTAAAGGAAAAAAAGGGAAAAATGTAAGTTTAAAAAAAAAAGAAAGAAAGGAAAACAGAAGGACAAACAAGTGAGGCATTGTGCAACATACATGAAAACTTTAGAGTAGGTTGGAATTGTTGGAAAGGAAGCAACATTTAGCATTCAAACACTCGGGCCAAGAGCCTTTTTCGTCTCATTGCAAGAATATCAAATGAAAAACAAAAAGAGAAAAGGAAAAAAAAAAAACTCAAGAAAGAAACGCATTCCAGATTGAACGACAGCTAAAAAACAGGGTGCACTGGTTAACACAATAAATGGAGTTAACAGTCGGAGTAAGATGTGCAACGAGTCAAGTCCAAGCCAATCAGTGCCTGTCACGCATCTAATAAAGTCCACGTGTACCAAGAGAAAACAGTATCAAGGAGAACGTAATAAAGTCAAAAAAAAAAAAAGATCACGTGGTTTGCAGCGCGAGATGGCAGATGGATTTCTCCACTTACCATTCGGATTTCAGCGTGTGTGTATTGGCTAGTGAGAGTTTGGTGAGGGCTCTACGGGCTACCGTAGGAGAAGAAAGGGAGGGGAGGGGATGAGAAGCAAAATATGCAATGTCTTACTAAAATGCGACAACACGTCACATCGGAAAATAAATAAATCAATAAATAAATAAATAAGGAAAGAAAGAAGTGGAGACAGTGTTGAGTGGGAAACCAGTGGTGGCGAGACTCATTGTTTCCTCGCAGTTGCATAATGCAATATCTCTCTCAAAATGTTATTTTTTCGGACTTTTTTTATTTTAAGTCAAGGACAAAGAGGCCTAAATTGGAAAAGCCAGCACCGGACCAATTAAGGGCTCCTTCTGGATGTAGGCTGCCTACGTTTGGAGTCACGGCGTATCCCCTGATCAACCTCACAATAAGGCCATGTCAGATGCAAGCGGGCCACTCGTTAATGACGTAACAACACACTGCACCCGTTAGCTTGTTAAATAAAAACGAAAGCAGATGTCAACTTTAGAGAAGGACGGATATCGAAGCGATACAACTGTCAGAGTTCAATGAGTGAGGCGAAACCAAACGGGTAAAAGGTGAGGGGGCAGGGTTTTGGGGGCAGGGAGGAGGGGGGTGTCTCACACACACATGTAAAAGAGGAATCGACGTATTAAATGAGAGTAAAGCAGACACAGAGAAAACACTGATAAAAGCAACATAGAAACAAACAAAAAAAAACAAAGATAAAAAAAAGAGTACTGTTTTTCGAGAAGGGAAATATTTGTTACATGCACCTCTATTTTACGGCCTTCTACCACCGTGCCGTGTAATTTCTCCCTCGCCCTGTCCGCATCAGCACTACTTTCGAAAGTTACGAAACCAAAACCCTGCATGCAGGTGGGAGAGGGGGGAAAACAACATGCACATCATTAATTCAGTCAGAAAAAACGATCACGAGGACCAAACAAAAAAACGATAAGAGTAATAAAAAAAACAACCCTTTGAGCTCTACCTCACTGCCATTCTCTTACACATTACTGCTGCTGCTGCTTTTACAGACCTCCCTGCTCCTTTTTATTTGCCCCTGCGCCATGCAAGCATCAACACGGGCAACCATTAAGCCAAAGGCATGAACAGTAATTTACCAGTTCAGTTAGAACCTCTAAAGAAAACAATAAAAAAAAGAACAAAAAAAACAACAACGAAACATTATCTAAAGTCATGATAGCTATACCTTTAATAGTTAAATATACTAATAAAAATGTTACGTTTTCTTTCCCGTCTGATAATTCATATTCAAATAAATAAATCAATGTTCACAGAAATGGCATAATGTTAAAACATAAAATAAAAAAAACCCAAATCACAGCGAATTCGGTATTTCATTAGGAAACGTACGTTACGACGTAGAGAAAGAGTGAGTGATCAAACTGAACTTAGAACAAATCATTTCAACACAATCTCATGGCAAATTTTAAGGAATTACAACTAATGAATGCGACTAACCCTGTCCGTTTTCTTATAGTGCATTCACATGTAATATGTCAGAAATGCAGCAAATTACAAACCAGTTACAAACTCGGGGGAATTCTCTGCTCGTATCTGTCAAAATTGGTACAAATTCGAACAAACTGAATTGGAAGGATTTAGCTGTATGGTTGTACAATAAGGTCAAAACACAAGCCCCACCCCTAACCTTTGTATATTTTCATATGAAATGGTTCACGATTAGGAGTCTGAAAGTGTGAAAAACCAATAAAGGATGTTGACATATATATTACCTAACTGTTAGCTCATGCTGCCATTGCATTACCATAGAAACGACTCATATATCATTACTCCGGCATGTGGTGGTGAATGCACCATTTAACCCCAACCTCTCATCACGTTTCAAGTATTAATTCTTAAAAATTTGCGATCGTGAGATTGCATTAACAATTTAAATGATGTATTTGACTGCTCAGCCTCTTAATTCAAAAAAGGGATAACTATTATGACGATTATAACTAATATAATTATTGTGTAACATGAGTGGCAAGCGTGAATCTGGGCTTGCACAGGGAGTTAACAGCAGATCTACAGCAGCTTTTGTGAACTTTTTGCAAAAATGTTTCTCCAACAATAGCTTGTGCATTAAAATAAAGAAAGACATTGAATTAAATTGCAATCATGTTCCCGTTTTTCATAAATTAATCAAGCACATTAGCAACACTGTATTTGTATATAGCATAAGAAGACATTATTATTATTGTTGTTATTATTATGATTATTATTATTATTATTATAACTACTGTATATTATACTGTTATTGAAAGCATGCAAAGGAAACAGATTCTAATACATACCTTAGAACCCCTCTCATTAAAAATGATTTCAACATCTAAGATTTTACCAAATTGCTGAAAGAAAACAAAAACAAAAAAAAACAAATGATCAGAAATTTTTTCATCACTTATTCGTCACTTATGGTCACCATTCATATTGATGAACACCATTAATGCTAGCCAGCTAGCTAACATGGGCTAACCTGACAGGTTGTTTGGGATTTTTTTTAGTAATAGGTCAACTCACAATTTTCACTCCTAATGCTAGCTATGTAGCTAACATGAGATATCTGCGAGCGTGTCCATATTCCCCAGATTTATATGGCACATAATGAACACACAGTGATTTAAAGCTGGAGTTAGACTTCAGCATAAGTGAGAACTGGGACACGTTCATCCTTTTATGACTGTTTACTGTGTTTTATAGGCTACAATATGGTATTTCTTCAGTTTAGTGTATACATTTCACTATTGTTCATAGAGTTGTCCATGTAGTTGAACTGTATGAATGTATGAATGGAGACTAACAGCTATTTTAGAGCAGCACAAATGAGGGTTCAAAATGTATAACCTAGTTCATTTTCCAAGTTCATAACTTTCATAAATTTCAAGTGTGGATGAAGGATGTGTGGATGATGTGGATGAAGGATTTTAAACTAATGTATGTTGTTATTCATTTAAATGTGTCTTTGGTGTTAAAAGTTAAGTTAATAATGTTAACAGGTCCCTGAGAAAAGGAGTCCTGACTGAGTCCCTTTTGCTAGCTGGTTACCATTTTGCTAGTCATGTTCACCACTAACACTAAGCAGCTAGAAAAGATCTGACAGGATTTCTAAGGATTTTAAGTAATAGTCAAATTCACAAATTTTCACTCCCAATGCTATCAAGCTAGCTAACATGAGCTAGGATTTCTGAGAGGATTTTTAAACCATATTCATGAATTCTCATAATCTTCACCATTTACAGTAGCCAGCTGGCTAAGAAATGTTAATCTGACACAAATCTTTCACAATGGTCATCACCAACTCTAGCCAGCAAGCAAAGATGCACTAATCTGATAACATTTCTAAGGATTTTTTAAATGATAGGCCAATTCCAAGTGCAAGTTAGCTAGCTAACATGACAGGATGTCTGAGAGGATTTTGATGTAATATTCACAAATTTTCAATGCTAAGGATAAATCTTAAATGCTAATGCTAGCAAGCTAGTTAACAGAGCTTACCTGACAAGATTTCTAAGATAATTTTTATTAATGTTTACAATATTCCCTAGTAATGCTAGCTACATGGATAATAAGCTATTGTGACAGGACATTTAGGATAATTTTCCTTATTAATCTCAAAGGTGAACATAATGAAATCAAAATAATGCTAAGCAAACTCATGTACTTGCTATCTCTTCATTTACTCAAAAAATCTTAAGAGTTTATTGCTTAAGAACTATTTATTAAATATATATATAGTGAGTTAGATTCCTGATGAATTTTCTTAAATGTGAGTTGAAAAATTCACATTAAAAACAGGACGCTTTGCTAATATTATTCTGAAAGTGTCGCCAGCGTAGCTTATCTCAGGCCAAAAGGCTCGAAACACTTAATATCGGGTGCATTTTCACAGTGTCATTCTGAATAAGCCTGTGCATCTGTGCCGGTGCTCG
Organism: Ictalurus furcatus; assembly: GCF_023375685.1. NCBI lineage: Eukaryota > Metazoa > Chordata > Actinopteri > Siluriformes > Ictaluridae > Ictalurus > Ictalurus furcatus. The sequence goes on along the minus strand of NC_071256.1, from coordinate 18,542,719 downwards.
ATGTCATGCTAGCATAACCTCGAGCGCAGTAAACAGATGTACTCTAACACCCGAGCTGAGATGGTGAGAGCGGGGAAAAAGCAGGTACTCACGCCGAACATTTGCCTGAGGTCTGGATCTCTGAACCTGAAGGGAATGTTAGAGACGTGGAGCCGCTTCGGCTGCGTCTTGTTTTCCGTGGTTTCGGAGGACTGTGTCTGTTGCTGGCTGTCTGTCTGTGCTGCATCGTCTGTCTGCTGTAAAGGAAAAGGATAGATGGAGAAATAGGTAAAAAAAAAGAGAGAGAGCGAGAGAGAGAGAATGAAAGAAGGGAGGAGAACAGTTAGGTATAAGAATGTAATGCATGTATTTCACTGTAAAACTCAACAAAAAAGGCTGTCTTGTTGGTTTCCCAAAAGCTCTACAGTAACTTTGTGTTTTTGTGAAAAGGAAATCGTATGTCATAGGTTTATACCTATGACCTCCAAGGGTTCACACTGAAGGCATAAATAACCCCAATAATGAAATTGTTGAATGAAATGAAAACCCCAATTGTTCCTCTGGATGAACCTTTAAAGCTTCCAAAAAAGAATGTAAAGAAGCCTTGAAGAGCCAATGAAGAGTGCAAGTGTTCTAATGGTTCTTGCTGTCTAAAGGGGTTCTATGTGGAATTCCCGGTGAACCTCTTAGGATCTACAGAATCTAAGAACTATTTAAGAACTCCTAAAGAACTTGTGAAGTGTTCTTTAGATGATTCTTGGTTCCAGATTTCTAAAAGTGTTCTACTTGGAACCTTTTCTGAAAGGGAAGGTTCTTCACAGAATATTTTAAGGGTCCTCCTTCAGAGAAAGTGAAGGGACTAATCCAAAGAACCTTTCAGCTTCTTTAGATGGTTTAAGGGTTCTATTTTTCTAAATGGGTCTAATTTTCTGAAAGGGAATCCCTGTGTTCTACATAAAACCTTTAACTATTCATGACAGAAAATAAGGGACAACCTTAAGAACCCTTTAGGGTTCTACTGGGAACTTTTTTGTGTTTTTTTTTTTTAAAGGACAAAAAAGTACCCCCAAGAATCCGTGAAGAGTACATGGATTCCCCAAGTGTTCTTTAGATAGTTAACAGTTCTAGGTTTCTAAAAGGGGTTCTATTAGGAACTTTTTCTACAAGGGATGCTCTGTGTTCTAGGGTCCTACATGAAACCTTTTAAGGGTTTATGAGAGAAATTGAAAGGGACAAACCGAAGAACCTTGTCGGCTGCAAGGTGGAACCTTTTTGTTTTTTAATGGACAAGTACAAAACTTCTCTCAACTATCCAAGGAACATTTTCTGAAATAAAAACTTGCATTATGGTGCCAGGTAGAACCTTGTCGTGCACCAATGGACTTTTGCACATAGGAGGACTAATGGAGTGCTTGTGAAAGTAATGGCACCCACCACCAGTAGCACTGCAAAATATCAGTAGTGTGTGCACTTGGACAAATTCATTCAGACCCGAAATGTGTAAAATGATATTTCCGAAAAATTGAGACTTTTTAAAGTCAACCTGCGTCATGTGCACTGTATTATAAGGCCATAGTTGCTCAGCCTGTCTCTCCGTGACGTCCTTTGGAGCCTCGGCTCTGTCTCAGCAACAACCAGGCGAGTGGAAGCTTCTTTCTAGCCACCTGCTCCTAATTTCTGTTCTATATGGAAAACATATGTGGATCTCTCACACACACACACACACACACACACACACACACACACACAAACATGCACATGCACTGGTGTCTGATGGCTCATACTATAGCAGTGTGTGAGAGGAGGTTGGGGTGTAAAAAAAGGCTATATGTAAAAAGTGACATGGCTGCCTTCTCCGTCTCGCTCTCTCTATTTCTTTCTGTTCTCTCCTCTTCTTCCACGGCTGACTGACGGCCAGTTCTCTGTGCCTATCTCCATCTGAGCCAGGCGTCATGCCTGTGTGTAGTGTATGTGATGGGCTTTAAATGTGTGTGTGGGCTTTATGTTTCTGAGATACTGCCTTAGCTGGAGAGAATTTCTGCAGTTAGCCTTTTTTTCTTCTTGTGTGTGTGTATGTGTATGTGTGTGTATAATATGCGCATATGTTTATTTTTCTTACTACTGTCTCATTAAACAGGAGGGGAAGCTTAGCTCAGCTCGTCTCGGCTCGGGCAGCGCCTGGAGGTATTTTTAAATCTCAAAGAAGACTGCAATCATTGTGGCATCCTTTGCCCAGTCCTTAAAGACATCCTGTCCTCAACTGTCCTGCTGTCCTCACGCCCAGCATGAGCATGCTTTCAAAACAGCATTTTTACCTCAAATTATGTCATTTTACATCGTCCAAATAATGCATCAACTACTATAACAACTGAATAATCAAAGTGTGATGAAGTGGATTCGCTGATACTGTCCCAAAGCATTTTAGTTCCCATCACTAACAGTATTTGAACAATCGCAGAATGATATGTTGTACTTTTTATACGTTTATAGTTACATTTAACATTATGGAACAGTCACTCCCTCACCAACCTCTCTTGAAGTTAATAAGACAAAACTGTTACTGAGAAACCACAAAGTTTCTGTAAAACCTGACTGTTAAAAAGTGCCAACACTGGAGACTCTTTCCATCCATAAATGTTAAATCAAACTCTCGCTACAGAAAACTTCACCAAATCAACAAATATTTAATCCGTTTATAAGAAGCGTGTGCCGCACAAGTTCCCTGTGAACGAGCTATAGAACCGATAACGTATTAGAACGAGCGCATTAATATAAATATAAACCTGCACCACTCTTCAGGGCTGCTGTTGTACACCTTCTGACCAATCACAATGCAGAATTTGGTTTGGCTGGTCAAATGGTTTCCTGTTCACTATACTGTACATGACCACTACATAGGATTTAACATAATGATGTGTATTTGTTTTGTATTGAATTAGATAATTGATTAAAAAAAAAAAGTCACCTAGACACGAGATGTTTTGTTCATCAACACGTTTTATGAAGGTGTGTGTGTGTGAGTTTGTATGTGTGTGTGTGTGTAATAAACTTGCACCTAAGTGAGTGTTTTATGTCTTTAGTACGTCTTCAAATAGGTGTGTTATCATCACAGGAAGTGCTCTGGGCTATTCCATCAGCAGCATCGCATATTAAGGATGGAACGAGATTAAAAAAAAAAGAAGGAAGATGACACCCCGCTGATCTGAACACGTACATCAACAACACAAATGCCGCAAGCTACAACAACAAGAAGTAGACAGAGACGTAAAGAATCGCTCCGGTAGTCTTTCAAGACACGAACGGCCTTGGGAAAAAAAAAATCAAAACAGTATTGTGTGATATTACATGTCATAAAGAAAATCACGCCCACTCCTCGAGAAACAACAGCACGCAATCCACTAAAGCACAGCAGTAAAGTATCACGTGTAAAAGTGACAGAGTGTTACTGCGTTGGTCAAATTGAAACGGCTTGATTGCGTGGGGCTTCATTTTTAATGATCAGCCTGCAGAAATGACACACTGGTGAGATTATAATCGGAAATGAGCACGTTCTGTTTTATAATAGCAATAAAGCTGAGGGGACGGGGGCGTGGCTCTTTAGCTGAACTTCCTAACGTCACTTGATCATGATCGAAGACGCATGGTTTTACCTCTCAAAGTGCACAAGGAAAGTTTTTGTTTCACACTGCAAAAATAAAATGTTGAACATTTCACAAAGTTGAGTTAACAAATCCACTTCACTAACGATTTCTCTGAACAACACGTTTACACACCGTTTGAAAAATAAATGCTTCTTTGGTTGTCTTAAAGGAAATACTGTGCTAAAGAATTAATAAAGAGATGTTTTACTAAAAATCTTTTTCAACACAGAATACCTGAGGAAGGAAGGATGTAAAGAAATAAAGGAAGAAAAAATAGAAAAGGACAGAAGAACCTTCTTCCAGGACAGAGTGACACAGATGGGGGTAAAGAGAGAGATATGGAGGTGTGGAGAGAGAAACAAAGGTGTGGAGAGATATGGATGTGTAGAGAGAGACACAGGTGTAGAAAGACAGATGGAGGTATGGAGAGAGAAATGGAGGTGTGGAGAGAGATGGACATAAAGAGAGAGATGGAGGTATAGAGAGAGATGGAGGTCTGGAGAGAGATTTACATAAAGAGAGATGGAGGTATAGAGAGAGATGGACATAAAGAGAGAGATGGAGGTGTAGAGAGAGATTGAGGTGTGGAGAGAGAGACAGAGGTGTAGAAAGAGTGACAGAGGCGTGGAGAGAGATGCATGTGTAGAGAGAAAAATGGAGGTTTGAAGAGAGTGATGGATGTGTAGAGAGAGAAATAGAGGTGTGGAGAGAGAGATGGAGGTGTGGAGAGAGAGATGGACATAAAGAAAGAGAGATGGAGGTATAGAGAGATGGATGTGTGTAGAGAGATGGATGTAAAGAGAGAGATGGAGGTGTCGAGAGAGATGGAGGTATATATAGAGATGGACATAAAGAGAGAGCTGGAGGTGTAGAGAGAGATGGTTGTGTAGAGAGTAATGGAAGTGTGGAGCGAGAGATGGACATAAAGAGAGAGATGGAGATGTAGAGAGAGAAACAGACATAAAAATAGACAGATGGAGTTGTCTGGAAATGGAGAATGGGAGGTCCTTCTTTCTTTTTCTTGTTTGCCAACTGTTACCTATTTCATTTAATGAAAAACGACACATAATGCCTTTTATCCACTTATAGTTACAATGCAAAGTTCTGCAAAACAATGTCTCCGTTAAAGCAGCTATAAACAGTCACTCCCTCACCAGCCTCTCTCTTTGTCTCTGTTTTTAAGGGATAAAAAACCCACAGCTTGTCATGTTAGTGAGAAAGCGCATGTGTAGTCTCATCATCAGTGTCCATCAGCATCATCAGCATCATCAGTGTCCATCAGCACAATCAGCACCATCAGCACAATCAGCACCATCAGTGCCATCAGCATCATCAGTACCATCAGCACAATCAGCACCATCAGTGTCCATCAGCATCATCAGTACCATCAGTGTCCATCAGCACCATCAGTGTCCAACAGCATTATCAGTGTCCATCAGCACCATCAGCACAATCAGCACCATCAGTGTCCATCAGCATTAACAGTGTCCATCAGCACCATCAGCACAATCAGCACCATCAGTGTCCATCAGCACCATCAGCATCATCAGTGCCATCAGTGTCCATCAGCATCATCAGTACTATCAGTGTCCATCAGCACCATCAGTGTCCATCAGCATCATCAGTGTCCATCAGCACCATCAGCACAATCAGCACCATCAGTGTCCATCAGCACCATCAGTGCCATCAGTGTCCATCAGCATCATCAGTACCATCAGTGTCCAGCAGCACCATCAGTGTCCATCAGCATCATCAGTGTCCATCAGCACAATCAGCACCATCAGTGACCATCAGCACCAACAGCATCATCAGTGCCATAAGTGTCCATCAGCACAATCAGCACCATCAGTGTCCAGCAGCATCATCAGTGCCATCAGTGTCCATCAGCATCATCAGTACCATCAGTGTCCATCAGCATCATCAGTACCATCAGTGTCCTTCAGCACCATCAGTGTCCATCAGCATCACCAATACCATCAGTGTCCATCAGCATCATCAGTACCATCAGCACCATCAGCATCATCAGTACCATCAGTGTCCATCAGCACCATCAGCATCATCAGTGTCCATCAGCATCATCAGCACCATCAGTGTCCATGAGCATCATCAGCACCATCAGCATCATCAGTGTCCATCAGCATCATTAGCACCATTAGTGTCCATCAGCATCATCAGCATCATCACCACCATCAGTGTCCATCAGCATCATAAGCACCATCAGCATCATCACTGTCCATCAGCATCACCAATACCATCAGTGTCCATCAGCATCATCAGCACCACCAGTGTCCATCAGCATCATCAGCACCATCAGCATCATCAGTGTCCATCAACACCATCAGTGTCCATAAGCACCATCAGTGTCCATCAGCACCATCAGCATCCATCAGCATCATCAGCAACATCAGTGTCCATCAGCACCATCAGCATTATCAGCACCATCAATGTCCATCAGTAGCATCAGTGCCTATCACACCATCAGTGTCCATCACATCATCAGTGTCCATCACACCATCAGCATAATCAGTGTCCATCAGCACCATCAGCATCATCAGTGCCATCAGTGTCCATAAGCATCATCGATCCCGTCAGCATCATCAGCACCATCAGTGTCCATCAGCATCACCAGTACCATCAGTGTCCATCAGCATCATCAGCACCATCAGTGTCCATCAGCACCATCAGCGTCCATCAGCACCATCAGCATTATCAGCACCATCAGTGTCTATCAGCACCATCAGTGTCCATCAGCACCATCAGCATTATCAGCACCATCAGCATTATCAGCACCATCAGTGTCTATCAGCATCATCAATGTCCATCAGCATCATCAGTACCATCAGTGTCCATCAGCACCATCAGTGTCCATCAGCATCATCAGTGTCCATCAGCACCATCAGCATCATCAGTGTCCATCAGCACCATCAGTATCCATCAGCACCATCAGCATCATCAGTGTCCATCAGCATCATCAGTGTCCATCAGCACAATCAGCACCATCAGTGTCCATCAGCATCATCAGTGCCATCAGTGTCCATCAGCATCATCAGTACCATCAGTGTCCAGCAACACCATCAGTGTCCATCAGCATCATCAGTGTCCATCAGCACAATCAGCACAATCAGCACCATCAGTGACCATCAGCATCATCAGTGCCATCAGCACAATCAGCGCAATCAGCACCATCAGCACAATCAGTGTCCAGCAGCATCATCAGTGCCATCAGTGTCCATCAGCATCATCAGTACCATCAGTGTCCATCAGCATCATCAGTACCATCAGTGTCCATCAGCATCATCAGTACCATCAGCGTCCATCAGCACCATCAGTGTCCATCAGCATCACCAGTACCATCAGTGTCCATCAGCATCATCAGTACCATCAGCATCATCAGTACCATCAGTGTCCATCAGCACCATCAGCATCATCAGTGTCCATCAGCACCATAAGTGTCCATCAGCATCATCAGCACCATCAGTGTCCATGAGCATCATCAGCACCATCAGCATCATCAGTGTCCATCAGCATCATTAGCACCATTAGTGTCCATCAGCATCATCACCACCATCAGTGTCCATCAGCATCATAAGCACCATCAGCATCATCATTGTCCATCAGCATCACCAATACCATCAGTGTCCATCAGCATCATCAGCACCATCAGCATCATCAGTGTCCATCAACACCATCAGTGTCCATAAGCACCATCAGTGTCCATCAGCACCATCAGTGTCCATCAGCATCATCAGCACCATCAGTGTCCATCAGCACCATCAGCATTATCAGCACCATCAATGTCCATCAGCAGCATCAGTGCCCATCACACCATCAGTGCCCATCACACCATCAGTGTCCATCACATAATCAGTGTCCATCAGCACCATCAGCATCATCAGTGCCATCAGTGTCCATCAGCACCATCAGTGCCATCAGTGTCCATCAGCATCATCAATCCCGTCAGCATCATCAGCACCATCAGTGTCCATCAGTATCACCAGTACCATCAGCACCATCAGCATTATCAGCACCATCAGTGTCCATCAGCACCATCAGCATTATCAGCACCATCAGTGTCTATCAGCACCATCAGTGTCCATCAGCATCATCAGTACCATCAGTGTCCATCAGCACCATCAGCACCATCAGTGTCGATCAGCATCATCAGCACCATCAGTGTCCATCAGCACCATCAGCATCATCAGTGTCCATCAGCATCATCAGTGTCCATCAGCATCATTAGTGTCCTTCAGCACCATCAGCATCATCAGTGTCCATCAGCATCATCAGTGTTCATCAGCACCATCATTGTCCTTCAGCACCATCAGCATCATCAGTGTCCATCAGCATCATCAGTGTCCATCAGCACTATCAGTGTCCATCCGCACCATCAGCACCTTCAGCATTATCAGTACTATCCAAGTCCATCAGTACTATCAGCGTCCATCAGTACCATCAGCATCATCAGCACCATCCACAGGACCTGCCTGTAGCTGAGGCCATTATTCTTTACATTACACTGGATATTTCTGTAGATGCCTGCAGCAGGACCCGAGCTGGAAGACGTCATGTCTGTTAGCGGAAATATTCCACCAGCAGATCCACAACTCACTGGGATTAAATAAACATTTCAGCCTCTCCATAATGAGTATAAAAAATGGTGCAAAAGAGCAGAAACACAGCCAGCACTGCAGCTCCAGCTCCTTCAGTCGAGTTAAACGATAAGAATATTCTGTCGTTCCTCTGTTTCTACACAATCCCGGGCTGAGTGCCAAGTTAAAACACACTGTGCGAGGATGCAGCACGCTAACAGCTGACACTCGGTGCCGCATGCCATCTGCGTAGTGCTCGTCTCCCCGCTGGCACACACTCACCGCTTCAAACAGGAAAATAAACAAACGTGAGAGAGAGAGAGACAGAGAGAGAGAGAGAGAAACATGCTCTTGCTTTCATACACTCGCTTTAGTTCACTTCAAAACACTCATCTATTAACAAATAAAAGAGTCACAGAAAAGTGAGTTCGAGTGATCAACATATAACACTGTCTCACACAAACACAGTTAACAGAAGGAAAGAATGAAAGAATGCAAGGAAGAAAAAATGAAGGAAGGAGCATAGAAGGAAGCAAAAAGGAAGGAAGGGAAGGAAATCAAGAAAGAAAGAAAGAAAAATGAAAGGAATGATGGAAGGAAAACAAGAATGAAAGAAAGAAGTAGAGAAAAAGAAAGGAAGGAAGGAATGAATAAAAAAGAAAAACAAAAAAGAAAGCAAACATGCAAGAAAGAAAGAAAAAGTAAGTAAGAAAGAAACAAGAAAGGAACAAATGAAGTAATTGAAGAAAAGAAGGAAGGAATTACAGAAAAATAAAAACAAAAAAGGAAGCAAACATGCAAGAAAGAAGAAGTAGAAATAAGAAAGGAATGTAATAAGAAAACCTAGAAAAAAAGACAGACAGACATAAAAAATGGAAGAAAAAAAGAAGGAAGAAAAAATAAAGAAAAGAAAACAAAAAATAAATGAAACATGCAAGTAAGAAAGAAGGGAAGGAAAGAAGGAAAAAGAAAGAAAAAGGAATGGAGAAAAAAGAAAGGAAGAAAGAAAGAAAATTCAACAGAAAGACTAAAAGAAAGAAAGAAAACATAACTGATGTAATTAATCAGAGAGAGAATCTTCTTATTAATTTAATTTATAAATGAATGTAAAGTGTCCTGATATAAGGAAAATAAGGGACATCAGCAGGCAGCCAATCAGAGCGCAGCGTTTTGTGAGGTCATGGTGTAATGTGGGAGTAAGTGATCTGACATGTTTCTCTGTTTCACACTTCGCTCTCTCACGCTGCAGGTGTGTGTCTTCTGCGCTTGACAGGAAACACGACTCTCGCTCTCCCAGGACGAGGATGAACGGAGGAAAGCCAACCGAGTGAGACAGCACACATACACATACACACACACACACACACACACACACACACAGACACACAGACACACAAACAGAGGGCAGAGAAACAGGCCAGTGAAGCATGGATAAAGTGAGGTAGTATGTAGGGCTGCTTACTGGACACGTAAAAGTGTGAGTACGTCAGTCGTGTCATCACGTATCGAACACGTCTGCACGCTGTAACTCTCCCGAACCAAGATCAGAAGCTGTTGATTCATTTTCTATAACAGCAGCTCTGACAGTAGTTCAGACTGTAACCTCAATCACACGTTTTTATATTCACACGCTCGTTCTAATATATCATTGTTGCTATAGTAACAGCTCAGCTCAGTGGACTAAAAAACAAAAAGTTGATATGGTGATGTTTTCTGTAACATTTATGGAGGGGGTCTCTAGTGTCAGTGCTTTGTAATAAATGGTAAATGGTCTGTACTTACATAGCGATTTTTAACCTTAGCAGTTCAACAAAGTGCTTTACACTGGTTCTCATTCACATATTCACACAAACACACACACAAACAACAGTGGTAACAGAGCTGCCATGAAGGTGCTAACTTGTCATCAGGAACAACTTGGGGTTCAGTGTCTTGCCCGAGGACACTTCGGCATGTGGAGTCATGTGGACCGGGAATCGAACCGCCTACACTACGATTAGTGGACAACCCGCTCTACCACCTGAGACCCAGCCGTAATAGTCAGAGGTACAGCTGTAGTTTTTCCAGAGGAGTTTACGCTTTGTGGTTTGTGATGCTAACATGAAAAGCAAGAAAGAAAGAAGGAAGAAAGAAAGAAGGAAAGAAAGAAAGAAAGAAAAGCAGACTAATGTACTCTACCAGGCAAAGCAAGACAGAAAGAAAGGAAGAAGAAAAGGAAGCAACAAAGAAACAAACAAAAGAAAGAAATTAAGGAAAAAAGAAAGAAAAGCAGTCTCATGTTCTCTAAGAGGCATAGAAAGAAAGAAAGAAAGAAAGAAAGAAAAGAACAACAGAAAGTAAGGAAAGTAAGAAAGAAAGAAAGAAAGAAAGAAAGAAACGCTTTCACTCAGTAATAACACACATTAAATAAATAAAGCTAAAAACACGTATAATGCCTTCCACTAATATTGGCACCCTTGGTAAATATGAGCAAAGATGGCTGTGACAAATTGTCTCAAAAAAATTGACAAAAATACTCAGCTCTAATGGATATCAAACAATTGCAAACATAACACAGGTTTATTAAAAAAAATACAAATAAATAAATTTTATATATATATAATATATATACTGGCACCCCTATGAATTCATATGAGAAAATATATGATTTAATACACCTGGGTAACTAGGAACAGGAAATTATTCAACCATGACTTCCTGTTTCACAGGGGTATAAATATGAGGTAACACATCAGCCAAATTCCCTTAGTCATTCATAACAATGGGTAAGACCAAGGAATATATCTGTGATGTGTGGCCAAAGGTTGTTGAGCTTCACAAAATGGGAAGTGGCTATAAGAAAATAGCACAAGCATTGTAAATGCCCATTTCCACCATCACAGTGATAATTAAGAAGTTCCAGTCAACTGGGAATGTTATGAATCAACCTGGAATTGGACGTGTGTCTATATTGTCTCAACACACTGTGAAGAGGACGGTTCAAGTGGCCAAAAAATCTCCAAGGATCACAGATGGAGAATTGCAGAAGTTAGTTGTGTCTTGGGGTCTGAAAGTCTCCAAAACTACAATCCAAGGTCACCTAAATCACCACAAGTTGTTTGGAAGGGTTTCAAGAAAAAAGCATCTACTCTCCAAAAACCAACTCAAGAACTCAGTCTTCAGTTTGCCAGACACTACTGGAAGTTCAAATGGGATCGGGTTCTATGGTCAGATGAAACCAAAATAGAGCTTTTTGGCAATAAACACCAGAGGTGGTTTTGGTGCACACAGGGAGGTAGCTATATGGAAAAGTACCTCATGCCCACGGTTAAATATGGAGGTGACATTTTGTTAGGATACATGGCATCATGGACTCTATCGAATATCAATAGATATTAAATGAAAACCTGACTGCTTCTGCCAGAAAGCTTAAAATGGGCTGTGGTTGGATCTTCCAGCAGGACAATGATCCAAAACATAGATCAAAATCAACACTAAAAGGGTTTACTGACCACAAAATCAAGGTCCTGCCATGGCCATCCCAGTCCCCTGACTTGAAACCCATAGAATACCTGTGTGGTGAACTGAAGAGGAGAGTCCACCAGCATGGACCTCGAAATTTGAAGGATCTGGAGAGATTCTGTATGGAGGAATCCCAGCTCTCAGTCTCAGGAGTCTCAGATCCCTTGCCATGTATTCTCCAACCTCATCAGGCATTATAGGAGAAGACTCAGAGCTGTTATCTTGCACAGGGAGGTAGCACGAAGTATTGACTAAAAAGGATTGACTAAGAATTGTTGCACACCTATATTTAAGAAAGAAATATTTTTTATAAACCTGTGTTGTTTTTGCAATTGTTTGATATCCATGACAGCAGAGTTTTTTTGTAAATTTTTTAAACAAAAGATCAAAAGGTTAAACAACGAAGACAATTTTCACAGCCGTTTTTGCTCATATTTACCAAGGGTGCCAATATTAGTGGAGGGCACTGTATAATGTGTTCACACAAAGAAACAAACTAAGCAAATGGAGAGAGAGAGGGGGAAAGAGAGAGATAGAGAGCGCAGATTTGTGTTTCTGTAGAGGACTGAAGGAAGGAATGCGAGTGAGGAATGACATCGCTCTCTAAACAACTCGGGATGAGGTCATCGCTTTAGACGGTGCTGCAGTTCTCACTAGAACCCTGCAGAGCCTGAGAGAGAGAGAGAGCGAGAGAGCGAGAGAAAGGGGGTGGGTATAATGGCTTTTCCAGATGTGCTTTTGCTCCTTTTCTTTCTGTCGCTACGAAAAAATGCGAAAGGTAGAAGACGTAAGAACATCTGGCGCCACATCTGCAAAGCAATCACATTTTCCTTTCTGGAATAAAATCTAAAAAAAAGTTTGAAGGTCCTTCAGGAAACTACTTTTTCTACTAATTGAGCTTTAAAGGAACAGTTCAGATAAAAATAAAACGTGCAGAGCGTTCACTTTACTCCAAACCCAGAACAACTGTCAAAATGCGTGCAGTGTGTGAGTCTTTATTTTCCTGTTGTTATTTTTGTTATATATGAGGAAAAGAAAGAAGCAGCGGAAAAGAAAGAAAGAGAAAGAAAGAAAAAGGAAAAAAGGAAGGAAAGAGGGAAACCAAGAAAAAGTAGAGAAAAAAGAATAAGAAAGATGGACAATGAGAGACAGACAGACAGAGGAAGACAAAAACAAACAGTACAAAAAGATAGAGGAATAGAAAAATAGTGAGAAAGAGAGACAGAAAGAGACAGAGGGAGGAACAGAAAGATGGACAGTGAGAGACAGATCCAAAGAGGCAGACAGATGAATTGAAAAACAGACAGTGAGAGATAGACAGAAAGATACAGACAGATGAATAGAAACAATAGACAGTGAAAGACAGATGGAAAGAGACAGACAGATAGCGGTATAGAAAGATAGACAGTGAGGGACTGACTAACAAAAAGACAGCCAGAATTCTGAGACAAACCAAAAGAAAAAGATACAGAGAGAGAGAGAGAGAGAGAGACAGAGATGGACAGACCGAGAAGAAGTAGAAATACAATGAGAGACAGAGAGTGAAAGACAGAAAAAATGACAGACAGAATGAGTGAGAGAAAGAGATAAAGAGAGAGAGAGACAGACGAAGGACCAGAGAAAAACAGATCTAGAGAGAAACAGACAGCGAGACAGACAGAGAGCCAGACAGAGGGTGGCAAATACACTGAAAGACTGACATAGTGAGTCAGTGAGAGACAGAAAAACAGATAGCGACACAAAAAGTTAAAGATAAGGGCAGAATGAGACAGATAGACAGAGAAAAAAATAAAGAAGGGTTGTGATACACACACAGAGCGAGAGAGACAGAGATAAAAATAAAAAAAAACATGCAGAGAGAGAGAGAGCAAAATAAAAATAAATCAATGCAGACAGAGAGACAAACTGACAGACAGATAGAGTGACAGACAGAAAGATGTATAATGAGAAAGAGGAGGGAGATATAGAGAGAGAGAGAAACTCAGAGAGAAAACAAATATACAGAAATACACAATTTCGAAAGGACAGAAAGATAGACAGATTCACACAGAAATAAAAAGAGAGAAAGAGACAGAAAATATAAACAGAAAGACAGTTAAGGAGAGAGAAAGACTGATGGACAAGAAAGGCAGACACAGGTAGAGAGAGAGAGACAGAGAGAGAGAGAGAGAGAGACAGAGAGACACTACCATAAAAACAGAAAGAAAGGAATAGAAAGACAGACAGTGAGAGACAAATGGATAGAAATACAGACACAGACTCAGTGAGTCAGACAGAAAGACAGACAGAGACTGAGAGACAGAAAGAGAGAAAGAAAGAAAGATAAAGTAATGCAAAGAAGCAAACAGACAGACAGACAGACAGACAGAAAGAGACAACGGAATAGAAAGAAACTGAAGAAACAGAGAGGGGACGCTTGAGGGGGTGGGCGTGTTCAGGGAGTGTCCAGCCTGAAACAAACTCCATCCTGGACTTTACCCGGATAGGAGGAGCTGGAGCAGGTCTGACTCCACCTCCTGGACTTTTTGTTTTGCAGCAAAAGCTACTTGAAAGTACTGGAGCAATATAAAAAGTAAGCACTCTTGATGAGGTTGAGAGTGTTCAGGCCGTGTCTAGGGCATGTCTTTGACATGCCCGGGCATGTCCAGCCTGAAACACACTCTGCCCCCAGGACTTTTGACTCGACTCAGCTCAGATAGGACTTTTTATTCTGTACCTGAAAATATTGGAGCAACATACAGAGAGAAGGTGCTTGTGGAGGGTGGGCGTGTTCAGGGTGTGTTCAGGGCATGTCTGGGGCGTGTCCCCTGCCTCTTCTTACCGTAGCTGTGCCGGAGACAGTGTGTGCGCTGGAGTCGGCGCTGGGCTCGCTGTGTGTGTGCGCTGCAGGATACATGTTCAGCGTGTGCTCGGGTACGGCGCTCGTGCCGGGGTACTCAGGGGCGGGGTGAGGGTGAGACGCCGGGTACTCAGTGGGCAGGCCATTCTGAGGGGGGGCGAACTGGGCGGAGGGGTATGGCTGGGCCATGGGCTCCGGTGGGGCGGGGGCGTCTTGATTACCCTGCAATAACACACACACATACACACACAGAGAGAGAAAGAAATTAGACAAAATCCGAAAAAAATTATATAACTTCACTTTTTTATTGGCATCCAGATGTGTTGAACTTTTTGCATTAAACCCATAAAGTGTCGAAATACCTGTGCAAAACGTTTATTATTATTATTATTATTATTATTATTATTATTATTATTATATATATATATTTTTTCAGATTTATTAATAAATGTAAAACACTTAGTTAAAATGAGTTTTCTTTCCTGAAAGTGAAGGTCTGACACAAGAAAATGAGGAAAAGGTGTGAAAGTGTGGAAAAGGGGTGCTAATATTTTATGTAAAAGCCATTGGGAATTAATAAAATGTGTAGAAAAGGGATTTAAAATTTTTTCTTATTGTATAATTATTATTTTCCTTCCTTTACAATAAATAATAACAATGAAAATATTAGATTTTCACTTGTTCCACTGAGTGCAATTATTTCATTATTATTTAAGGGTTTTTGTTGTGATTTTTAACAGGAATTCTTGACAACTTTTGACACCGTATCCTAAAACATACATGCAAAAAGACTTCTTTTTAAATAAGAGGACAGACAAAAAGTTTTAGAAAAAAAACAAAGTTTTTGAAAAAAAAAAAGACAAAAGATTTTGCAAAGTCTTGAAATTTTGATGATGCCTTTTACGTCAAGCGTGAACATCTGATTTTACTTTTTTGTTATAAAAAAAAATTGAGGGAAAAATGTCTAATCTACGCTTAACTTTGAGAAATCCTTGTCTGTTCTTGTAAGATCTGATGTCACCTTTTTTTGTTTGTTTCGATACCAATGCCTTCATTTGGTCAAAACGAATTTTTGTGACAAATTCCATTTATCATTTTTAGTTCTTGGTTAAAATTGTTAGAGTTAAATATATAAACAGTTCTCTCAACACTCAGACTTCCAAACGCTGCCAGATCAAATTATGAATCAAATTACATGACACTGCAAACAAACAAACAAGTGCGTTCGGGCACCAGACACACACACACACACACACACACACACACACACACACAATGTGACTTTTATTTCATGAGGAGCTTTCTCATTCGATCAGGATTATCCACTTAGGTGCACGCACAAACACAGAGAGAGAGAGAGAGAGAGAGAGAGAGAGAGAGAGAGAGAGAGCAACAGAGAGAGAAAGAGAGAGCCAGAGAGACAGAGAGAGAGAGAGAAGGAGAGAGCACATCTTTTCATGTCTAGTGTTTTTCTGAAGGAAATAGAAAGGCAAACGTGTAAAAAAAAAAACTTCCCCGCTGCTTTCTCTGCAGATGTTGTGCACATCACACCGTTTGCCATTAACACCATCACCGCCTCCTGCACTGACACCTCCGGAGATGGAGAGAGAGAGACAGAGAGCTAGAGAGAGAGAGAGAGAGAGAGAGAGAGAGCGAGAGCAGACGCCCGGTGCTGTAATTAGGCTTTCACTCGATTAGGAGTGCTAAACTCTTTAGGCCTGATTGTCAAAGATGAGAGATACATTTGTGTGTATGTGTGTGTGTGTGTGGAGAGAGAGAGAGAGAGAGAGAGAGAGAGAGAGAGAGAGATGGAAAAGAAAGAGAGTGGAACAGCAGTGGAGAAGGAGAAAAAAGGAGGAAGGAGAAAATAGATGGCAGACAGTCAGGCTCGGCTCCAGCGCTCCAGCCTCCTCCCTAATGAGAACCACATTTTGGAGGCCTGATCTCCGTTTTACGTGGCAGCGCACAGGGCTCACCGTTCCTCCACTCCAGAGAACCATAAAACACACTCCACAATCACTGGCAGACGACGCGTGCCATCACGTGAAACGTACTTCAACATGGATTTTTTTTAGTTCAGAAAATATTTGCAAAAAACCCCAAAACAAAACAAAACAAAAAAGACACACTACTTGTGGACACTACTCTGGACGTCTCATCGCTAGAAGGTTTAACCAGCTTGAAATGACTAAAGAAATCCATAATCATAGCCACACACACACACACACACACACACACACACACAGAGGAAAAAAGCCCACCAGCTGCTGATAAGAGGAGCTGAAGGGAGCTCAGTCTTTCTTCAAGGTGCATGCTGTGTATCTCTCTCTCTTCATACACACACACACACTGCAGCTTCTGCACAATATGCTCGCTAAGCAAAAAAAAAAAATTAAAAAATATACCTCTTCCACCATCTTGCTCCCTTTTTCCTCCATAAACTAAGCAACTGCCTCAGTCCTGAGCCCTGCAGCATCGGCCCCGAGCGAGCATCAATTATGGATGAGTGTGTGTGTGCGTGGATGTGTGTGCGTGTGTGTGTGTGTGTGTGTGTGTGTGTGTGTGTGAATGAGGGAGTGAGTGCAAGTGGGAGGGAAGTGAGGGGTGGAGAAGGAGGAGGAGGAGGAAGAGGAGGAAGTAAATGAGAGTCATGCTCTGAAATGTTTCACTTTTTCACTCTCTCTTCTTTTTTCTCTCCATTCTTCAGTTGTTGATGTTTTTATATTGTGTTTTTTTTTTTTTTCTTAAAGTTTGGAAGGCCAGATATTCAGTTAAATTGACTACAAGGCTGTAAAATAAATTGAGAGCAGTGAGTGGGTCTGGCAAAGACAACTAGGACTAGGATTTTTTTGCTATACAAAAAAAGTTAATAAGATAATTAAATAAATAAATAAATAGTAGAAAAAAGCGAATAGCAAAAAAGTGAATAAAAAAAATCTAATAACTTGATAATAAAGACCAAGAAAAGTAACTAGTCATCCAAAAAGCAAACAAGAACCACACCCCAAAACTATTCACTTCTTCTCTCTCCCTCTTTCTTTTTTTTCTTTTCTTTTCTTTAAAAAAAAAGTTTATTCACTTAATATTTAAGATATTTACTTAAACTGACTACAAGACTTAATACTACAAGACGCGATAAGTGGACAACTAGGGGGACAAAAGAAAAAAAAACCAAAACAACAAACAGCAGCTAGTTAAAAATATGCAAAATAATTAAACAATTAAAAAAAGACAAAAGACTGCTTAACAAATTATTTAAAAAAAACAATTTAAAAAAATCAACTAGTTACCTAAGTCAGGAAAAAGAAAACCCTAAAAAAAAGCGATTTAAACAAAAAAGCAAAGTGAAAACGGCACAAAACATCTAAAAAACAAAAACAAATGACGTGTAAAACATTTTAAAAATAAAAAAGTAACCCAAAGTTTAAAATTAATCTAATCACAACAAAAAACATAAAAAGCAATTAACTATATTTAAAAATGGTTAGTTAACAAAACAACAAATGGCTGAAAAAGTAAAAAAGTTGGTTAAAAAATTTGGTTAAAAAAAGGTTATAAATCAGTGACAAAATATGGAAATAACAGCAAATAAAACAACAAGCTAGCTTAGCAAAGAAGCAGAAAATAGTGAATAAATAAGTAAAAAAATGAAAGATTGAAAAAAGAAATAAGTACACAAGATAATTAACTAAAAAGAAAAAAAAACAGTGAGTAAAAATACCCTCAGAAAACAAGAGGGTAAGGTGTGAAAACCTGGATGCTGTGACCTTTCATCTTTCTCAAACGGTTTAAAAAAACTAAAAACAAAAACGAAATATAATGGTGGAAGGATTGAAAACTGTATTTCCTCCTGGTGTCAGCGCGAACGTTGTGACTGAGACACTGAAGTCCAGCTGTCTGTGTGTGAAGATTGATCACCTGTGATATTCATGCCATCCCACTTGATTTAGTAAAGCCATAAACCATGTGGCCCTGTCATATATCACACACACACACACACATACACACACACACACACACACACACACAAAGTAAAATCCTGGACCAAACCCGGGAAAACGGGCTGAGGTAAGACCGTCCCAAGCTCCTGCTGGCTCGGCCGCTTTCCCATGGCTCGGACGTTCGATCGACCTTCACCTCCTCTCGCTCAATGTGTTTGTGTGTGGGAGAGAGAGACAGAAAGAACCTGTAGGCTCTCCAACACAAAGCTGGATCCTGTCCAGACCCACAGGGTGCCACTTTGGCCATCAGTTCATCGACTTAAAGGGCAAATCGCTCCCTTGATGCCTTGTGGTCTCTCTCTCTCTCTCTCTCACACACACACACACACACACACTCATTATTTCCACCGTGTGCCACACGTCAAATCAGCCCCCATGACTTCAGAGCAATTCATGTTCTGCTTTTAATATGTAGCGTGCTAAACCTAGAGCAAGTCCAAAAACTCACCTGCTCACTATATAGGGCACTACTGAAAGTGCCCTCCATTTCGTGGCCTTGCCCCAAAAACAGTATAGTACAAATCCTACATGAATGCCCTGTTATTTAACATAATGCACTGTTTGAAAGGCGGGGCTTATACAATGAAACACCCCCACAGTGGCGTCATGATGGACAGACGTGTGATGACATACACCAGTCCCCTTCTCTACATCAGTGTGTTATAAAGTGTGTGTGTGTGTGTGTGTGTGTGTGTGTGTGATAAAGAGATAATTTCAGCTGTAGCACTGGTGTGTGTGCGCTTTTTTTTTTTTAACGTTTTGTGAGCAGCACTATCGGCGGGAACATCGACTTGCTTTCTCTCGCAGTAAACAAATTAATAATGCAGGAGGTTTTGTAGCGCGTTGCTGCGAACCGTTCCAAAAGTAACCCACTTCCCAACAGGGGGGCTTTTATCTTTTTTAAAATGATATGAGCCCGGTGCAGGAATGTGCCGCGCTAATGTAAGTGTGTGTTTTAACTCTGACGTGACCCGAGCTGATCTCGGCGAGGAAGGTTCCTGAGTGAGTGGGTGGAGGGAGAGCGAAAATGTGTGTGTGGGTGCATGTGCGCGGATGAGAAGGTGTGTTTGTGTTTGCGCATGTGCACACGTGCATGCATGTATGTTTTTTTCTGTGTGTGTGTGTTTAGGTGTATGCACATGCTTGTGTATGTATATGTGTGCAAATGTGTATGCATATTAAATGTGCGCATATGTGCACACGTGTGTGTGTGTGTGTGGACTGAGTTAATGCATGAGGCCTGTGCATGGGCCAAGAAGCCTCTGCCTTCTTCCCCCATTATCATATTAGCTTGCATTAGCAACTCTCAGCTGATCTCTATCTCTCCCGCTCGCTCTCTCGTCCCCTCTTCCCTCTTTCGCCTACTCCCTCTTTCTACATCTCTCTCTCATGCAAATGAAGACGTAAAGTGGAATCAGTTCATCAATCACACTCACATGGGGATAACATGGCGCGGGAAGAGGATTAGCCACGTCCTCTCCGGACCCCGCACGGGTCTTTCTCCTGTCACACACACACTGACTATAATTAAACATCTTAACCCTTATGATTTTAGGATTTTTCCAACAGAATCATTTACAAAGACACGTCAACTTCCGTGAGGAGGATTTGCAAATCAGGAGCTGTCTCCATTTCCAGAAATACTCTTTATATCTCTAATCAAACACAAAAAGACAAGGAATGTCCAGGGTTATTTCATTCTGCAACACTCTGACCAAATAATGCACCCCTCCATTTTTCCAGTTCATATTTCTACAACGTAAGACCGAGCCCTGTTTCATTTCCAAGCCAAGCGGTTTGAGACAAAGCCACTGCAGGCGCCAAAGTGCATCCCCGAGCAGTTTAATTAGAATTAAAGAGCTGATATGGATTAAGCGGTGCACCATGACAAACGTAAATCCTGTCAATCATGTAGGATCACGAAAGGGAAATCAGCATGGCCGCCGAAAAACACTCATCCGCTATTCTGCTGGATTCTCACACACCTGCCCATCAACCCTGCCTCTGGCATTGACATTTCAATACTTCCCAAGCACAGAGAGCCACACACACACTATTTTATCAGTGCTTAGGATATTTAGGGGTAAGTATATCACCTCAAAATGCATCTGGTAAGATTCAGTGTGATCTATGAGATGGTAAAACCCCTACAAGTATCCACCCCCCCCACCCAGGTTCATATACACAATTCTCCACTGGCATACAGCCAAGTGCCCTCTATTGTTCAAGACTATGGGGAAAGCCGCAAAAGCCCTTGTTCGTCCAACCATACATGACATTTTGCAACTGGAGACTACCAATTTGAGGTAGGCTTGCTGCCATTTCTTTGGCCTAACGCCGCAACAAAGATGCAAAAAATAGCATCTCGAGAGCAGGCGTTCTTGAGAGTCGCTAGTGGAGTCTATTTTGAGCACGCAAAAACATGCAATCACAACCAAGTTCCTATTTCAAACACTGCTGGCTGAATTCCACTGTTTTTTTTTCAGCCAGGAGTTTGGAGACGATGTACAGCGCGTGTGTACGGAGAAACAGTAATGATGTCTCCAAGTGTGGAAGACAGTGGCTCCTGGCCTCATTATTTCAGATGCAGTCCCATCTACAGGCTGGAGCTTAGGGAAAAAAAAACAGTGATCAAAAGCATCGGTTCCCTCCTCCACCATTTTCCCACCGTTTCTCACTCAGATGAGACGGAGATGTGATACAATCATCTTTACATTGTTTTTTTGCTGAGAGGTTTTGGGTTTCCTTCTCATTTTACTTCAGCAGACTAATATATTGGCAGATAGAGGGCAGAATAACAGCAGAATAAATAAGAAGTAATATCATAACATAACTTCTTTTAGTGCCACTTATTTTACTTTTACTTAGTATTTATTTAATTACTTGCATTTAGTCTATTTACATATTATTTTTGCTGTTTGCTTATTACCTTCCACCCATAACTTTACCACCTTACCTATCGATTTGGCGAGCTATTGACCAACTGATCTATTCACCCACCAACAAACCAACCATCCTGCATACCAACTCATAAATTACTTTGCGAGCCAATCTATAAACAGTTCTACCCACCAACCAACTAACCAGTCCACTCACCCACCAACCAACCTACCAACTTAGCAATTAATTAATGAATCTACCTACCAGGCAATCACCCACCAAACCACCAATCAAAGAACCTACCTACCCAGCAATCAACCAATAATTAACCTAGCTACTCGCCAATCAATAAACCTAACAACTAACCAACGTCTAAAACAACCTACCTGCCAATAAATCAATAAACAAACCCATCCACTCAGGAAATTAGTATTCAACATATCATACTGCCCACCCAAAAACCAACCCACCAAATCACATAAATGGTTAACCTACTAACCTACTTAACCAACCAACCCCCCAGACAGTAACCAGCCAATCAACGAACATTTCTACCCACCAATTAGCTTACCTACTTATCCACCCAACAGCTGACCTACCTAACAACAAACCAACCATCCAGTCAATCAATGAACCTACCTATGTACCCATTATCAATTAGCCTATCTACATATCCACCCAAAATTCAGTCAACCAACCAAACATGGAACCTCAATGAACACACCCATCCACCACTAACCAACCTATTCAACAACTAATGTATCTATCCATCCACTAAACAATATCTATCTATCTATCTATCTATCTACTTACCTACCTACCTATCTATCTATATATCTATCTACTGTATTTATCTATCTATCACACCCTGTGTCTCACTCACTTGGATACTTGCTAAGACCCTCTGGTCGTTTTAGAAATTCTCTGTCGGGAAAGTCGAGAGAAGCAGTTGGCAACGGTACAGGAGTGGAATGTCAATGACATCATGCAGAGAAGAAAGGGAATATGCATGTGGGAGAGGGAGTGAGAGAACCAGATGGTAGATACGTAGTCTGAGTGTCCTTTGCAGCTGTTCCTCTTCCAGTTCTCCTTTGATACACATCAATCCTGAGCGGCTCTGCTTCGCTCCACATGACAAGAGTGTATACATCTCCAAAGTGAAGGCCTGTAACCTTCCTCAGAGCCACCGTGCTGGAACAAATCTGCTTTCCATCCCAAGCTGCAAATCTCATGTTCTAACCGGAGTGAACTTTGGAGCAGCTCAGCTGGCTGTGTCCACCCTGTGCACTCTTTCCTCTTTGTCTTTTTCTCTCTTTCTCATCCCTCTATTGCTCTCTGTGGACCCTCAGTCCCTGCTGGGTTTGGCACACTGCAGCAGAAAGTGCTCAGCATGTTGGCTCAAAATTGTCACGGTCGCTAATAAAGCAAGGTCATTAGACAGCCATGTTTTGGCTTAATTTGGCTTAATCATCCGCTCAAGTTCACCAACTGGAACGCGCACACACATGCATATACACATCTGTAATTACTTATTGTCACAGTCATATGGGTGAAGGTGGCACTCGCAAACCGACACGGCCATATGGAGTCTGTATGGAACCTGTCATGCTTGCTTTACAGATCTTAACTTACTGAAAAAAGGGCAAGAGTGTAGTATATAGAAAAATGAGTGCAGCTTTGTAAAGCCAGTATGTTTGTCTTGAAGTATGACAGCCCGTAGAGGAATACGCATCATGCTCGTTGACATCCTAAGGCTAAGATCGACATGGCACATGGATCACTTCCTGAACTACCTTTTCAACTCCCGACGTCTGCATCCTTCCCTCTTTCCTCCCTCTGAAGCCTCTTGTTAGAGGAGCTGTGGACTCCTTTGTCATGTTTGCTGTGTTACAGCATGAAAGAAATGGGGCAGGATGGGGGAGAGCTCAGCGATCCTGCTCCAGGCTAACACGCAGAACATTCACAGAGCAGAAGCTTACTTAACAGCAAAAAAGAATACACAGGAACGTGCTAGCAAACCAAACCTGACGCAAGGAACAATAAAGAGTGGTCTGTGAGGCCTTGGAAGTTATCCAAGAAAGTCTCCAAGGCCTTAATTACATTCTAGCGACATACTAGGCCCACTGCTGGTGGCTCAGTGGCCCTAAGTGACTGTTTATATCACTCCAGGCTAAACCTCTAACAGGCAGAACACTCACAGAGCTGAATCTGGCAAGAAAGAAGGCTTTGGAACACACCAACACACCAAACTTGATGCAACATACAATAAAGATTACCCTGTGAGGCCTTGGAAGTTATCTACCCTGTTCCCAGAGTTGTTTCTGAACCTTTTGGGGCCCTAAGCAACATTCTAGGGCCCCCTGGTGGCTTGTGGACCTTAAGTGACTGTTTATACCACTCCAGGCTAAAACTCTAACATAAAGAATACAAACCAGCAAGAAAGGATTGGGAATGCGCTAGCATACCAAACCTGACATAAGGTTCAATAAAGATCGGTCTGTGAGGCATCGGATGTTATCTAAATAAAAGCCGCCAATCCATTAATAACATTCTAGCACTGAGGACAGGGCTGTTTCCATGGCCCCCCTGGTGGCTCAGGAGGTCTAAACAACTTTGGATATCGCTTATAGCTAGAGATTTCTCTTTGGGTAAATATTGTATAAGGAGATCACAAGTTCAAGTACCTTTAAAAGAACTGCACTTTCGTCTGTCATCTTTTCAAACTTTTTGTTCTGCATCTCAGCAATCGACTAGTTTACAGTGTGGATGTGTGCAGGGTTAGAGTCCATGTGAACGGCACACTAGACACAGCTAACAGTAATGAATGCTAAGAGTGGTGGCAGATCAGGCCTGAGTCATCAGCCAGCCTGTAGCACTGAAGCGAGAGCAGGACAGCACACAATGAAAGACACACTCACCTCTCGGAGACCCACACACAGAGCTATTAAAAGACTTTTCTCTACTTAGCTCAGGCAATCAGAAACACAAAGGCTAGCTGCTTAATGTCAGGATGTGAAAGCATTTTTGTGTGTGTGCAGTTGTGTATCATAGTCACTACAGCACTTTTGTGGCTGTGCTGATAAAACGTTTCAGTGTCATTCCATGTTTCCATGTTTAGCCCGAGCCACGTGATGGCTCGTGGATCCTCACCCCCTGACTTGCCGAACAATATGGCTGCTGTCACAGCTGCGAACGCGGCCCGAACACGCAGTGCTCATCAGGCCAATGCTTGTCAGGTACAGGTGACATTAATTACAGGCATTATTTACACAGCTGAAACACGAGGTGGCAAGGTGGCTCTGCACCGGGCTGTTGAAGCTCATTTCCACCCCCTGGTACCCTCCATGCCTTTTCCCCCCTCTCATAGCACTGTCTTTCTCTGTTCTAAAAAGAACGCGCTGAAAGAACATTAATCACACATCACTGTTAACCTTGAAATCATGTCACTTCGTCTAGCTCAGCTGTATGCACATGGTCTGATGATGTTCAGCTTGAGCAGCCTGCAAATATGCAATCCTGTTGATTTTGTTAAGCAAAACTTCCTGCCTCAAAGCCAACTATTGAAATGGTTCCAAAAAATATGTACAGGTAATCACAGTATTTGCTTACGATTTTTTAAAGGAGTGGTTTGTAATTTTTACAGCCCACTGCTGCCAAATTGTAAATGCTTCTCCGCAAATGATCTCACCCTCTCTCTTTTGATGCTACTTATACCTCATGAGTTACCTTTTAAGAAAAAGGGGCAGAGTTGGGAAGCTTTGTACCTGCTTGGGGTGGAGCTTATTTCCAGCAACTTTTTTTTTTTTTTAATTACAGTGACATTATTTTATGAATAAATAACCTTTCTTGTCCCCTACAGAAATTTGCTTTTTGTAGTGCCTGTATTGATAGTAGATACAAGAGCTCACTGAAATTAATTCAGTATTATTAAGTTTATGCAGTGTAATGAACATGCTCATATGCTTGGTAGAGTAACATTAAATGCGCTTTTTAGGAAATGATTGCATTTGTCTTTTGGAAACTAACTTGGGAAGTCTGAGGGAAAGAAATGCTAAAACCTTTAACAAATCAACATAATTTTTCATCAGCTAAATCTAGAGTAAAACTAACAATAACCAAATGATTACAATATGAATATAACTAGCATTTAATTTGATCAAATTACTGAAACTAAATCCAGTTAAATAAACACTGATTCAGTTGATGCAGGACAGATGAAATGAGAGAAAAAAAGGGATCAAGACGGCCAAGAACAAAGGCTGAGCTTTTCGCCCCAGATGTTGTGTGGGTCTCTGTAGGTTGTGTCGTGGCAGATGTTACGAAGCAGAACTGCATGAGGTTATAACCAGGCGCACAGGTACACTAAGAGCAAGACTAATCAGTCACAGATGGACACATGCATCGAGCGGGCCAGGACGCGCAGATGTCCGTGTCAGTTGGTACCCGTGCCAGCCGGGCCCATCTCCAATTACTTATTCCAATCACAACAGTACATTGTGTCAACATGTCTATTAGCAAAATCTAAATGAGAAACACTTTAAAGAATTCACAATAACACGCGCACACAGATTACATTTCACGCTTTCACTCAACATCTTATCAACAATCATCATGCTTGTTTTTTAATTTTAACCAATTAATCCCGAGGCAGATTTCTGCGTCACATCACTACACACATTTCTGCACGACTGAATCCAGAAGACTGGCATCTGTCATAATTACGTTAGCTTTTCAGGACGAGCCGTGCCGTCTAACAAGATGCATCCCGTCGCTGCCAGATGTTTGTTATGAATGTTTACACTGTGTAGTAACCCAAGCTATTAATTTAGAACTTGTAACATAAAAATACTCCAAAAGCAAGCACAACATAAAAACATTAGCGTCAGCTGCTGTAAAAGACGCACTATTAATTTTAGCAGAGGATGCAGCATCTCTGAACGTGGCCCATCTGTTAGCCTTCCAAATGACCCAAATTGCTTTGCGAACGTGCTATGTACAATTATTCATACAACATGTCACACATATTAGGGGTATACTTTTATGACGGTATCAACGCATAACATTTAGGGTGCCATCTTTCTTTCGGACTATTTCCCCAGTGCATATGCATCAGCTCTGATTTCTATGGAAAGTGTCAGTTTTGCTCAGAGGGACTATCTCGCAGGTTAAAGGAAAAGATCAGGATCAAGGGCTGTATGTTAAATGTGTGACTGCTGGAAGCCCCGGGATTTAAAGTTGGCTTACTGAAGGTCTGCACCTATCAGATTTCCCCACCATGTGTCAAACACTTTCTTCGGAAAGCCACAAACTGTCAGATGGCATCTTTTTCCCCTGGGCTGAGAACTCCCACGCTAAGAAATGATGCTGTCTTCCAGTTCGGTCCTTCTTTTTTTATTAGCATTTTAAAGAGACATTCTCCGTCCGATATCCGTGGGTTTGCATGCTGAATCTGAATGCTGTGTTCCGGTCAAAAGTGGAACAATCCTAAAAGTGCATTTTCCAAATTTTTAATGGACAAATTTATAGATTATGTTCAAGTCATTATAAAACAAAATGGTGATTCTAATTATTATTAAATTCCCTCCATCATTGTTTCTTGGCTCATTTAGAGTATGGCGGATGCTCCACATAAACGTATTCAAAATGTGTATAGTTGTTCTTATGGTAATGAGATGTTTATTTAACATTTATGGATGTTACAGAGTCTTTAGTAACAGTCAGAGGAAAAGCTGTAACTTTTCCGCCATCTTCAGAACACAGGAGTTTATGCTTTGTGGTTTCTCTGTAACATGACAAGCTGCGTATTTTTGTCTCCAAGAGAAAGAATAAAGAGAGGCTGGAAAAACAATCATGTTGTTCAACCTCAGGATCAGTTTTCCTTGACACTTTCACTGAAGAGATCGATATCCTGGAGGGTTGGAGAACACACCAAAGGTAAAACAGTGGTGCAGAGTGGCAGTGGTGGCTCAACAGTTAATACTCTGGGTTAGTGATCAGAAGGTCTGGAGTTTAAGCTCCATTACTGCCAAGCTGCTACTGTTGGACCCTTGAGCAAGGCCCTTAACCCTCTCTGGTGCCGAATCATGGCCAACCCTGCACTCTGGCCCCAGCTTCCTAACAAGCTGGGATATGCGTAGAAAAGAATTTCACTCTACTGTAATGTATAGTGACAAATAAAGGCTTCTTCAAATCAGAAAACAGCATGATTTACACCAATCTGTACAGACAGATTGCAGGAGGATTCCCAAGCATGGGAATGGCTTTTGGGCATAGATTTCCATAAATATAGTTATATACTGACTATATTTATAACTGAGACATTGAGGTCTTGCTATAAAATCACATCCAATGTCACGGCTCAGCATGACATCTGTTGCTGGATTGTAAACACAACAGGAAGACAGGAAGAGGTGTACTGGAGATGAGGAGGGTGAATTTTAGTGTCCAAGATGAATCCGATGGCTTTTTGGCTCGGTGGATGAGGAAATCCACGGCTTCAGGAGATTCTGGGGATCTGAATGTAACACTGCTGAAGCTCCAACAGCCTGACCAAGGTAGTGGACTAACGATAATGTTCTGTGGCTGAAAATGTCCCCATAAACACCTACACACACTGACACACACACACACACACACACACACACGTCGCTGACAAAACACATTAACATTCAAGATCTTGGCTGCAACCTCTTCACTTTTACATACAGAGGATCTGCATGCATACATACACACACACACACCAATGCTCAATATGTGTGTGTGGGTGTGTGTGTAGTGCAACTGGTCTCTAATTGCGTAGTGAGCCGCCAGTACGTATGCAGACAACTTATTGACAGATCCGCAAGAGCATCGACCTGACAAAAACACGTTGATTAATTACGAGCCATCCAAGACAATTAGCCAGAATGGAATGCAAAACAACTTCTACGCGCATGCACATGCATGCACATACACACACATATACACACACACACACCAACCTAGCCTCATTTAAGCCCAGCGAGGATACATCAAACAATTTCTTTTCCCCGCGTTTCCAGGGCAACGCTAATATGCTAGTGTGCCGGTTTTACTGGAAAGCATTTGGCTTGACAGTTTTAAAAATGATTTAGAAGCCGGCTCAGGATGGCTGCATTATCTGGCCCACCATAAATCCTCCAGCTGATGATGCTCTTTGAAGAAAAAGCAGGCGATTCGCTTTGCGGTTTGGCCCGGAAACTAGTAGTTACGTAGTAGTAGTAGATGAAACATCCCCAGGTTACTCCACTCCTATTTGTTTTTGAGGTTGTTTTTTTTTGTGAGCCTTATTGATATTTTATATTCGCAAATGCTGTTTGTTAGCGCGTTTAGCGAGGGCAGTCATGCTGACAGAGATCAAAAGAAGAGGAGAAGAGATGCTGCACTGCTGCCTCCATCTCTTTTGTACTTTTCTGGCTTTGCATCCATTTCTTAATTGGTTTACTAGCAAACTTCAGACAACAAATGAGACACCGCTTTCATCTGCGGCATACACACCAACGTGAGATGACGGGAATGAACTCATCCGAATCTGACGGCCAGAACACAACAACTCAGAAATGAATGAGACCGCAACTCAAAGAGGACATGACCAGGGCTCAGTTATGACAAGTTTAGGAGGGTTTCACAGCATTTGGATGAAAAATAACCCAAGTGAAATGAAACCATCATATAGAGCAGAACTTACGCTTGGGCCACTTTCATTTCAGGTTTGGAATGAATGTGAACCAAGCATACGTTCTGCTCTATACAATGGCTCAATTTCAGTCTTGACCTGTAGCTGTGACCTGGCAGTGTCACAAATTCCCCCACCTCAGTATGAATCATGGGTCCCAGCACAGCCAGCTTTTGGTCCCCAGTCCTGTCTTAATGGTTTGTTTCCCTAATGTGTGCACCTGTTCTGTCTTCATCCCTTAATCAGTCTGTACATTTATACTCTGTTGTTCCTGCATTTCAAGAGAGAGAAATAAAAGAGAGCTGGTCAGGGAACAAACTGTAGCACATTTCTTTCACTGATGGTCTTACGTAATTAAATCTACCATATTAGTTTCAGAATCATGTTTTGAATGAGTATTTTTTTTTTTTAAATATAGGTTTTTCTACAAAACATTGTGTTTCCTTTTTGTTAGTGGTGCTTGAAAAACTACATTTAATCCTACCCTGGATCTTGTTTCTTTGTTGTTTATACATCCGCTGACACGTTTCATACTCGATTCTCTCTCTCTGGGCACCGACACAGCATTTCCTGTTATAAAATCCCACATACTCTTTCTTTTCGGCTCTATTTTTAACACCCCCTACCCCCAACCCCAACTCCCTTAAGCTCTTTTTATCTCACCATGACTGTCTCTCCACTCCTGATTTCTATCTTCCTCTCTTCCGATCTCATTCTCTCTCTCTCGTTCTCTGTTCTGTCTGTCTCCCTCTCTCTCCCCTACACCTCCCCGTCTCTGTGCGTTGTCGTGTTTCCCGGCACTTACAGTAAGCGAGATGCATTAGATTAAGATTAGGTAATGGTGAGATGATTGATGGAGGTGGCTGGCCTGTGCTGCAGAGGTCCAGGAAAATAAGCAGGCGCTGCATATTACGGCCCGCAGATTATACAGGCCGCTGATAGAATAATGTCATTTCGACGGCGGGCTAAAATTGAACTGTCAAGAACTGTCAAATGCACAATAACGCACTCGGGAGAGGCTGAGTAGTGAATGGGATCGGACTTGCTGGCTCAAAAAGTCTGACGCCGGATGGCCATGGTGGTCTGCAAGCCTGGATGCGCTCGGTTTCTAGATGCTCACGTACCATTTTACATTTTTAATTAATGGTGCGGTGTTTATCTTGTGCAGTAATGTTACAAGTCTTTCTAGATCATTTTTTTCTGCCATTGTAATACTTATGCAGTACTTTCTCTTTTAAACAGGAATAATACTAAAATATATTTTCTAGCATTTTTTTCCATGTGAAATGACTTTTATCCCATTTTATTTATACTCAGGAGGATTGCCATGTTCAAGAAGGTTGTTTTGTTTCTGAAAGTTGTTTATAATGCCTTAAAGAGAGATTTTTAATTTATATTATTTAAAAATACCTTTAAATAGACACCACTGGGACTTCCTGTTATAAGTAGTAAAAATGCAATAATTAACAGATTTATATATGTATGATTAAAACCTGAATTTACATTATAAATATGTTTATATTTGTCTATAAGTGTAGTAATGTAAGCTCGGGCCTAAGCTTTTAGACATCATCCTGCTTTGAGCAGAGCACTTCCCCATCACACGAGCTCCTCATGAATATTCATGCTTTTCTTTCTGTCTAAAGTCTATAGCCTTTAAGCAAACCCTTTGCAAGCCAACACTGTATTATCACCAAACCTATAATCACCCGTGCATGTGATAAATGTAGAATGCAACTCTCCAGCTCGCTTTTTTTTAAACTTTCACTGGAGGATTAAAGACGCAGATATCATCGCTTCCTATAAGCCACAAATCAATAGCATGGAGCTTGTTGGCTCTCTGATGGTGCAGGTTCATTTAGGTAATGGTCTAAAAAGGCAGTGGAGGAAAAAAAAAAGAAAAGAGAGGGGGGAAAAAAGGTTCACGAGTA
This sequence comes from Ictalurus furcatus, assembly GCF_023375685.1. NCBI lineage: Eukaryota > Metazoa > Chordata > Actinopteri > Siluriformes > Ictaluridae > Ictalurus > Ictalurus furcatus. The sequence goes on along the minus strand of NC_071256.1, from coordinate 18,511,665 downwards.
ATAGAGAAAAGCTCCAGACAGAACAGGCCACTTATGGCAGAGCCAAGTGGATCAAGGCCAATTAGTGATCCTATGGTTCTGCAGTAATAGAGCCGAGTCTGGGGGTAAAGGAGGCATGGAGGGGGGTCATGGGGGCCACCGGGTGTGGCTGGGCACATAATTTCATCATTTATCAAAAAAGAATCTAAAGACTGACTCGGATTATACTTATCATCGAAGACTGCATTATTTATACACAAACCAAGACAAGACAAGAAATCTTTTTTAAGGAGCTGAAACAGATCTGAATATCCTATTTGCACATCATTTGCTTTATATATAAATATATAAAGCTATACATATAAATAAATATATACAGTATCTCACAAAAGTGAGTACACCCCTCACATTTTTGTAAATATTTGATTATATCTTTTCATGTGACAACACTGCAGAAATGACACTTTGCTACAATGTAAAGTAGGGAGTGTACAGCTTGTGTAACAGTGTAAATTTGCTGTCCCCTCAAAATAACTCAACACACAGCCATTAATGCCTAAACCGCTGGCAACAAAAGTGAGTACACCCCTAAGTGAAAATGTCCAAATTGGGCCCAAAGTGTCAATATTTTGTGTGGCCACCATTATTTTCCAGCACTGCCTTAACCCTCTTGGGCATGGAGTTCACCAGAGCTTCACAGGTTGCGACTGGAGTACTCTTCCACTCCTCCATGACGACATCACGGAGCTGGTGGATGTTAGAGACCTTGTGCTCCTCCACGTTCCATTTGAGGATGCCCCACAGATGCTCAATAGGGTTTAGGTCTGGAGACATGCTTGGCCAGTCCATCACCTTCACCCTCAGCTTCTTTAGCAAGGCAGTGGTCGTCTTGGAGGTGTGTTTGGGGTCGTTATCTTGTACTTTGGGGTTGTTATGCTGGAATACTGCATACTGATCATGCTCTGTTTCAGTATGTCACAGTACACGTTAGCATTCATGGTTCCCTCAATGAACTGTAGCTCCCCAGTGCCGGCAGGACTCATGCAGCCCCAGACCATGACACTCCCACCACCATGCTTGACTGTAGGCAAGACACAATCGTCTTTGTACTCCTCACCTGGTTGCCGCCACACGCTTGACACCATCTGAACCAAATAAGTTTATCTTGGTCTCATCAGACCACAGGACATGGTTCCAGTGATCCATGTCCTTAGTCTGCTTGTCTTCAGCAAACTGTTTGTGGGCTTTCTTGTGCATCATCTTTAGAAGAGGCTTCCTTCTGGGACGACAGCCATGCAGACCAATTTGATGCAGTGTGCGGCGTATGGTCTGAGCACTGACAGGCTGACCCCCACCCCTTCAACCTCTGCAGCAATGCTGGCAGCACTCGTACGTCTATTTCCCAAAGACAACCTCTGGATATGACGCTGAGCACGTGCACTCAACTTCATTGGTCGACCATGGCGAGGCCTGTTCTGAGTGGAACCTGTCCTGTTAAACCGCTGTATGGTCTTGGCCACCGTGCTGCAGCTCAGTGTCAGGGTCTTGGCAATCTTCTTATAGCCTAGGCCATCTTTAAGTAGAGCAACTATTCTTTTTTTCAGGTCCTCAGAGAGTTCTTTGCCATGAGGTGCCATGTTGAACTTCCAGTGACCAGTCTGAGGGAGTGTGAGAGCGATGACACCAAATTTAACACCTGAGACCTTGTAACACTAACAAGTCACATGACACCGGGGAGGGAAAATGGCTAATTGGGCCCAATTTGGACATTTTCATTTAGGGGTTTACTCACTTTTGTTGCCAGCGGGTTAGACATTAATGGCTGTGTGTTGAGTTATTTTGAGGGGACAGGAAATTTATACTGTTACACAAACTGTACACTCACTACTTTACATTGTAGCAAAGTGTCATTTCTTCAGTGTTGTCACATGAAAAGATATAATCAAATATTTACAAAAATGTGAGGGGTGTACTCCCTTTTGTGAGATACTGTATCAGTCATCATATATTTTGTTCAGAGATAAGCCAATCTGTCATTAACCTGAAACAGTGAACTGGACCAGGTAGTAATTAGTAGTTCATTATTTCAGTTATAAATACATCATAATCTGACATCTGATACTAGGTGATGCTATGTGACGTGACTTTATTGCACTAATGAACAGATGACACAGAGTGACAGATGACCTGGACGTATTTCACTATTAATGCTGACAATCAAAGGGTCAAAAAGACTGCAATCTGTGCTCTGTGAATATATCAAGAGGAGGAGAGAAACTTCCAACAATACAAAAAAGTAAAACATCTTAAACATAAAAGTCAGTACCAGGAGTTTATCGCTAGCTGCACACACTAGATGGGTAAGAAAATGCCTCAAGATGACACTAGGTGAGCTCTAGTATGTTGGTTAGCCGCAATCGAAAACAAGTTTTTTCTTCACGCGATCCATGCCAACTAATAGCTAGTAGCTAGCTAAAAACTTCAAAATCAACTCTGCACTTTCCCTATTCACTTTCTGTGCACTTTCCATTGCCACTATCTAAACATTAACAGAGCTATATAGAATGCTTTGTGATGTAGGTTGCGCAATTTTGTAAATACGAATACCAAACAATGTCCTACTCATACTCTGTCTGACAAAGATGGGTTCGATGCAACACATGTTTCTATAAACAGACTCTTTTTAAGTGATTTTTAGATACATCACATTTGATGTGTCATATTTAATATAATCAGGAAATGCTAGGCTTGATAACTGGTGTTAGCTAGGGAAAAGTACCATTCAAATGCTTAAAAAGTATGAAATTATCAAGTTCAGAACCATAGCATTGTCCCTGACTTAATGAAAATAATTTAATATTAAAAATGTTAAAAACCATGGGATCTTCAAATTTATTAAAATTCTAAAACAGAGAAGCTCCTAACATGGAGTCCATCAATAAGCCCCGCCTTTTTATCCAATACAAACCAACCTTATTTGCTTATATTTCTCAAGACAAACGATGTAAGATTATTTAAGAAACATTTTGGCGACAATTTCCTTACTCAATCCTTAGCACATACTGACTCTTTGAATTCTTCATGCTTTCCGTCTTTGTCTTCACTTTTTATGCAACATTAATTCGCAGAAAAAAAGAAAAAGTCCCCTGTCGCCTCAGCATGAGTGTTTAAAATATTCCAAACCAAAGTCTCCCATAAGACATAACTCATGCTGACAATGCCATCTGCGAGGCAATCCCTGCATGCCCGTCTCTGGCAGACATCTTGAGAGCGGATGATTAGATGTTCTTGTAGATCAGCGATTACCATGACGGCGGAATTGACCTCACTCGGATTTCTTCACTGATTTCTTCATCGGTTGATACTTACCAATCAACTTAAAACGTAAATTAATTAGGAACTGATTGAAAAATCCAGAATTTACTGAGGAGATTGTGGTTTAAAAGTCATGAGTTAGTAAAATTAGTCCAAAATTCTGTATGACTCAGTTGATTCTTAACATTGTTTAACATGGGGTTTTTCCACTGCACATTCAGAAACAAGAGCAGGCCCATACTAGAACCATGGAACTTAAGGTTCTAGTTTGTTCCCTTCCAAACTGGAAGTAAAAGATTGAGGAAAAAAAAAAGCAATGACATCATTGTTATGTAGCATGACGACACTGCTGTACGATCAACACTGAATACTAGCTTGGATCAGCATCGTTCATTTGTCTGGACACTGTGCAGGAAAACAGGCATACTGTTTCGGATACCATCCCCTGGATGGGACACCAGTTACAATCACGTTCCTGCTATTTTACGTAAACACAGGCAGACAAAATAAATACATTGATAAAAATCTGTGCAGAAACATAAAAATAAAACAGCAACAAAATTTTCTGTGGCTTTTTCAATGTTTTATGTAAAGCTGTATCGTTAACCAATCACTGACCACCAGTTTTATTCATGCCAACATGACCCGAGTACCATTCGTTGCTGTACAGCTATGTACTGATCTTAATTTGGTACCTCTAGATGGATTGTTTGGTAAGAGACTAATGGTGCAGTTGGAAAAGGGCCATGATGACAGATATAGGTTATAAGCATTCTTTGGTTTGTCCATCTTGGGGAACCAATATGGTACTGGAACACTGGAAGGAAAAAAAAACACCACACAGTTACAGTTTTTCTGGTGCCGAATGTTCTGGTACTTAGTGCAGTGGAATAAAAGGCCATGGTCAGAAATACAAGATCTGTCTAGTGATTTAAAGGGTTCCATGTGGGAGATGCTTTTAATGCTTCTATGTAGAACCCTAAAACAATGCATTTGCCATTCAGAAGCTAAGCTTTAAGCACCCGAAGTACCATTAAGGAACTGTTTTTTCTAACTCTTAGTCTCATTTATTAAAAAAAAAAAGTTATACAGATTTTGAGAAAGCATTAAAGGTACTACGTAGAACCCTACAACAGTGATTCCCATTCAGAAATGTGCTATGGAGTTCTGCAACACTAAATGCAACTATAAACGGATTAAAAAAAACATGACGTGCCTTTCTTTAATAAATAAAAATAAACTGTGCTCCTTGGCAAATTGCTGTGGTAGAAGAGGAATAATCAACTTCAGTAACGCCATTTCATCACTCCACTCCATTGTTGATTATTTTCCTATAACAGCATGACACACATTACATTTTTTAAACAATATACAGATCTTAATATAATTTTTCTGGCCTCAGATGCACAGCGCTTCTTTTCAGCCAGTACTAAAGGTATTTGGTGGATGGATCCCGACCACGATGTTATTCATCACCACAAAAAAACACTGCCACACACACATACACACACACACACACACACCCCGCTCCTGGATTGTTCTGGAGGCAGATGCGCCCCCGTTTGTCAATGTCACCACGGATATCCATATATACAATGCAATTAAAGATAAGCCTAATCTCACATGGCCAATGCTACATCTTAGTTTTTTCCCTCTTCCCTATACAAGCTTTCGCTACGTACAAACCACAGGAATTAGCTGCCCATTCACGTCCTTTAAATTAAACTCAAGACGATGTGAAAACACAGCAGGGGAGAAAAAAAAAGCATAAACAGTACGCAATGAACGTGTGAACATGGATTTGAACTTTAATGAACAACGGCGGTGTAGATTGGCCGAGTCACCACTCACACGCTACCCTGAATGTCCTGTTTAGCGTATATTGCATTAGAGTTACGTAGGATTTCTGACTCATGTTTATAATTCATGTTCGGTCATTTTTTTTTAAATAACGCAAAATACAATCGAAGAGTAAATCTGAGAAGTAAATAATCCAACAGTGGCTCCACTATATGGTACTGTAACCCCTAAACTAGCATTGTGCTAAATCGCATGCACACATATCTTTGACTTCGCAAGCTTAGCTAGCAGAGAGTAGAATGACTAATGCAATAGCAACTGGTACACAGCTGGGCCTGAATTAGCATTATAGCTAGTTCAGGTAGCTAACACAGCTAGCTTGTTTGATCAACAGACATAGCTAAGATCAATTATCCAGACTAAAGGCTATTTCTGAGGAGAATCTTTATCTTTATTATATAGAGATTTCTTTAAACTTTTAAAGAATGTTTAAGAAGTTCATGATTTTGTACACATTACTATAGCACCACTGGCTGCATGGAAAACATTTATTTCTATAAATTTTTTTTTTTTTTTGTAAATCAATAATAAACATAATTACATTAAGTTAATTGCTAAATAATTCCAGTGTCCAAAGCTATTAGCTACTAACAAAATGAAGACAGCCAGCTAAAATAATCAGAAATCTGCAAATTTAAAATAATTCATAAGAATATTCAGCATTTTTGTACTGGTACTTCGGTGGATTATACGTCAACATTCAGCAGTGGGTAAATATACCAGCTAGCATCGGCACTATGCGCTACATGCAGCGTGAGTGTGATATAAATGTAAATATAATGCATATGGAAAACAGCTTGTGTCTGTGTAAACGTAAAAATACAGTTCTTTTCTCAAAGCCTTGCCATTATGTGAATTAAACTCTGGTTATAAATGATACTCTTTTGCAAGATGTCTGTCTCATTTTGGCAACATTTCCAGATTTAAATTTATCTCTTTTAACTTCTTCACATCTGCAGAATGTATTAATTCCGCTCTGTTATAGCTCCGAGCCTTGTAATTGCATGATTTGCATTTTTTTTCTCTGGCACCCATTATAAATAATCCACGCGATGCTGCCAAGCTGGCACCCAGCTCGCTTTTTAATCTGGTGAAGCAGTCGCTTTATCGTCGTGTTCGACCCAGGGTTTATCGTTCTGTTGTGGCGGCGCGTCCGCTCATGCGGAAATGTTTACAAAGCGCCAGGCTCGCCCTTCTGCTCGCTAATGCTTCAGTTTAAAGTATTAAGATAGTCGGTGAGCGTTCCTCTAACGTGTACGCACTTCATAACCGAGTCAGCTTCCTTGTATTTGCTCCTTTTTTTATAGAGCCGCACAGGGGCGTAACCTGGCCTAGGCATTCGGGGCTGTAGCCCTGAAGACTTTGTCTTTAGCCCTGAATAATTCTCCACTTGGAGTGGTTTGATACTACGTAACTGAACGTCAGTAAAAGAAGACCGCCTATAATTTTCTACCTTCAGTGAATGGAGGTGAGACCAATCAGACAGGGTTTACAGGAAAATACATGGAAATACTCTTATTGGCTGACAGTCTCTCAATTCCGCCAAACACTAACTCACAGTCAGTGTGAGGGAAAATTGACATACTCCGATTTTAGTTTTTTAACCAGTAAAGAGATTGAAACTGAAACAGTGACATCCTCTGAAGCTGAGCAGGAAAACAAGGTGTGTAAATGTCTGTATGAGTTACAATTTATGTGAACATGATATGAGCAGAGCATAAGGACAGATAATGTACTTTGCATGGGGCTGTAGCAGCTAAACTGCCTCCCCTTGGCTAGCGACACCAAACTAACCTAGTTAGAAAAGTTTTATATTTTATCAGTCTGGTAGTCCTACAAACAGTGACAACACCCGAGGCAAGTTTTATGATAAAATCCAAACTTTTCTGATCATGTCATACATTGACAGCTAAGTTACCTCAGCTTCCATAAAACAAAACTTAGGCTACTAGCTGAGCTGGAAAAAATGCATGGAGAAGAATCTGGACTCCAGCTAACGCCCCTGGAGTCGCATCAGATCAGAAGGTGCGACTGTATTTATCTCGTGTGTCGTTTATTTCCTCGGCTCCCTGAGGGGGTTCAGACTTCGGTTCCTGACCATCTGCATTCGCCGCATTAACATTTCAAGTGGAAGGCGATGTTCCCAAGCCATAAAGCATCACAGACTCCCTGATGTGAGGTTTCTACCGTCCTCCCCTCCCCTTTCTGACCTGAGACGGCGAGCTAAAAACGAGTGTAACGCGCTCGCTGCAGGCCTCGTAGAGCCCCCGAAATAAAACTACAGCCGTCATTACATAACCTGTGCATAAGCAAGTGAATTGCGCAGCACTTAACTTGGGCAGAAAATGACAGAGCTACCCTGCCAGGCTCAGAGGGAAAATGTAAAGACGAGAGGAAACGGATCGCTGAGTTCAGCTAAGCATATTCCACAGATCAAAACATGAAATCACAGCAGCAGACTGCCACACTGCACTTCTTCTGAAGGATTACGAGTCACACCAACATTTACAGTATCACATGTGTCTATAACACGGTATGAATTGTATATCACGAGGTTTCATTGATGATGCCATGAGAATGATGTGGTGCAAAATATATTACACACACACTTAAAGAGAGATCAGCAGCTGTGTTCGTGATTTCAAATTTTTTAAAGTGTGTCAAGCTTGACTGGTTCATGCCGTGTTTCCTCCAAATACAAAACACACCTTTAAGCAAAAAAAAGCAAACAAAATACTATAGTTCTTTGTCCTTTGGTGTCATTTCTACTTTGACTGGACAATGTGTGTTTAGTCTATCTACTTCTCTTCCAAAGGTGTTTTGAGGGAAAAAAACGATGACAGAGTAGATCATCCACCTCACGTTCATTAGTCCCGCGACTGTATTTCACATGTTGTGGACGTGTGTGAAAAACATCGTACCAAATCAGCCCTACAGTCTGGGCTAGAAAGAAATCAGACTTCACGCTATTCTGTGTGTTTTTTCTTACGTCCGTCAGTGGTGTTGTTGAATAAAATCTTATACTGATAGTTTTCCTCCCCAACTTTCACAATGGATCTCCACATTGGACATTGGAACCTCACTGTGGCTCTGGTTTTTAAAAGAAAAACTATGGCAAGCTCGAGCTGCGTGACTTTGATGATACAACCCCCCCTCAAATTCTGTCAAGTACAGTGGAATTTTAAATGAGAGGACCGGGCAGAAAATCTGCATGATGTATTCCGGGTCTAATGAGTGCTAAAGTAGATTGCAGGCACGGGGCATGTGCAGGATCCTTCGTCTGTTCCTCACGCCGGAATAATTTAGCCCAGACATGTGAGTGTGCTGCCGCCCATCAGGATTTATCCATCGAAACATCACCCAGCGGGGGGTAGGGGCTGTGGGGTGGTTCGCGGGAGAGCAAAAAGGATGTCTCTGCTCATACATATACTCTGCTCACACACACACTGCTCACACACACACACACACACACACTCTGCCGATGGGAGCAGGGGGTGCAGTCAAGCGTGTGTTTGCCAGGAACCTCGTAGGTGCTGCACAGACAAGCAATTATTCAAAGCGCAGTCCAGAACTTGCATAACGCCCTGGTGCACCCACATCATGAGTCACCGAATTACATAAACTGGATATGGGGGTATTCTAGCACTCGCGGCTGCCTTCCCACAGAGTAAAAGAGAAAAAAAAATACGGCTGAAAACTGATACATCGTGCGGGGATGACACGAGGAAAAAATGTGTAGTTTATGGAGGATGATTTGTTTTCAGTTTGTAAACGTGTGCCATGTTCCATCCTCGCCTCCGAGCACGCTGCGGAAGAAAACTACACTCGCACAGCACGAGAAACACAGCAGCATGGAAATGTAGTAAAGTCATTTGTTTTTTTTTTTTGTTTGTTTTGTTTTTCTTGCCATGAAAGCAATTTTCAAAGCAGTAAAAAGAAACAGGACATTAACATGGGCACAATACACAGAACAAACTATGAATAACTGGAAATATTTCAACGTCTACAAGTACTTGGTAATGAAAAGTGGGTGGGGCTAATTCTGTTTAATTTTTGTGGCATCACCTGTGTCGCGCTTGTTGTCTGTTTCTTGTGTGGATGTATAGCAACTGCTATATATATATATATATATATATATATATATATATATATATATATATATATATATATATATATAATTAAATAGCAAATTAAATATAAGTATGAATACCTGGTACATGCTTGGCTTGATTTCCAGATTAGATTAGCAGAGCATGCTAACTGTATTAGCTATGTATACTCATCAGAGATCGCACCAACGAGCTCTGCTACTTCCTTCCAACCTTTATTTTTCTTCTTGATTATTCTATATGACAATTCTTCTTCAATATTTGTGTGTTAAACAGCAAACGGGAACTAACTGCAGGTGGGGAATTTAAAAAAAAACGACGGACCACATATGTCACAGGAATCATTCGAACCAATCATTTGGATTTGTCGGTTTATGGTGTCATACACAATTTGCTAATATGCTGCTTGCTAGCTTGAATGTAAGGTAACGGGGCTGAAGTTGCTCATATTTCTCATAGATATTTCATCGAAACTACGCAAAATCTAGCTAGCAAAAATGAACTAGCCAGTATAGCCCATGTGACTGGCGCATGACTTGAACAATCCCAGTTCATTGCAGAGAGCTGTCAGTCAAGCATGCTGATTAGAATAGTAGGCCACACCCACTTTGACAGTGCTCAGAGCAGTCTGATTAGATTATGGTGTGGTTTGATTTTGTTTCATCACACTGCTGGATGTTTCATATTGTAATAAAGTCTGGCATCAAACAAATATCATTCGTTCATATTCAATAAGCACTTTGAACTTTTTTTAAGCTATTAACTATTCATCTATTTAACTATTTATTCCCAACCGCTGGGTTTTGACATCACTGTGATGAAAAAACAAACAAACAAACAAACAAAAAAACAATTCCAACCCCATCATGCCTATCCCATTCAAACAAAACCACCACAGTCAGACTCCGCCCCTTCATCCATCCATGTGCATATTTCAAATCCAATATCTATTCAAGAGCAATTATTCTTCATCATTCTTCAACAAACAATTTAGTGCCTTAAGCAGGTCACATAAATAGCTGAGTGTTCAATTAGAACTTATTATTGCTTCCATAACTCATTTCCAATGCAAATGTCATTAGTGTCGTTATTGTTTCTGCAGCCGGAGAGCCATCAATATTTGAACATGGAGAGCGAGTAGTTTAGATAGAGATGGGATTGGTGCATGTGCAAGTGTGTGTGTGTGTGTGTGTGTGTGTGTGTGAGACAGGAATGGAATGAGATCAACAAAACAAACCATAATTCCCAGCTATTTCAATTATGCCTCATTATCATTATTATCATCACCCATTTAGGCACTGTTTGCCATTTTCGCCTCTGTGAACAAGGTAACTAAGGCCAATATACTTTGACTGTCTGTCTCGCTCTCTCTTTCGATCTCTCTCTCTCTATTTCTCTCTCTCTCTCTCATACACACACACACACACACGTGCCGGCGGTGCGCACCAGCACACAGTCCTCAGAAACTGCATCTTTATAGGCTTGTTTTTCATTAGTAAACGCACCCCTCCATCACCCCTCTGCATCCCGGAATCCTTCTTCCTCATTCATTGTAACGTGTATCCACTCACCGGATGCGAATCTCTCACAAGGATGAGGATGATGAGGATCGGCGTTAGCAGAATCGGCAGCTACAGAGTGGCTCCATGCAGCCCACTCGCGCGCTCTCGCACGTGAGCGAAAGGATCATTTCAAGAAAAGAAAAAGAAGGAGAACAAGAACAACAACAAGAAGAAAAAGGAGTAGGAGGAGGAGATTGAGGAAAAGGATAACCATGAAACAACAACAACAGAAAGAGCTCCTGAGAACAACGAGCGCATGAGATGGAGAAAGAGAAAGAAAGAGATCAAGGGAACGCGAGTGCGCACGAGAGTGGAAGAGAGAGAGAGAAAGAGAGAGAGAGAGATGGGAAATTAATAATCCCAGAGACAAGTCCCTTCTCTGTTATTCATCAGGCTTTGCGCGAGCTGCAGAGGAGCTGAGATGTGCAAGCGGGAGGGGCAGAGCTCCACACTCCATTGGCTCTCTCTTTTCATTCCTATACATTGCAGCCAATGCACTCGTCCTCCCTCCCCCTCCATCTCCCCCTCTCTCTCTCCCTCTTTTTCTTTTATTCTCTATCTGCCCAGAGGTGCATAATATACAGTACGGAGGGAATGTGTGCGGTGCAAGAAGCAGCGCTTGCACTCGCACTCCCACTGTGTGTTTTAACCCTGTGTAAAAAGGTTTTTAACATTTTCTTTTTGTCATAAAATATTCAATGTGAGTACTATTCGAATGAAAAAAAAAGTTTTTCAATTTCTGGTGAAATAGCTGTATGGAAAACTCTTAAAATGTGAAGTACACGGTTAAAGAATCCATGTATGTCATTATACACTGTCAGAAATAAAGTGCTTTCCTTGGTGCTGGTGTGGTACCGCCATTTTGTATCTAGTTAGTTAGTTACAGTTACGTTTATATAGTGCTATTCTAGACACTCAAAGTGCTTGACATAGTGGAGGGGGGATCTCCTCAACCACCACTAGTGTGTAACATCCACAGGGATGATGCGACTACAGCCATAGTGCACCAGAACACCCACCACACACCAGCTATTGGTGGAGAGAAGAGAGAGATGTAGCCAATTCAGGAATAGAGATTATTAGGGGGCCATGATAGATAAGGGCCAATGAGGGAATTTCACCAGGGATATACCCCTACTCTATTACGATATGTGTCTTGGGATTTTTAATGACCACAGAGAGTCCGGACCTCGGTTTAACGTCTCATTCGAAAGACGGTGCTGATTTTACAGTATAGTGTCCCAGTCACTATATCTAGCTTGTAGTACTTAGCTTTTAGAATAATAAACTTTAAAGGTTCCGGTATCAGTGGCTCTAAAGGCCTAATTATGTTATTTATTATACCTTTTTTTTTTTTTAAAGGTATAAAAAAGTAAATACTAAAATCACAAAACATTTTCATCATTTTGATGGCACCAATCCAGAGACAAGGATAAGCAGAGTTTGGTACCTTTATTTCTGAGAGCACTGTATGAGATCTTTGCCAATTGAATAAAAGCTGAAATTTATATCCTGTAAAAAAAGAAAGAAAATTGTATTAAACATGACATAGTCATGAATAGTGTATATGAATATAGGAAAGTGTCCTAGTGTGTGTCGTGTTATATATTGACACGACTTCCACTGATCAATCTGTAGAAATAGATAATGATTGTTGGTATTATTCTACATAAACCTATAAGTACCTAGAGTAATAAGACACAACAGCAGGCACTGCCAGAAATGCAGGGTATTAAACGGTACCTTTTGGTACCTTTTCTTGTTGCTCGTGTGATACAGTATCACCAAGGGTACAACTTTAGTACCTTTCAAGTGGGAAGGTGTTTGTGATGTAGCTTTAATGAAATTTGAGAGTAAAGCTTTAAAGGTACAGGTATCAGTGGTCATTAAATTATTTTAAAATGTAAAAAATGGATACGAAAGGTACAAAAAAATGGACTCTTGATGGTACCACCAACACCATCAAGGAAAAGTACAGTTTGGTACCTTTATTTTTGGGAGTGTACAGTGTTAAGAACAACGTAAAAATAAAATGATGAATATAAACATTTCCTCTCAAATTCCATTCATTTACATTTACATTTAGGATCAACTGCTAGCCAAACTTCTATGGATTTTGGCAAATTGAGAAAAGAACGAAGCAAATTTGCATCGGATCATTTTGTATACGGAGCTCAAGGATGTTTCTCGTAAATACGGTGAATGCACAACCTTGTCTTCTTCTTCTTATTATTATTATTATCATAGAAGCAGTTCGATCTTGAGCTCGGGTTACGGTTGGAATTCCACATGTTCTATGTGTGTCCCGGGTTTGCTCCAGGTTCTCCAGTTTCCTCCCATCTCCCAAAAACATGCAGGTGGATTGGTGACTCAAAATTGCCCCATGGTGTGCATGAGTGTGTAAATGTGTGTGCGATGGAACTGCATCCCATTCGGTATGCATGAATTCCCGGGATAGACTCCAGCTCCAAGATGATTTAATGAATGAATGGATGATGATCGTTATTGTTACTATCACTATAATAATAATAATAATAATAATAATAACAATAATAATAATAACAACAATAATAATAATAATAATAATAATATTGCTATTATTATTATTATTATTATTATTATTATTATTGAATAGCATGATGCTGGTGCATATTAGAACAGGTTTGGGACAGAAATCTGTAAGCGAGTCATTTTCTTTGTGCTGCTGCTCGTTCAGACTCCTGAAACTGCATTTCAAGCGCAGGAGTTTTGTGTGCATGGCTGTCAATAATTGATGAGCTTGGCGAAGTGTGCAGCTTTGGAGATGGGCTCGAGCCGTTGGATATACTCTCTCTCTCTTGCCGTGTAGGATGTTATGCCGCACCACCCACACTTTTAGAGCAAGCGAGCTGTGAAATGTATTCATTGTTAACGTGGAAAAAAAAGAAATGGGGGGCCAGAAATTTTGGGCTGTAATTTCTCCCAACGTCAAATAACATGTGCTTTAGGTTATTTTTCTTCAGGCAACGATTCGATATTTGATTCATAATGCAATGATACGATATTTGACGATACCATTTAGTGTCCTCTGATCTCTATGTGACTAACTTTGTTTAGAATCTAGCAAAGGCCTACACCAAAAATATAAAAATATTAAAAATATAATTGATTTTGTACACACAATCATTGTTTGTCCTATTTTGATAATGATAATCGATTCGTAGTTGCTTTGATTCATTTCAGTCATCGCCTTTCAAATCAATGCATCAATCCAACTCATCCAATCGTCACACCCCTAGTTAACATGATGAATAAAAGGGGCAGGGCACTAAGAATAGAAGTCATGTGACCTTTCCAAGAGTGCAGTGGTTATATGTCAGCTGGCTGAATCATTAGCCTCAGACATTAGCTACCTTATGTTGCCTAGCGAAAGTGTTAAAGTCCTGAGAACACTATGACTAGTCATTAACTACTCAGTCATTAACAACTAGTTAATGACAGGTAAATAATTCAGCTAGCTAGCAAGAAGCGTTTAATATGTGTACAGGTAAAATGTGAAGAGAAAATGATGCAAAACCAAGAGAAATATCAACATTTTCCTCAGATTTTCCTTAGGTAAACAATTAAAAATTAACATACTAGACAGTTAAAATTACACTTAGCACTGACCGCTAACCCAAATTCCATGGGTTCTACATCAACATTGCATCACAGTTTCCTTCCTCAATCAGCGCTATCTGAAAATTTTGTCCAAAGTAACATAAATATAAGAAAAAGAGGCAAACACGCGTCCACATTTGAACACATCATTAGTTCAAGAAATCTGAGGAATTGCTCTGAGCTGATTGGTGCATTGTTCTTACATCGTAGATGCCTTCATGCCCTTTTCAGAAACCTGAACACCACCTAAACAGTCCATACTGAACATGGGGGGCCAAGTATAAAAAAAATAAGCAAATAAATAAAACCCCAAAACCTTGTGTCAGGTGAAATCTCATTATAATCTACTAATTAAGCATTTCAGCTGGGCCTGCGGTTAGCGCCACACTTTCCCCTTTGTAATCAGATGCATTTTTCCAGGCAAAAAAAAAACAAGATGATGTGAAGGATGAGAAAAAAGGAGATGATGAGCTGACACACACACACACAGCAACCCGTCGAGGGGAATAAAAAGAACCGGTGAGGGATGAATCTGTCTGAAATCGCACCTAGGGTTAGTCGTAGTGGAGAATATTTAGCACACTTAAGAAATCCCATAATGCACTGGGATAAGATCCAAACAAATAGCCAGAATGTGATTATTTCAGATATTTTTGTGTCTTATGTGAGTCCAGATCTAGAATTTGATACTCTTGGAATGTAATATGGTGCAAATGCAAACACAAGTTGCTCAGCCAATTTTAGTGTAGGGATGGTGTTGCAGTCCGCCACAGAAACAGACGGTAATTACCATTGCCCTCTCTGTCACACCTCCAGCACGCGCATACACCCACACAGGAAATGGAAAATGGGTTCGGGCTGCAGCGAGCCACCTAGCCTCCGAGCCTCATTCCTGACCAATTCAAGCTAATCTGCCGCTTGATTTCGGGAGGGGGAAAATCAACAAACATTCACAGTGCCGAATCCTTGAAGCGGTGTGTAGCGGGAGGGGGAAAAAGCGAGCCGCGGGGGCCCCATTCAAAATGATTGTCTCATTCAGCCAAGGCGCAGGCGAGAGAGGCCTTTGTCCGGGAACCTGGTTTGAAGTTCGTCCAAAAGCGTTTGAGAGCGGTGCAAATCACGCTAATCAAAGCCTAAATACATGTTTGTGTCTACTGATAATGAGCTGTCCAGAAGAAGGCGTTATTATCCGTGACATCCTTATCTGCGAAGGCTATGATGCTGCATGCTTTGTAATTTCCTCAGTGTTTACGGTTGACTAGCGGAGGAGAAGCTATAAATCTTGAAATCCAACATGTTTTTTGTGTTCGTGGATCGTGAGACACAATGAAATGAATGAATAGGAAGGTGGTTTGGAATAACATATATATATGATATATTATATATATAATTCTCTAATAGCACGTCCCTAAGTGAAGTGTTTTATTCCTCTTATACCACAGCAATTTTTTCAAATTATCATCAAGAACAATGGCAGTGGTAGCTCTGTGGTTAAGATGTTGGGGGTACTGATCAGAAGGTCGTGAGTTCAAACCGCAGCTCTGCCAGCCACCACTGTTGGGCCCTTGAGCAAGGCCCTTAACGCTCAATTTCTCAGATATATAAAAATATATGTTGCTCTGGATAAGGCCAAATGCTGTAATTGTAGTTATGTTTTAGCCATGAAGCAAGTTGGCTCTTGTTCTCACTTACGTTATAGCAGCTATAAACAGATGTTCCCTAACCAACCCTGTTTTTTTTCTCTCTGGATACAAAAATACAAATACGAAATACAATACAATCAAACAAACAAACAAAAAAACCTGCTGCTTGTCACATAACATCTAACTGTTACAAAGTCCTGACACTGGAAACTCCTTCCAAAAATGTTAAATAAACATAAATAAACACAAGCCTCCAGCATACAGTAAAAGTCCCTATTCAAGCTGTTACTATAGAAACGATGACATGATCAGCGCGAGGGCATTTTGCATAACGTCATTAGAAGCTGTGCTACTGTCAGTGCTGTTGTTCTAGAAAATTCATCAACAGCACTGTGGTATGAAATCCTTTAAACACTTCTCATATCTGTAATCCAGCATTATGTAAATACTTACGCAAACATTTGCTCTAGCAACTCAGTCTATGTTTTTTTGTGCAAAATTATTGGCACCCACAGTGCAATAAATCTCAATTTTAAATCTTTTTTGTTCGTGCCAATTTTAGCTCTGCTATATATTGCACTTCTCTCTGAACGTAATTTTGTTTGACTATTTACATGCTTATATTTTATTATTGTATTTTTTGCCTTTTATTGGCTTTATATATGATTCATTTATTGTTTATTTTTATCAGCATCTATCTATACATTTGTCAATATTATTATTTACATTAATTCTTTATTGTCTGTAAAGCACTTTTAATATAAATAAATATTATTATTATTATTATTATTACTATTATTATTATTATTATTATATTATTATTATTATTAGAAGTCAAGCATTAGTTTTCTTTTTCTTCTTCTTCAGCTTCTTCTGCTCTGGAAGTCTAAGGCAGGCCATAGAACCGCTAGCGGGAAAGTTATAAAATTTGGCACACAGATAGGGGGCAGTCTGATCTGTTAATAAAGCAAATTTGGAGTCTCTAACTCAATCCCTCTAGTGCCACCAACTGTCCAAAGTTGCCCTCATGTTTACGTTAATAAAAACAAAATTATTTTTTTCTCCGATTCCTTGGCTCAAGATTATTCAATTGCATGAATTCCTATGACATTTTCCGTCATGAAAATTTTTCCACCATTTTGAATGTTCTTAAAAACCTACTTTTTCTAACTCGTCCTACGCCGTTTGTCTGATTTGGAAAATTGCCTGCTTTTTATATGATTGAAAATGTACTTTTTCTAACTCCGCATACACTGTTCATTGGACTCTAACGAAAAACATGTCACAAAGATTCATTTGCTGCTCATGGTGCTGATAATTGGCTTGTCCCCAGTATGGCTGCTTGCAGCTATATTTATTATTATTATTATTATTATTATTATTATTATTAGCTACTAATGACAAAAATATCCATACAAGCCATTTACACAGCTGACAGTTGAGTATAATCCCTGGGATTTTAACTCAAAACAATTTGGTCACTAGGACAGAACTGTAACCAGTCTACCAGTAGTAGTCTCACACACACGTCTTCTCCTGGTGAAGTGTTCTTCTGAAACTTCTCTCACTTTTGAGTTGTAAATCTTGAATCTTGTCTATTCACCTTGTTAATATTACGACCATAAGTGCATCATCCATCACGTGTCGCTTACAGCTTAAAGGAAAAACAGAACCGTTTTCCTGAATCAATATTGAAATCCTTTAGGTCATAAAACATTGCAATTCCTTAAAGTTCCTTAAATTTTGTATGTACGGCGTGAGACGTAGAAGTCCGGGGTCGATTTTCTCCGCTCTCGGCCTCTCTTCCATCATGGCCAGCTCAAGATCCGATAGCTTTTATTTTCTGTCATTAAATTCAGTGATAGAATTAGGGATAAGCCTGGCTGGGCAGTGCATCAATAGAAAATCAATTACGCTGTCAGGATGTAGATGTATGGACTGCAATGTTTCGTATTTGGTGCACCAGAAGAAATGAATATGGTTTTCTTTGGTTTTTTTGCGCACGCAAGTTTAATCTCGTTTAATGATCGCAAATCGGAAAAGCTATATATCCAGTTCAAGCGTGCCATTCATATTTCTGACAAAGTTTAGAGATAAAGTAAATAAATGCTGGCTGTGCCTCAGATGCTCTGCTGTTCATTACTCAGCAAAGACTGTCCCATCATTTTACTTTGTTTTATTTGAGATTTTATAGCAATAGAAAGGCCAAAATTATTTAATATCCTCAATAAATCTAATATTAATTGTCACTATTACCAACATGAACATATTATTATTAGATTAAAATCAACTTTTAATTCTAAAACTAAAATCTTGTTACTGTCATGTCAAAATAGCTAAAGGAGCATTAGTTAAATATTTATTTTTTTAAATGAAGGATTTTTATGTTTCACGTGTAAAATTTGCAAGTTTAGAAGTTTTTAGTCGATGTCGCATAATGCCATCATGAGGAAACACAAAAATAGGATTGGATATTGTGTGTCTGTTTAATAATATTGTTAGTATTGCTTACTATGAAATATGATTAATATGTTTATCATGAATAAAATAAAAAAATCAACATTTCTATGCCATTAAATCTTTTAAAAAATATTAAATACTCAATAAATTGAAAATTACTCTTCATTTTTAGCCACACCAATAATATAAATAGAAAAAATTGATTTTTGGGGGGTTCCCTCATGATGGCATTAGTGTATCTTAATATGAAATGGAGGTCATGTGACTGTGACTAAAATCTATTTTTAATTGTGAAATATGAGATATATTTCTTAAAATTAATTTTAACAGTGTTTCACGTTTCAATGATTATTTGAAATAATTGCCATTTCTTGTTTGTCTTGTTACTCTCAGGTCAAAATCGCTCACGGAATATTATTTGTATATTATTTGTAAAGCTCACTTTGAGTAATGTTTGACATGTAAAATGTGTAAATGGCTCATTTTGAGGCATAGAGAGAAATCCATCTCCCTGCAAGAGCGTCTTGTCACTTTCCAGCCGGCTGACACACGGTGAGAGACACACAGCATGCTGGAACACATCTGTTTTAATTGCACTGATTAAGTGGACATATTGAGAATTCCCTGCTCCCGTGTCGCCTTCACGCTTGAGGACTTCTCAGATGGCGGCGTGAAGGACTGCTCAAGTCCTCGTTGAAATAATTAGAGGGCGAAGCTTTGACCTCTCGTACCTGAAGCACCCTTTTAATCTATCGCCGTGAGAGCATAATAATCAGCCTTCGCTGCCTTTATCTCTCCTCCCAATCATCAGCGGGGTTTCACAGAACTGCTGCTTCTCTTCTTCCAGTCTACCTGAGGTTAGCACAGCACAACACGACTAGCATGACCAGGAGACATGTAGGAGCACTTATATTTATATACTATGTGTACAGTGTGGATGTGCTGCTCATTATCTCAGAGCTGCACTGTGATTGGCTGCTCTAACAACCCACGTTTCACATACAGGACCAAGGAAGTGTTCATTATGATATGGAATGTTTGAAATAGTTTGCAATGCTAAATCTATCCATCCATCCATCCATCCATTGCTTTGGCAATACTGTATGCATTCATTCATCCACCTATTTCCATCCATCAATTCATCCATCCATCTGTCTACACACATATGTATCCATCCATCCATTTTTTTCATTTATCCATTCATCTATCCATCCATCACTTTGGCAATGCTATATCCATTCACTCATCCACCTATTTCCATCCATCTGTCTACACACAAATGTATCCACCCATCCATCCATCTGTTCATTTATACATTTATCCATCCATTCATCCATCCATCCATCCACTCACCCATCCATCCATCCGTCACTTTGGCAATACTATATACATTCATTCATCTACCTATTTCCATCCATCAATTCATCCATCTATCTGTCTATACACAAATGTATCTATCCATCCATCCATCCATCCATCTACCCATCCATCACTTTGGCAATAATATATCCATTCATTAATCTACCTATTTCCATCCATCAATTCTTCAATTTAAACAATTACTGCACATGCACCTGTGGAACAGTCCTTAAGATGTTAACAGTTTACAGGTGGTAGGCATTTAAGGTCACAGTTACAATAACTTAGGACACTAAAGAGACCTTTCTACTGACTCTGAAAAACACCAGAAGAAACATGCCTAGGGTTCCTGCTCACCTGCGTGAACATGCCATAGGCCTGCTGCAGGGAGGCATGAGGACTGCAGATGTGTCCAGCGCAATAAACTGCAAGGTCTGTAATGTAAGACGCCTAAGACAGTGCTACAAGGATCCAGGATTCATTATTCCATTTCTGTTCATGAAATGTCTGTGAAACTTGTTCAGTTTATGTCTCAGTTGTTGAATCTTTTTATGTTAATAGAAATATTTACACATTACGCTTTTATTTGCTAGAAATAAAAGCAGTTGAATGTGAGAGGATGCTTCTTTTTTTGTTTTATATCCATCCATTAACCTATCTATCCATTCATCCATCCATCTGCATTCTTTCATCAATCCAGCTATCTCCATCCAAAACTTATGCAATAGAATATTTGAACTTTCAACTGTCCATCCATCCATCAATTCATCCATTAATCTGTCACCCCATCTGTTTATTTATCTATACATTTGTCAAAATACACATGATTATCGGATATTTGAAATGCTTCTCTAATACTTTATTCATCCATCAATCTATCCATTCTTTAGATATTCCTTATGATGTAGAATATTTTAAATAAATAAACAATACAATATTAATCCATCTTTAGTCCATCGCCTAATGCATGATGCAGAATATGTTTAATGCTTTGGTGGTATTTTGAGATTTTCAGGCTCTCAGATGAAATTAGCTATTTAAAGGAAATATGTTGTTGTGAACTGGATCACTCCGCCTGTGATCATCAGGTTGCACTATTTGCGGTTATGCCATTTATAATTCTAATATTATTGGCTCCTGTGATGTGATCTCTAAAAAGGACATATATATATATATAAAACACCACCAGCTAATAAGTGTGCGACACAGTCACATGACCAGCACGTGTACAATCTGTCATATACAAAACCACAGATATTTATTGGCTATGGCATGATCCATGTGTTTATTCATCCGAAAAGGGCATGATATAGAGTGTAATCTCGTCAGCTAATAAAGGCTCAGAGCATTCCATTCACAATTTACTATATGTATATACAGTGAGGGAAAGAAGTATTTGATCCCCTGCTGATTTTGTACGTTTGCCCACTGACAAAGAAATGATCAGTCTATAATTTTAATGGTAGGTTTATTTGAACAGTGAGAGACAGAATAACAACAAGAAAATCCAGAAAAACGCATGTCAAAAATGTTATAAATTGATTTGCATTTTAATGAGGGAAATAAGTATTTGACCCCCTCTCAATCAGAAAGATTTCTGGCTCCCAGGTGTCTTTTATACAGGTAACGAGCTGAGATTAGGAGCACACTCTTAAAGGGAGTACTCCTAATCTCAGCTTGTTACCTGTATAAAAGACACCTATCCACAGAAGCAATCAATCAATCAGATTCCAAACTCTCCACCATGGCCAAGACCAAAGAGCTCTCCAAGGATGTCAGGGACAAGATTGTAGACCTACACAAGTCTGGAATGGGCTACAAGACCATTGCCAAGCAGCTTGGTGAGAAGGTGACAACAGTTGGTGCGATTATTCGCAAATGGAAGAAACACAAAAGAACTGTCAATCTCCCTCGGCCTGGGGCTCCATGCAAGATCTCACCTTGTGGAGTTGCAATGATCATGAGAACAGTGAGGAATCAGCCCAGAACTACACGGGAGGATCTTGTCAATGATCTCAAGGCAGCTGGGACCATAGTCACCAAGAAAACAATTGGTAACACACTACGCCGTGAAGGACTGAAATCCTGCAGCGCCCGCAAGGTCCCCCTGCTCAAGAAAGCACATATACATGGCCGTCTGATGTTTGCCAATGAACATCTGAATGATTCAGAGGACAACTGGGTGAAAGTGTTGTGTTCAGATGAGACCAAAATGGAGCTCTTTGGCATCGACTCAACTTGCCGTGTTTGGAGGAGGAGGAATTCTGCCTATGACCCCAAGAACACCATCCCCACCGTCAAACATGGAGGTGGAAACGTTATGCTTTGGGGGTGTTTTTCTGCTAAGGGGAGAGGACAACTTCACCGCATCAAAGGGACGATGGACGGGGCCATGTACCGTCAAATCTTGGGTGATAACCTCCTTTCCTCAGCCAGGGCATTGAAAATGGGTCGTGGATGGGTATTCCAGCATGACAATGACCCAAAACACACGGCCAAGGCAACAAAGGAGTGGGTCAAGAAGAAGCACATTAAGGTCCTGGAGTGGCTTAGCCAGTCTCCAGACCTTAATCCCATAGAAAATCTGTGGAGAGAGCTGAAGGTTCGAGTTGCCAAACGTCAGCCTCAAAACCTTAATGACTTGGAGAAGATCTGCAAAGAGGAGTGGGACAAAATCCCTCCTGAGATGTGTGCAAACCTGGTGGCCAACTACAAGAAACGTCTGACCTCTGTGATTGCCAACAAGGGTTTTGCCACCAAGTACTAAGTCATGTTTTGCAGAGGGGTCAAATACATATTTCCCTCATTAAAATGCAAATCAATTTATAACATTTTTGACATGCGTTTTTCTGGATTTTCTTGTTGTTATTCTGTCTCTCACTGTTCAAATAAATCTACCATTAAAATTATAGACTGGTCATTTCTTTGTCAGTGAGCAAACATACAAAATCAGCAGGGGATCAAATACTTTTTTCTCTCACTGTATGTAATTTTCCACATACAGCTGAGGTTAAACATCAGCCAATATGTTTTAGAGCAGTAATGACACAATCCAGTAATGACACAATCCACATCTGTATTCGGCTTTTTATTTTGATATTTCTGAATTAAATATGAACCCTATCACTATGTCCCCAGACACAATGGGAAAAAAAACACGCCTGCTGCAAATAGAAGTCATTATTCATTCACAATTATAACAACATAATAGCGATTTGCCCAACATTATTTCTTTACTCTACATTGCACGAGTTCATACTTGGTCTCAACCAAACGTCCTATGGAACTTTCTGAAACACTTTCGACCTAATGTGACTGAGTACATAAGCTAATTATTGTTTCAAAACAACGGTCATTCCAAAATCAGTGAACTGTTGTTTATAGACAACAATAGATAATTTTTAATATCTAATTTTATCCGATTTACTTGAATTTTGGGCTTTGTTACATTTCAGAAAAGATCAGAAAAGTCATATCTGTAGAACGCTAGCTAGCATACTTTTCAAAACAATGATGTCGTTTCTAAATGAGCAAACTGCTGTTTATAGACAATAGCAGCTACCTAATAACTAATTATTTACTTTTTTTTAGTTTTGTGTTTGTTACATTCCAGAAAATTTGGTTATCAGAATCTATTACGAAGTTGGGACGCAGTGCTGCTGCGATTCAGAATGGAGACCTTTAATCTGCATTTCATTGTGAAATTTTGTGAAGATTTTCTTTTAATAATGATGAAGAGCAATAAAATTTGCAAGTTAACACTTTAAAACTAATTCAATTTAGGGTCATTATGGTGTCACGTTAGTCACAGTGTCTCAAATGTCACCTTAACGTTCACTTTTTCACAAAACGAATTTTTTTTGTTTGTCAAAAAGAATTTTGTACAGTTGTATGTTGTGATAAACATTTTCTGCTTATGTGTGTTTTTAAATCACTATTTTTTTGAGATGCTAGCAGAGATGTCCGATACGGAGCATATATAAAAGCTTATTTCTTTTGTTTGTATAGAAATATAGTAGAAATAGGCTTTTATTTCAGAGATCGGTAAGTGTTTAGTCTGGGCGACTGGAACAAACCACTGATGATAGATGAAAAAAATAAATAAATTAGTGCTCCTCCTATTTGTATCTGCATTTGTTTAGAACGCATTCTGTTTATTATGAATAATGTATTCACATTCTATAGTGTATAGATTAATTTTTTTCATCCCCACAATACACATTTCACGTTTCTGGCTGAAATCCTGACGAACTAAACTCTGGCATCTGAGAGCATGTTTTTTCACCCTGCACCCTCCTTTTGTCCGCTCCCTGTAGCAGCTGTAATTGACTTTATGTTGGTCCACTCCTGATATCTTTGCCATAGCTGATGGGAGCTCTCAGCGGAGAGCTAGAGATATGTCATACAATCCAATCTTCTGCTCTGGCTCTGATTGCATAGACGATTTAATTAAAGGCAACAATGACCACTTTATTTAATGGCTCTGACCCTCCTCCCTCCACCCACACCCACTCTGTCACCCCCAACACCACTCTGCAGCACCTCACCTCCCATAGCTCCAACAATACCTCTTCGTTTCTACAAAGTAGAAGAAGTAAAGATGACACACACCACATTGAGACAATTATAACTTCCTGACAGAGGAAGTATCCAAGGGTGTTCCTTGGACATATACAATAACCGCTATACAGTATGCAATGCGTAAGTCTGAGAGCTAGCTAGCTTTCACTGTGATTTATGCATCAGATTGGATTTATGCGTTAATGGAGTTCGGTAAAGGTCTGACACAGAAAATCATGGATGTGTGTATTAAAGAGAGGAGAACACACGCGTGACCAAATTTCCATAGCGAGTTAGAAAGGACTAGCACTGAGGGGATATGTGGGGGAAAAATGAAAAAAAAAAAAACACACATTAAAAAAAAAAAATGCTTTCCAAAAGTGAGAAACTAAAACACTAGGAGTGCTGACTGATAAGAGCAATCAATAATGTTGTAGTAACAGTTATGTCCACTAACATCACTCCTCGTCCTAACTGTAACGTTGCTTCAGGTACGAATACAGGTGAAAATTTCAATCGTAGAAGAAGAAAACCAAATATAATAAATTAACCCTCAAAAAAAAGAAGGAAGTTCATAAAAAACATTAAAAATGAACACTCCTTCTTTTTTTTTGTGCTATACTTAATGTAAAAACCTTAATGTAAGCCTTATATGTCAGTCGTATATAACAGTATATAATTCTTCTGCCAATTTTTCTGACTTGTCATTTGGGTGGAAGCAAAAAAAACAAACAAACAAAAAAAACTTGTGGAAAATGTTTTCTTTTCTAGTTCCCTTATTTACATATTTTCCCCAAGCTTGGTCATTCGCCACCTAGCTACTGAGCTCCTGATGATGAAGGCTAGCACATGCTTCCTCCGTCATGCGTTTTAATTTTAGCATTTGATCTGATCTGAACATCACTTTAGCTGGAAAAGCGTAGCTTTCTGGTGTCTCCTGTATGGCTGTAGCAAGCGGTCAAAAATCCGAATTGCTACAGCTCCATTATTTAATAATCCAGAGCCCTATCGGTGATCCAATTACGACCGCATTGTTGCGACGAGATCGTACAGTTATTTGTATGCGCAGAGTAATACGCAGCTCGGGCAGCCAGATTATCGCTCAGCCACTGTGTCACTTCTCGTTTCAGATAACACACTGTTGAGTAGAGTTCATCACTGAAGGAACAAACAAAAAAATAATCATTTTATCCGGCAACAAGAACAGAAGGCTTTTAAAAAGAAGGAGGCAGTTTGGGGAAATAATTTGAGAGAGTTTATAAGTACGTTAAAAGGCAAGTGAGACAAATTTCACTAATACGAAGGGAAAAGGACGAAAACATCCTCTGTGTCGTGCTGTAATATAATATATATAATAAAATAATCAACAATGGGAGTTACTTCTGATTATTTTCCAATAACACCACTTCCTGAAGTGTTCTATTCCTCTCATACACAGCACCTTTCCTACAATGACAATTTATTTATTTCCTAATGTGATTTATCGGTTTAGAGTTACAGTTCTCATTTAAGTTATAGCAACTATATAAGACAAAAAAAACAACTTGTCATGTTACTGAGAAAACGCAAGGCATACAGTGGCAAAAAAAACCCAAGCCAAAAAGTACTTGTTACAAAACGCTGACACTGGAGACTCCTTCCAAAAAAGGTTATAATAATGATTATCCTTTTTTTGTTAAATAACATGCTTTTAAAGTAAATTCGAGATTTAGATTACGTGGTGTGTCCGCTATACTCTGACTGAGCTGTTACTAAAGAAACGGTAACGTATTAGAAAGAGAACATTAATATAAACCTATAATTTGCAGCTGCTTTTATAGGAAATGAATCAACACTGTCTGACCAATCAGAATCCAGAATTTAATAGTAAGTAGTATATAGAATAACTTTATACTGTGACACCAGACCATCCGCTCTCGTGTGTGTGTGTGTGTGTGTGTGTGGGAGGGTGGATGGGGTTAACTGGCTTTTGAGCAGTGTGTGTACTCGGGTCCATGTCATTTAGAAGGGGTTGCAGTTCACTCGGTATCTATCATCTACGGCTGTCCTCTCGCACAGATGCGGATCAGCGCGCAGTATATTTGATTCGACAGGGTCACGAGGTGCTGCCTGGAGGCATTAATAAACTCGGCAAGTCCTCCAGTCTGAGGAGTCGCTTGACCCGAGCGTGCCAAACAAACCCGACGATGAAATGAAAGACCAACACCAATGGAGACACAGTTACACTCTCGCCTGCTGGGTTATGATCTAATGTTGTCTGGAATGACCTGAAAAAACAATCAGGTTTTTTTTATTTATTTATCGGTGGGGAAATGACCCATTTTGATCAACAACAACAGCAACAACAATAATAATAATGATGTTCGGTTGTCCAAGAGGTCCAAGAAATAATAAGATTTTTGTTTTTCACATTCTTCACATGACAGTATTGATTAAATCCATATCAGGTCTTAATCTAGTCTTAAAAGCATGATATGAAATGGTTAACTTTAGTAAGCCTAGGTAGCAAATTGTGATTATAGGATTTGTATCAAACAGCACCGAAGTCGCATCATTTTTTATCATTTAAGACCAGTTTCCTCACACTTTACCATAAACCTATCCAGCTAGCTAATTTGATTAAAACAAGATTAGGCAAGCCTAGCTTTGCTGGACCATCATGTAGCCGGTTCAACTATAAACATATATCCTTCTTATTAGAAGTCCTTGAGATGTAACGTAGAGTTTTGGGCAATGTCCTGTTCTTCCTGCGATCGTTAGCCGGCTAGCTAAGTGCAGATCATGTGTTCGTGTAAATAATCAACGTAACGTTCGAGAAAAATACAACCAGTATTTTAGGAAGTGACAATTATCCATTACATCCATCTTCTATACTGCTTATCCTTTTCAGGGTCACAGGGAACCTGGAGCCTATCCCAGGGAGCATGGGGCACAAGGCAGGGTACACCCTGGACAGGGTGCCAATCCATCACAGGGCACACACACACATTCATACACCGCAGACACTTTAGACATGCCAATCAACCTACTATGCATGTCTTTGGACTGGGGGAGGAAACCGGAGTACCCGGGGGAGCATGGGGCACCCCGCAGCACAGGGAGAACATGCAAAGTCCGCACTCACAGAGCCACGGGAATCGAACCCCCGACTCTGGTGGTGTGAGGCAAACGTGCTAACCACCAAGTCACCGTGCGCCCAAGTGACAATTAACATTTCACGTAACCGATTTTACTTTTATATTATATCCAAAAGTGATTGATATCAGATTTATACACTTTTTTCCCCCATCCAATATCAAAGAGCTAAAACAGCAAGGAAATCGCTAGCTTAAAGCCTGCTGTAAAACGCCATGGCCGTTCATCCGTAGCGATCGTGTCCGAGCGTCATGCACCTTCCTGTTCTTTATACTATAGTGAATATTTCAAGCCTTTTTTTTTACATTTAAAAACAGAATCCTTCCTATCAGACAGAATTTACACAAGGGAAGCGAGGGCTTATTATATGCTGTTTACTTATTCATGTATTTCTGCCTGGCGTTAATTAAAGAAGGGATGAGTGAGATATCAAGAGAAAGAGAGGGAGGGATAGAGAGACAGAGAGAGAGAGAGATGATATGAAACACTGGGAGTTTCTCCTTCCAAGCAATTGCAATATGGCCAAAGGGACTGCACTAACCCACTTTTAGCAGCTGATTATAGGGCTGTGCTTCAAATAAAAGGAAGTTCAGATCTGACACTGTAAAACACTCGAAACCCACTGAGGACGTTTCGCTTGTAGCACTGGAACAGAATCAAAATAAGGTCCAATATCATCCACTTTTATGGTTATAGACCTCAGGGATGTAAGGCCTCTGTCCTATTAGCGGTGTGATGATACACTAGCTTGACGGTTTTCTGTGAGAATTAAATTTAAGATAGTTACACAGGAAACTTTATGCTGTAATGAGTTTTTTTTCACACTAATGCCCAGTTAAGCCAGTTTTAGACGTTTTTTACGATTATTATTCGTCAGACTCTACCAGATGATTCTATAACAGATGACCTAACCTGCGCTTTGATGTCTAAATCTTTACAGTGCACAATTTTTGGTGTGAGTTTGCTGTCGTAGACAAACATTGCAAAAGAATTCAGCATGAATTGAGTTGAGCTCGACGGTCACGCTAAGATGATCAGTGGCTGGTTTAGCATTACTGCTCCCATAGAAAAGCTACATAGAAAAGTATGACATATTTTTTAAATAAAGTCAGTTTTAAGATCTCTTTTAAGATTATTACTTGTCACGATGTGCGAAATCCCAATAAAATCTTACCAAAATCTTAGGTGCATCTAAAAAAATTTTAATATCGTGGACAGGTTCATTTTTTTCCGTAATTTAATTAAACAAGTGAAACTTTCATATATTCTAGATTCTTTACACATAAAGTGAGATATTTCAAGCCTGTTTTTTTTTGTTTTAATCTTGATGATTACGGCTTACAGCTCATGGAAATCAAAAATCCAGTATCTCAAAATATTAGAATAAAGGAATTATAATACTGAAATGTCGCAGTGTCGCATTCTTAAGGTCAAGCCACTCCTGAACTTCAGACAATGTCAGAATCATCTCACCTGAGCTAAGGAGAAAAAGAACTGGACCGTTGCTCAGTGGTCCAAAGTCCTCTTTTTAGATGAAAGTAAACTTTGAATTTCATTTGGAAATTAAGGTCCCAGAGTTTGGAGGAAGAGTGAAGAGTTACAGAATCCAAGTTGCTTGAAGTCCAGTGTGAAGTTTCCACAGTCAGTGATGATTTGGGGTGCCATGTCATCTGCTGGTGTTGGTCCACTGTGTTTTCTCAAGTCGAGAGTCAATGCAGCGTCTACCTGCTGATGCTAGATGCTGATTTCCTTTTCCAGCAGGACTTGGCACCCGCCCACAGTGCATGCTATCTATCTATCTATCTATCTATCTATCTATCTGTTTATTCAACTCTACAAGTATTGGCACCCTATCTAACTGTCTCTCTTTCTTTCTTAAAATTGCACATTACTTTCAGCTTTCAAACTGATAACTATTTTAAACTTTCAGACCGGCTTTTTCAAGCCAACATCAAAGTCTTAACTTGTTTATATAATTATCACTTTGTTTCTTTATGTCTAAAGTGTTTTTATGTGATTTCTTCTCACACATGGTAAAGGTTTGTTTGACTTTTTTTTTTCAGACCAATGAATCAAAGAGCTTTACGAGAATGTTTTCAACACCACACAATCCTACGTTTGTCGCTTTACATTCATCGCTTTTTGGTTGGTTTTATTATGCACAGTGTGAAAACTAACCAAACCCAACTGCTGGACCAACCAAAAGTATCAGCTGCTCTGATTCAGATAAAAATAACAGACTGATTGTCGTGAAAATGCCTGAGAATTTACAGTCATTCTTAAAATGGCCGACGATCTATCAAGAAACAGCACGTGATTTTGGAACAGTGAGGGCAAACCAAGTGAGGGAGAGGAAAAAGTTGATGGAGAATGGAGCATAGAGAGCTTGCACTGGGGGTTGTGTAAACAATGGCAGCATCTGCTGGAGCTGACAGAAATTACACACACACACACACACACACACACACCCACACACACACACACTTAAGGTAGAGTGCACACACACACACACACACACACACACACACACACACACACACACACGTGCGTATTGAAGTCTGATAATTGAATCATAATCTAATTTGTATTTCAGACAGCCGAGGCTTTTCCGACTCCTTCTGATAATGACAATTATCTCCGTTCGCTTTAATGTTTAAATTTTTTTTCACCAGGTGCTATTATGTGGGAGCTGATAGAGAGGGGAGCGCCGATTAAAATAGCAACCTGTGCCCAGTTCGGAGTTTTAGGGTGAAAAAAAGAAGACTCGTCCTATCAGGAAGAACGCACACGAGGGAGCACCCCTGACTCCCACGCACTTAGCATATTGTACGCCCGTGGCTGGTAAATTAGTCACATCTGAAATAGCCTAATTAACAGATAGGGGCTTAACCTACTTATCAGAGCATGGCACCCGAAATATTGCTGCTTTTTTGAGGGGTTTGATGTGTGTATGTGCGTGTCTGGGGTGCTGTGATGAGATTTTGTCTTTAGCTTAGAGTTAAAGCAAACATTTTTTTTCCATATTTATGAAAATTGGGGTAGCACTTGAACGAGTCATCAATGTAGTTAAATAAGGTGTTGTTCAGCATATACTACTGATATATACAGTATATGCCAGTATATATTCCAAAACCTAGGCTACATTAAAAAAAATGCTGGTGCATCTCTCTCTCTCTCTTTTTTTTCCACCCACTCACACCAGCATGTTCTCACCGATCCGCTTCCAAGGCTAAAAAGCGCACGCTTGATGTCGGGTGTCAAGAAGAATGGCTGACAGCCCGGCATTACCAAACAATTGTCCGAGGTCGCGTGGAAAACAATGTGCCTCTCGCACACCCTCCATTAGAGTGATGGAAAAAAAAATGCCCGGATCTGAGTTTAATGTTATTTGCAAATGATACAGTATTTAACTACCCCTGCCCCCTCTCCACTTTCCTGCTTCTCTTCTTTCCTATTGAAAGCCAAATTGCTAGTTAAGGGATTGATTTAAAAAAATAATAATTGTTAAGAGTTGAAAAGTATGAGGATCATTGACTGGAAACACACAATTCAGCCCCCCCTCCCCGCACCTGAATCACTTTTTGTGCAATATATGTAGAATTAAAGTGGCCATGAGGAATGGTTTCAGGGTCGTGATTGTGGTTTGGGCTCAGGTTCTCTATGTTATTGGGTAAAAGTCAACTCAGCTCTCGCTCTGCTTTTGTGCAGCACACCTTTAACAGCAAAAAAAAGCACTTCCACAGCTAGTAGCCGAGCATATTAGAAAATAAAATACAATTCTGCCACCTGACACTTCAATTTAGGCTGCGCAAACTGCGAGAGCCGTCAGCTTCTAGGCCTGCCTGGCGTGATGGAGGAGACCAAATATCATTTAACCGATCCGAGCTGCGAGGGTAATGCACATACACTCTCCCCTACTGCATTAAAGATACACACACACACACGCCAACGCTCAGTGCTCAGCTCTCACACACAATCTCATTTTAATTGACTGCATTGTCTGTGATTTGGAGCGGGGGGGGGGGGGGGGGGATTGCAGTCGGTAGGGGGAGGGATCAAAGGAGTGCCTCCACCCACATCCCTCCTCCCAGCCTTTCAGGAGTGTATATGATCCGATAATCATCTGGCCACATCTGTTACGCCTTGAAACTTTTAAACCATTTCATACTTCTGTGAGCTAATACTGATGTTGAGACAACGTCATGTTGAGAAATGAAAGTGTTAATAAATATCAATATTAAGTAAATTAAATGTTAAGAATTTGTCATAAATGTGACTGTAGGAACAAAAGCAACAGATTTCCATTGCTTCATATTTTGTAAAAGGAAATGAAAAGGGGGATTTTTGTGTCTGCTTAAATTAAATATTTCCAATAATAAAATAAATATTAGATGTATTGGGAATGACAATATAAAAATAAGCACATAAATGTCATCACAAGAAGCATTTCTTTTTATTATTATTATTATTATTCATTTTTATTTACTCACTTCACATCCTTTCTGTTTTTGCTGCTTAAACATATTTCTATTTTATTTTATATTTATTTTCTTACATTTATATGCAATTATTTATCATGCCCCCTAGCAAAACTAAATATTACTACTATAACTAAATAACTTTACTGTAACTAAATATCTAAATATGGTGATATGTATGATGTCTGTAATGAAAATGCAACATACCCTGATATATCATCTTCATTTTAAAATCTATTTAAGAATCGCTGCAGAATAAAATCCATGATCTGTCACAATTAAGGGCTAGATTTGTTCTTCATTTTTTTACTATATTTGTAGGAGGCTTCATTTGCATATTGCGGTCCAGCAGATGATATTCCAAGATATTAGTATCACTATAACTTAAATATATCGTGCAGCCCTATTGAATAACAATCCTGCTTTTCATCTGTTTTATTCTCTTCATCCTCCTCTTTCTATCTCCTCGCTTCCTCTCACTTCCTCTCTCCCACTGCACTTCCTTTCTCTGACGCTTTCTCTTCCAGCCTACTCTCCTGCACTTTTTCTCCCAAATCTCTCTCTCTCTCCTTCCTTTCTCAGTCTCTTTCACTTTCTGTCTTCCATCCCACTTCCTTTTTGTCTCTTTCTGACTTTTCTCCCAACCTACACTCCGTGTCATCCCTGCACTTTTCCCCTCATTTCTCTCCCACCTTCACTTCTCGATCTTACTGTTTTCCGTCACACCTCCTCTCCCTTTCTCTCTCTCTCTCTCTTTGCTGCACTTTTTTCCCCATCAATTTCCTCTCCCTCTCTCGGAGACAATGCTGAGGTAAGGATGCTGGGGCAGCGGGCGTAGCAATCTCACAGCACCGCCATTGCTCACCACATCAAGCGATCGTTTAGCGCCGGCCTCCCTTGCCGTGATTGATTGACTCGGCCTGGGTCTAAATCACCCTCATAAAGTCGGTATTGTGACAATGGCAGGAGAGCAACAGCTGATTCACAGCAGGACAGAAGGAGAGGGCGATGATGGGGACCAAGGTGACAGCCAGCAGTGTACACACACTTTACACAGACACCTGGGACACACACACTGCAGGGGGTTTAGGGGAAAAGTGCGGCGCTAAGCAAAACTACTAGTAGCAAAACTACTTTGGCAAAATATTCTGACAGGTTTGTTTGGTAAAATCTTCTTCTGTGACATCTCGGTCTTTTCTTAGTTGTTCGAAACCTGGCACCCAACGTGGCACTGATATCCGCGCTACATAGACAAAATTGTCTCGTTTAAAGCCCACAAAGTAATTCTGCTCTTAATCTCATGTGAGTGTGCAAGAACATTTTTAGCATCGTTCCCCTTTTCCAGTGGATTATTTTAAGTCCACACTGATCTGTCAGCACAGCAGCGTAAGAAGAACTTGGGCATACCTGAACATAAAAAAAAAAGAACTCAGAAATCCTGCCACACGCAAATAAGAAAGAATTAGTCATCCACCCAGAAATGCTCTTTATTCCGGGTGTTTAACAGTGCTGACATGTCCCACATCAGCATTCACAAACCGACAGCAGGTCTGCAGACAAATCGCACACATCCGAGGCAATATACGAGGCTTCGGTCGCTGGCGCGGGACTGCTGATATCAGCAACTCTGCAGGGTCAAGGCCCACTTTCTCTCCCAGACGCACTCTCATTCTTTCAGCCCACTTCCTTTTTTTTTCTCCTTACCTCACCACTGAGATGCCAAAGCAATCAATCTTAACTAGAGCCATTCCTTCTGTGGAGTGAAGGGTGCCATTTGTTTTCTTCCTGTCTTTTCTTGTGCTCCATTTCTCCCTCCTCTATGCTGTGGTTTTACATATTCTTCTCTTTGCTGGTTTAGGAGAGCAATAATAACTCTAATGGCCGCTTCTTGCCGCAGTGTGAGTCTAGCAAGAAATGTCTGCATTTATTCATTTGGCAGATGCCTTTTAAAACAAAAAAAACAAAACGACTAATAAGTGACGGAAAACACAATCCAGACTTAGAGCTGAGCAGGTGAAGTAGGAGGTGAGGATTGTGCTCAAAGGCTCGACTGTGGTTCTGTAATAGTCCTGGCATTTGAACTTAACCACTGAGCCACCATGGAAAGCTAGACCAAGATCATTAAATTCAGATATACAAAACATCTCAAAAGGGCCAACATTGGAACCTTGAGGCACTCCGTGTGTCTCGGCACTCGAGCCTTTCCTTAGATCTAGTGCGAAATATTTGAAGGAAGGACAAGTTATTTGTCAATCATCCAAAGAACAAAGAGAGAGAGAGTTGGAGAGAGAGAGAGAGAGGGAATAAGAGATTGAGAGAGACTGAGAGAGAGAGAGAGACTGCGCCTTCATTAATCCGTGAATGTAATTACTGTTTAAACAGTCCTCCCCTTGATTGATGTCCTTCAGTCTGTTTCATTTACTTGAACATGTTCCAATATTCAAGGGAAATAAATAAGCAGATTCCTCAAAGGCCACACTTAAAAAAATAAATAAATAAATAAATATATATATATATATATATATATATATATATATATATATATATATATATATATATATATATACACCAAACATTTCCATCGTGCCACAAGATCCGAAGACAGAAAAAGCACTGGCGAAATGGGCCATAGATTATACGCAACAAAAAGAAAGATGATGGATGCACAGGGAAAACATTTAAAGGCAGCCTACAGCTGCTGATGGCATGGATATACCTCGAGAGCTTCAATCATATTAGCAATAACGTAAAATAGCTGTTGAGTCTGCGAGGCGCGCCTGACTTGGGCCTTGTTTCACAATACGTAAAGCTTTGCAAGGCCAATTTTAGAAGATGACTTAATATGGTTTATGCGTAACACTTGTAGACTTAACGCTCCCTGGACAATGAGACATTGGCACTGGTGCTCGGTATATACTGCCGTGTTCCCTGTGCTTACTGTTCGCTGCATGAAACACACATCAGAAAGATTTGCACATGCACATTTGCACTATTAGGTTTTAAATTTGACAGATGCCATGTATCTTCTTTTTTCATAATCCCTACTCGAACTGTATACATGGCAAGGTGGGGTCATGAATTAATTAGCAGAGTTTCAGTAATTTTATATAGACTAACTTTATATTACTTTCTATAAATGACGAGTAGAAAACCCCACGTAATATACACCATATGGCCAAAAGTTTGTGTACACTTGACCATCACACCCATATGTCCCTGTAGAACATCCCATACCACATGTGTATTCCCCTCTTTGCTCTTATAATAAGTTCCACTCATCTGGGAAGGCTTTTCACTAAATTTTAGCTTGTGGCTGTGGGGATTTGTGTTCATTCAGCTACAAGAGCATTAGCGAGGTTGAGATGTCAGGATGTCGAGGAGGCTCCAGTTCCAGTTCATCCCAAAGGTGTTCAGTAGGGTTGAGGTCAGAGCTCTGTGCAGGACTCTCGAGTTCTTCCACCTTCTTCCAACCTTAACACACCATGTCTTCATGGAGCTTGCTTTGTGAACAGGGACACTGTCATGCTGGAACAGGTTTGGGCCTCTTAGTTCCAAGGGAAATTGTAATGCTATGGCATACAAAGACATTCTACATGGGAACAGTCTGAGGAAGAACCACATGAGGGTGTGGTGATCAGGTGTACATATACTTTTGGCCTATAGTGTGCATCCCGTCCAAACTGACATGTTGTTAAAGATACCATTATCAAGTCAAGTTAAAAATGCAGAACAATAAGATAGATATGACGTTGAAAAGGAGTTCCTAGCACAAGTAGTGCCTATGTTATGGTCATGTGACATTAATAATCAAGAGCAACTTCTGAAGACACACCCCCTACAATAGCACTTATAATAAAGAACACAATAATCAGTTTTTTTTAAATGAGATGTACATAGTATGCATTGAATTTTACATATGAAGAGCATATGTACATCGTGAAGACGCCCATCTCTGTAATTTTCGTACATTATATAGACAGTATGTATTTTGTGAGAATCTGAAAATTATAAAAATGTGAAAAATATAAACGTCAAGTACACCAAAAACTCAACACGCATCCAAATGAACTCAGCGAAGA
Organism: Ictalurus furcatus; assembly: GCF_023375685.1. Taxonomy (NCBI): domain Eukaryota; kingdom Metazoa; phylum Chordata; class Actinopteri; order Siluriformes; family Ictaluridae; genus Ictalurus; species Ictalurus furcatus. The sequence goes on along the minus strand of NC_071256.1, from coordinate 18,475,487 downwards.
AAAAAAAAAGATTCTGATTCATGGTTTGACATAAAAGCGGACTGTGTCAGCAACTGTGTGGTGCAGATACAATTACCCTTACTACATCAAAAAACAAAACACAAAAAAACCCCACACAAATATGATGAGTAAACAATAAATGATACATGAAAAGTGATCCTAAATATGATCCCAGGCTAGTAGATACAAAAATATGATAGTGATCGCTGCTTAGACAGGGGACAAAGTGAGCTGGATGAGTTCAGCACCATGGACAGCATCAGCATCGCAGACAGCTATTTATACCAAGCACAATATATGTACACACATGCTACTGACCTGCATGACATTGATTGATAGGTCACATTGGATTTTACACACCTGTGATGTTTTGCATCAACTTGGAAAGTTCTAATATTGATATAGTATTAAAAAAATATATCCATGCTTCCCTAATGAGTAGTGTATAGTAATACTGTAATATTGTTTTGTGGCCTTCAGGCCAGTCGGGATCTTCGTTGCACTATCTGGTACATGAAAAGGTTATTTCCAGCCTGGCCCTGGCAGCCCTGTCATAAATCCTCCACAATGCAACAGGCTGGAGCACCGATGACATGCTCCCATATTCAGACATCATATTTGACTTAAACGCTGCTGGTATTTGTTTGGCTTGATGCCGGTGACACTTTGATTAATCCAATTTGCTCGGGCGCGTTTACAGCTTCTTTCCATTTCATCCGGCCGAAATTATGAAGCACTCCAATTAAATTAAACTCTGCGGCATTTACGTCGACGCATAACGTCTGGGATGCTAGTTTCTCTTCCCTTCGCTTGCTAAAGCTGCATATCACAAAATTTCCCTGGTCTGCACAGATTCTGACTTGGGTCAGTCTCACGTCCTCACCATCTGTAAAATATTTACTTGAGAAGTGGAAATAAAACCTGGTGAGTCAGAGCGTGACTTATTTTGAGAAGCAATTCTAAATACGCAACTTGCTTCCTTCCTGCTTCACATATGGCAGGCTGTCTGCTTCGGTGAAAAGGGCCTACTTTCCTGACTTTTGTTTTGAAAAAAATAAAAGCAAATTTCTGAAGTGTTCTAGCATTAACGCTTTGCAATAGAGGGTATGCACATGCCGTCACGGTAGCCAGAACTCGCCATGGTCACACCCACTGAGGGACAAAAAGACTGAGCGGTAGCATTAGTGTACAGTGTGAATTCCGTGAAAACACAGAAAAAACGCATCTAAAATGGGTAAAAGCTGTTGTGAGATCGACTGTGCTAACAGATTCAACAATAATTCAAAGATATCTTTTTCCAGAGTGCCAAAAAACCATTCAGTCCTTTTTTACTAAGTGGAACAGTGTAAATGTAAGTTCTTTTGGGATGTGATGTTCATGTACAATGACGAATAATTTGCTACATATTTCTTTTTAAACACTGCCTGTTTCCATTAGTGAATAATGGGGGGTCATTCCTTCTCTGACTGTGTTTTACATTCACAAATATATTAGTATATTATTAATATACTAGTAAGTGGAAGCAGTGTTAGCTACAAACAAACTAAGACTAGCTAGTTTATGATTTATCAAATAAAATTATAGAATAAAATAAAAATATTTGTACATACAACAAGAATGTTTATTGGTGTTCTTGTCACTTTAATTTCTCCAACAAATCCCGCCTTGAAGTAGGACCAAGCATCAAGGCTTTTGTATGCCTTCAGACATGCACCCCAGGTTCTTGGGCAAGTTGTAAGAGTCACTGTTGAGTCCAACTGCCTTTAATTTAAGCTGATAATCGTTAGTTATACTAATGTTTTCGCAGCTATTAAACCTGGCCATTTTCCTGGATGTTTCCCACTGCGTTCCGGCAGGAAAGTGACGTCAGTGAATACCCTCTATATTCATTCTGGGAAATATGTCTTCATCTACATTTATTCACAAGGGGAAGTTACGGTTCCTCTGGTCCTTAAACCCTTTACTGTATATAGTGAGATTTGAACTAAGAACCTTATGTATAGCACAGAACACCCACTAAACTACCCATGAGTGTGTTTATTGTGCACCAAATTTGAATCTGGTGAAAACCACATCATCACATTTGGTTTGCAAGTGCACTTTTTTCATTGTAAAAGAATATTCTGACATCACAGATCTATCACAAGTGATAGTTTCAGTACTGACAGAGATGAGTTTCAGTTCTCTCAGACTGGCATATCATTCAGTATTTTTTAAATGTATTTTTGCTAGCTGGACAGCAGACATTTTTAATTAAAAGTCATGTGATTCTAATATATCTAGCATAAAATAATAACACAAGTGCAAACGATACTTTCAGACACTCGGCTACTAAACTGTACCGTTCCTTATGACTGAAGTGGAACCTCAGTGTCTTCAGTACCACTGGTACTAAATACACTTGGTATTTATCTTTCACATGACAAGGTCCGTGTAGTGAACCTTTAAAACTTTTTTCAATGCATGCAAAGAGGTACAAAAAAAAAAAAAAAAAAAACACCAAAAAAAAAAAACCCTAGTGACCAAAAGGTAAAGTTCCCTAGATTAGTAGCCTAATACCCTATTGTTTTGTTTTGTTTTTTTTTATACAAATTGACACAGTAGCATATCTAGAAAATATCATAATTTTTTAAAAAGGGATTGCTGTACAAATTAGCATATTAAAAATGTAAAACTAACAAACAGATTTTAGTACCTTTTTTCCTCTAAATTGACACAGCAGCACATTTAGAAAAATCTTTTTATAGTTAGCTCTCACTTTTAGTTTTTTAATGTGGTACTCTATGCCAATTTGCACACCAACTTAACTAACTAACTAACTAATCACACAAACAAATTTGAGTACATTTTAAAAATGGTTTCTTGTACAAATGAAATAAGAACTGAAAAAAGTTCCTTTTTTCTATAAATGGGTGGCCACAGAGTAACCAGTTTATTTATTTATTTATTTATTTATTTATTTATTTATTTTTATTATTATTATTATTATTATTATTATTAAATGCACCTTTTCTGAAAATAGGCTCAGTGTACAAATTACTATAGAGTAGCACATTTAAAAACAAAATGTCAGTCAATGCAATTCCCCTGCTCTAAGCAAACGGCCGCCTCTCTCCTTGCCCCTGTCTCCTGACCTGGCAAAAATAAACACGACAGAATAAATAGAGGAATTACGCTTCATAACCAAAACAGCTCATGTGATTGTGCCACCCTCAGCGTTTTTCCCTCCTCTCTCACATCCTCCAGGCTACACGAAGCGTTTTTTTTTTTTTGGGTTTTTTTTGCACAGCTTAGCACGTTTCTCACAAGGCGGCCCTCGTACAGATAACAAGCTGGTCAATATTCAAAAGCGGCACTTTAATTGGCCGTCGCCCCACTTCGCCCCCCCCCCTTCCCCCCCTTCCCTCCCTTCCCTTCTCTCCCTTACCTGTCAAGAGGGCTCGCAGAGGAGCGTATTAAGTGCTTCTCTCCATTAGGCCAGCGGGAATTAAGGAGCTCTGCTTGGCATGAGGAGACGCTCATTTGCTTCACCTTTATTTCTCTCGTCTTTTTAGATATCGCTTTTCTGTTCATGTGGCTTAATGCGCTGAGCCACTATCCTGGGCTGCTGCTTGTTCTTTTTAATACTAATAGCTGTAAATACAGAAATAGCAATCTGCCTTTATAGTATTTCCACACAGCCTGGATTGTATCAGAAATTATTTTCAGGATCTGTTGAACGAGACAGGCATGACTCACCGGGTTTAAAATAACTCGGCTCAGCCACAATAACATTTCAAGAATTATGTAACACAAATTGTTTCGCTATAGACACTGAAATGAGAAGGCGCCCTGAGTGGCTGGTTTTGCTAGCCATTAACATTGTTAGTGAAGCAAGTGAGGGGCGATTCCAGCTGCGAGAGCGTGCTCGAGAGGTTAAGCCTCAGTGAGACGTTGCTGTCTGGCAGCGGGCTTTGACCCGACGTGCCTTTTCATCTAAGAGCGAGCTCTTTAAATCCCTCAAGTGCATTATCTGCCCTCCTGCAAAACAGTTACCGCTAAGTGCCTCCCTTCTCTTTGACCACGTCCAGATGCCGCTTATTGGCCTTTCTAATAATGATCATTATCAATATACTGCTTTTTTTTGTTTGTTTGGTTTTTTTTTTTTTTTTTTACATATTTAACGGTGCTTTATAGCATGTAGCACCACTGTGCAGAAAAAAAAGTGTGATGTGATTGCACAGAAACAGCTGGCCTTGTTTAAAAGAAAGAAAAAAAGAGGAAATAAATAAAACAGCCAGTATTACAGTATACAAATGAAACCGTTTTCCTACAATCCAACTATTATTTACTATTATATACATAACACCCCACCTTGTGCCCGATGCTCACTGGGATAGGCTCCAGGTTTCCCCATGACCCTGAAGGAAGGATAAGCGGTATAGAAGATGGATGGATGAATTATATACATAACACAACGCAATGTATACATTATATAAATATCATGGTTTATAATAAATTTTAAAAAAAAAACAGTAGATGAGATAACGTGTCAATATATTTTCTTATATCTCCCCTATTCTCTATATAATGTAACATAACGTAACATTATGCAATTATTTCCTTATGTGTTTCCTATACAAAAAAAGTGTAACATGATGTAACGCTGCGAATAATGGCATAACAAAATACAGCGTAACATTTGAACGTAACATGACAGTGTATTTATGTGGATGTCAACTATTCTGTATATGACGTAAGAAAATGTAACACAGTGTTATATAACGTAACATAAAGTAATATAAACAACATAACATCATATAACATGACATAACAATACTTCGCCTTTTGATTAAGGTAACACGGCGTGACTTATTCACTAACAAGCCACCCAAGTTAATGTAACATGATGTAACATTATGTAACAGGTTTCCTAACGTACAATACATAACAATGTTACATAATGTAGTGGAAGGTAACGTCACGTGATATAGCTTTACCCTGGCATTATGTAACAACGGAACCATTATGATAATGGAAGATAACACGAAAATGTTATGTAAAGTAGCCGAATGTAACGTCATGTGATATAGCTTAACCAAGCATTATTTAACATATGTAACAGTGTAACATGTAAGATAACTTAGCAATGTAGAGGAATGTCATGCTTTTACTGAATCTGTACTACAATCTCCAACATGCATGATTCCTATGAATACATTAATGTACGTTTTGTTTTGTTCGATTCATTTTCACAGCTCTTTTCAGGTCCTGCACACCAAAAGCTCAGGATTATTAACAAGGACTTTAACGTTCACTTGCAAAATGGTGGGTTTGAAATCACTCATAATTTCAGATATTCTCTGTCTTTGTCCACTAAATGGGTGTCATATTAGCTCTGAAATCGGTGCGGGACTACACTACCCTTCGGTCCTGACAGCGGGAAAATAATAACAGGCTTTCAGATGCTATTCAGCTTCCGTGAGAACTCTGAGAGTAAAACGCTGATATTATTGTCCAGGTCACTTTCAGGCAACTGGTTAACCTGCAACCGGCTAGCCTGCCAAACAAATGGCATATTTATGTTTATAAATATTAGTCATATGAATAATAATAGTAATTTTCTTTAAAAAAAAATACACAATGTTATTTTCAGCCTACAGAAGCGTTAAATCTGTAAACCGCCCCCCTGTAGAGCATGCTGGATGGACAAAGTGGTGCAAGATGCACACACGTATAGTTGTGGTCAGCTCTAGAGCACATGTCAGTGACTCTGTGTGTGTGTGTGTGTGTGTGTTTGCGCGTACTGCTGTTGGGTGACATGTTGCAATTTCCCAAAACCCTGTCAGAGCAATTACAGCCACTGCAGTGTGTGCATGGCTGCTCATGGACATCCTCCATTTTACACACACACATACACACACACACAGAGAGAGAGAGAGAGAGAGAACGAAACAGAATATTCACACTACGCTGGGAGATTTATGTATTTCTATATTTCCCCCATCCATCTCTCTCTCTCGCTCTCTCCTGTTCATCTATCTCTTCCTGTCTGCCTTCCTGTCTGTTTATCTATCTGTCTGTCTGTCCGTCTCTGTCTGTCTATCTGTATCTTTCTGTCTGTTTGACTGTGTGTCTATCCTGACTGTCTGTGTGACTGTTCTCTGTCTAACCATCTTTCTCTGTGTGTGTCTTTCTGTCTGCCTGTCTCTCTGCCTATCTGTCTGTCTCTCTGCCTGTTTACATGTCTGCCTCTCTGCCTGCCTGTCTCTCTGTATATCTGTCTGTCTGTCTCTCAGGATATCTGTCTGGCTGTCTCTCTGCCTGTCTGTCTCTCTGTATACCTGTCTGCCTGTCTCTCTGCCTGTCTGTCTCTCTGTACGTCTGTCTGGCTGTTTGCATGTCTGCCTGCCTGTCTCTCTGTATATCTGTCTGTCTGTCTCTCTGTATATCTGCCTGCTTGACTCTCTGCCTGTCTGTCTCTCTGTATATCTGTCTGGCTGTTTGCATGTCTGCCTGTCTGTCTCTCTGTCTGATTGCCTGTCTGTCTCTCCACCTGTCTGTCTGTCTGTGATAATAAACACAATCATGACCCAAATAAAAATCGTGTTTGAAAGAAAATGTGATGGTAAACGAGTGTCTGTGTGAGAATGTGAGTGTGTGTATATAAGTGTGTACGTGCTATAACACACACACACACACACACACAGTCACAGCTAAAAATCCCCAGACACGTGAGACATACTTTCTTTCTTTTTTATTTAAGCCTGTGCTGAACCTGTGACTCGGCTCACGGCCGCTCCGACTGAAGTTCATCAGTATTCATGAACTGGAAGTGTGTGAAGTTTAGTGATTAGCTCGAGCGGTTAAACAAGATTAATGATAGAAGCCGAGGCACAACTCCAAACACACGGAGACAATTAGAGCGATTTAAGCATTCAGGACGTGCTCCTGCGCTTAACTAGTCGCCTGGTCATTTTTTTCGTAGCACTGTTATTAAATTATCTCAGATTAGCCGATATTTAAGCTCGCTCCCTCAAGCAATTTGCAGAAATCAGGAAAGACGAGGTGCGCGGGCACACTAATCAGGGTTGGATAAATAAATGCTAATGGTGCGCTTGAAAACTAAGGCTAGCTTTAAGTCTGTTTGCGGGGATATTAAAGACGGAGGCTATCGTTAGGAATGCCAGAACAATTCATCAGTTCGGGGCTGTATGAGTGTTTATTACATTAAATCAATACACAAACTAGCATAGTTTTTATTCAGGAAACTTTAGCAAACAAGTGCAGGATCACCATGCAGCCTGGAGCGTGAACATCTTTAAATACACACACACACACACACACAAACATATAAACATTTTAAGTGGAGGATTAAGTGCAAGACATTGTCCCGTTAACGAGATGGAAATAAAATCACACTAATTGACATTTCTTTGACAGTCGGGCACGCGGAGATGAGATTATTCATATATGTGGGTTTCGGCAGGCTGACAATAGCTCGGGATTTAGCTTCCCACTCTCCGTGTGGCTCTCCGTATTCGCTTTCATTCCCGATCTCATCTCTCATCCTGTACAACACACAGCACACAGGGGAGGCGGATCTGCACCTCGTCCCAGAAAACAGTTCAAAACAAGGCTAATCCGCTGCGAGTGCTCGTGATCGCTCAGGACACAAAGATCCTAGCGCTGAAACTTAAAAAAAAAATAAACAAAACACACACACACACACACACACACACACAATGAGAGCTTCTTGAGCCTGAAGAAGACCAGAAATAATAGTAGCAGTAGTAGTAGTAGTAGTAGTAATAATAATAATAATAATAATAAAAACCCTTGACATTTCTATGCTGACCTTTATTTATCTCGTGCTCTAAATCCCAATATTAGTTTCTAGCTCGCCTGCTTTTGTTACACGGCGTCTCATTTGAGGGAATCAGTAGAGAACACTTGCGTAACACAAACCCAGGAGTGCTGACGAGGCGAGTGTTTCTGTCCACTGCTGGACCCTAATCAGAGCAACACCATCGACTGTAATGACTGTCAAAGGGGAAATAAATAGCGACAGGAACGCTATTCTCAGCACAGAGCAGAGGAGAGCAAAAATGAAGAACCACGCTGCACTTCTTCAGTCCTGTAATCGTGTCTTTACATCATCATGTCGATCTGCATGCTGGATTAAATCAATTAAAAGAAGAAAAAAATCCCACTCAGAAGGTCGTAATAAGGCATACATAAAGAATAAACCATGCCTTGTTGCGCTGTTATGGGGGGGGAAAAAATCAACAGCGATGTGGAGTGATGAAGCAGTTACATTTAATGTCCAAGAAACAAGTTCTTACTTACGTTATAGCGACTATAGTCTTACTTATGTTCCTTTACCAGCTTCTCTTTTTGTTAAAAAAAGTGCCATCTCAGTACACGTATACACGTAGCTACGGCTTGACCTCTGACACTGGAGACTCCTTCCATAATATGTTAAATCAACATCTCCTTCAAAAAAACTTCAACATATCAACAATTACACGTCAATCTGCTTATTATTATGTACACGCCCACCACACTCAGAGTCCCTCTGATTGAGTTGTTACAATAGAAACATATCTGACTGAGCAAATGAATCGATACAAAACATTCATGAACGTTTATTAAGAGTTATTTTTGCGATTTTCAGGTACACATGTGGCTTTTTTCCCCCATAATATTTGCAGATCTCGGATCACAGTGGTGTTCTAGCATAGACGGGTTTCAGGGGTGTGGCTTTGGAGGAAAGACTCTTTCTTAAAAATTTCAAAACAGCTAGCTTCAGTAAAAGTACCACCTGCAATCTTCTTTTAATTTGTATAAAAAGATAATTAAAGATAATATCTTGAATATCTTAAAAAAATATTTTGAATATAGGTGACTAATGTTTCTGTAGATTGTTTTTTATACACATGTTAGATTATTACGCATATTTCTAGATCATATTTATGTATTTCAAGCTTGAACTGGTCTGATTCTGTTGGCAGATAGAATATTTGAATTATCTCAAGCATTTATTTCTAGACAGAATCAAAATCATCTGCCAAAAGAATAATACAACGTTAATCCTGAAATTAGTAAACATGTCTAAGCTTATTGATATTATACATGCTTCAGAATAATCTAATGAAGAGAAATATATGTTAAATTTGCAAAATATTAAAGATATTTTTCTTTACTTGTTTGTTTTGTTTGTAGTTCAGAAAACTGTCCTCATGCTTAGGCTGGAAAAATGCCAAGTAAACAATTGGGGGAAATAAAATATCATATGCGCTGAGAGTTTTACAACGTTGAATATTTACAGTGCTGAATCCAACCAATGAGCAACGAGCAGCGTGTGCCTGAGATGTAGCCGAAGCTACAAGAAGACCATAGAGTTAAAATACAGAGAGCATACTTATACAGAGGGCAGTTATCTGTTATATGATTCATTCCGTCGTGGTGTTACCAATACGGCGTCCAAAAACTGGGAACCAGGATGTGTAGAATAGCCAACTATCAGTGTACACGATGCGTAAAAATTGTATAAGCATATTTTTTGGCTCTATGTGACTACACGTTAATACCAGCTTCAAACTAGCATGAGTAGTGGGAGCTACTGCTGAGTGAAATTGTTTATGGTGAGGGTGAGGTGCAAGGGCAAGTCCACGAGAGAGCTCTCCTCCAAAAATGTTATTGATTTAACAAACAATTAAAGAAGTCTATGAACTGGCAACTTTAAAAGACAGTGCATGAGGTGACATTTTAGCCAGAAATAGAGCTCCAAAATCGGCTAAAAGGAGGTCTGATTTCGAAAGCATGGTCTTATAACGTGGCATGCATCACCGTTGAGATCCGGAGCAATCGGGCTTTCAGTCACTTCACAAGTGCAGACGATTCCTGTTTTGGTAATGGTGCAGGCTCTCCACAAAGAAACAGTGCACTCTGTCTATATTTAACTCTATGAGTGAGACAGAAAGAAAGAGAAAGAAATAAATAAAAGAGAGAGCGATAGAGAGAGAGAGAGAGAGAGAGAGAGAGAGAGAGAGAGAGAGAGAAGAGTGTTTGACTGTTCCAGTATGTTCAGCAGGGGAGGGGATAGTTCTTGAAAGCCGAGCAGTGAAATCCCAGCAGCCTCTCTTCAGCTCAGCGTGAAGCGCTGTCACTGTCTCGGAGAAGAAACGCTCCCAAATTACTCTGAAAAAAAAAGTGAGGAAAGTTGGGGCTTTCAAATGTTCAGCGGACCGGGTTTAGCGTGGACGCCACGTCTCAGGAATGTTTTATCATGACTTGGAGAGTCGCAAAGTCGAATCCAACGGGACACTTTTGTTTGAAAGGTGGCGCTGTGAGGATTCGGGATTATTAGCGTTGAGGCAGCGGAGGAAACATACGGTGATGATGTGCATGACAATCACGGCTCGTAACGAAGATAAAGCGCCGCCTCGTTGACTCTTACCAAACGCCGCCTTTTTTTTCCTAGCGTTTCCTGTCACGTTACGCCCACACCCGTGGGTTAACACGAACTTTTCTTTCGCTGTGAACGCTTGCGACCGTCTCCTGACTTCACACACACACAAAAAGAAAGAATAAAGGAAAGAAAGTATCAGGATAATCAGGACATTAAACTCAAATGCGAGAACCATATGTTAATTATGTAAATGCTTCATTCTAATCAGCTCGAACCGATGTAACGAGTTAGCAGGAAAAGAAGTGAACGTAGGGAGTTATCAAAAACGTCATTAATATTCATCGGCGCAGTGCCGCGGCACGCGCACCCATCCGCGCACATGAATTAATAGTTTGATGAGGGATGAAAGTGCTGGAGGTGGTGTTTATACAGGGAACCATCTGTCTTACTCAGAGGCCTCTCCTCTCCAGCTCTGGAGTGAGCTACGCTAGCCACAAGACAGACTTCCGCAACAAAGAAATGGTTAGCGAGTAAAAAAAAAAAAATGAGAGGGGGGAAAGGGGGATATATTCTTATAAAAAATGCATAAAATTGTTCCATTTGGGAGAGCTGCTCATTACTGAGAAAAATATTATTCATCACAAAAAGAAATCTCTACTATGTGCGAGTTATGATTAGCCGTAATACTAACGAACACATATGAGAAGCAAGCATATACTGTATGTATGTGTATATATATATATATATATATATATATATATATATATATATATATATATATATATATATATACACACACACATATATATATATATATATATATATATATATATATATATATATATATATATACATACATTTTTTTTTTGGTCACACACAGTGTGTGTGTGTGTGTGTGTGTGTGTGAGCAAGCTGGCGTTGTGGCAAGAGAACAGGCCAGGCCAGCGTGAACGTTAGGATGGAGAAGAGGCTGCCCCCGTGCTGCCCTCCGCTCCTGGCACTGTCCAGCTCCGCTCCATCTGGACCCCTCATCTGTGCTCATTATCCCATATGCCCATAAATGCTAGAGATGTTTATAAAATTTCATTTTGATGGTATGTAATTTCAGTCTTAGAAACAAACCGTGCACACTGCTTCATCTCTTTGCTCACAAATGGTTTCTTTCTCAGCACCAAATCTCTGAAGTGAGCTCAGCAAAGAAGCACGGCTAAGTTTGGCATTCAGGTCTCTCATATCGGAGTGAGTGTGTGTGTATGTGAGTGTGTGAGAGAGAGACAGAGCAACACCCTGACATGCACCCTAATGGAGCTCCTCTGGTCCAGCCTACTCAGGCCACGGGTTCAGTAGAAGCTCTCTGTACGTGACTAGAACGCTTTCACACTTTTGCTTCAAAATCTCTTTCCTGAGACGAGAGACAACTCATCACATCGCAGATCCAATGTTATGTCTGTGCATGTACAGTGCCCTCCACTAATATTGGCACCCTTGGTAAATGAGCAAAGATGGCTGTGAAAAATTGTCTTTATTGTTGAACCTTTTATATTAATATTCAAAACTCTGGAGTAACACAAATGGAACTATGTGATAAAAAATCCCAAATAAATCAAAATAATTTCATATTTTAGCATCTTCAGAGTAGACTCCCTTTTTGCCTAGAATTTCCAGAAATGTATCCTTGGCATTTTCTCAAACGATTTTTTGAGGAATCCCCCTGAGATGCTTTTCAAACAGTATTAAAGGAGTTCCCACCTATGTTGCACACGTATTGGCTGCTTATCGGAATATAAGTCATCCGTTTAAAAAAAAAAAAATTGTAAGTAAAATGTTAGTTTTCTAATGAAAGAAATGAATATGTTGGCACAATTATAGTTTTGTCTACAAAACCGATGTCAACCATTTAATCATACACCTTCAGATCAAAAGATTTTTTAAGATCATGGGAAATATTTCAGTCAAGTGTCCCCAAACTTTTGACCTGTAGTGTAGGTGTGCAACAATTATTTACACCCTTTTTAGTCAATACACTGTGCTACCTCCCGCTGCCAAGATAACAGCTCTGAGTCTTCTCCTATAATGCCTGATGAGGTTGGAGAATACATGGCAAGGGATCTGAGACTCCTGAGACTGACAGCTGGGATTCCTCCATACAGAATCTCTCCAGATCCTTCAAATGTCGAGGTCCATGTTGGTGAACTCTCCTCTTCAGTTCACCACACAGGTATTCTATGGGTTTCAAGTCAGGGGACTGGGATGGCCATGGCAGGACCTTGATTTTGTGGTCAGTAAACCCTTTTTGTGTTGATTTTGATCTATGTTTTGGATCATTGTCCTGCTGGAAGATCCATTTTAAGCTTTCTGGCAGAAGCAGTCAGGTTTTCATTTAATATCTACTGATATTTGATAGAGTCCATGATGCCATGTATCCTAACAAAATGTTCAGGTCCTCTGGCAGAAAAACAGCCCCAAAATATTAAAGAGCCACCACCATATTTAACCGTGGGCATGAGGTACTTTTCCATATGGCTATGTCTCTGTCTGCATAAAAACCACCTCTGGTGTTTATTACCAAAGAAGCTCTATTTTAGTTTCATCTGACCATAGAACCGATCCCATTTGAAGTTCCAGTAGTGTCTGGCAAACTGAAGACGCTTCAGTTTGTTTTTGGATGAGAGTAGAGGCTTTTTTCTTGAAACCCTTACAAATAACTTGTGGTGATGTAGGTGAATTCGGATAATAGTTTTGGAGACTTTCTTACCTCAATGCACAACTAACTTCTGCAATTCTCCAGCTGTGATCCTTGGAGATTTTTTGGCCACTCGAACCATCCTCTTCACAGTGTGTTGAGATAATATAGACACACGTCCAATTCCAGGTTGATTTATAACATTTCCAGTTGACTGAAATTTCTTAATTATCACCCTGATGGTGGAAATGGGCATTTACAATGCTTGTACTATTTTCTTATAGCCACTTCCCATTTTGTGAAGCTCAACAACCTTTCGCCGCACATCACAGATATATTCCTTGGTCTTACCCATTGTTATGAATGACTAAGGGAATTTGGCTGATGTGTTACCTCATATTTATATCCCTGTGAAACAGGAAGCAATGGTTGAATAATTTCATGTTCCTACTCACCCAGGTGTACTAATATAAATGCAAAATATCAATGGGAATATACTTTGAATGTATTTTTCTCATAAGAATTCATAGTGGTGACAATAATTGTTGCACACCTATATTTAACAAAGATTTTTTTTGATATCCATGAGAGCAGAGTATTTTTGTGATTTTTTTTTTAACAAAAGCTCAAAAGGTTAAACAATTAAGTCAATTTTTCCAGGGTGCTAATATTAGTGGAAGGCACTGTATATATGCGTGTATTGGTATATCTGGTCCTCCATAGGGAGGTGTTTTCAGAGAGGTACAAATGAAAACAAATGATTTATTTTTATTTAATGGCACTGGCTGAATGATTAATAAATAAGTAGTTTATACATTTTAAATCAATGAATTGAATGTAATTTACAGAAATCTTTAAACTGATTGATTAGCACATGTATGTATGATGTTAATGCTGTTTAATTCTATCAGATGTACTCCTGTATGGCCATTGATTTCCTGTTGGGGGTTTTTAATGTCTGGACGATTCTAGGGTTTAAATATAGATTTTATTAATGGATCATGTATCAGTGATAATGTAGTGTGTGTGTGTGTGTGTACATGTGTGTATATGTGTGTGTGAGAGAGAGAGATAACTGCTTCATGAGGACGTTGATGTGTCTCCTGTCACTCTCTAATCACTAGACAGGAATTTCCTCACAACCTCACATTTACTATTTTCCTTTTTTTTTAGACTGAGGGCGTCGAATGTTAAACACATTTCCTCAGCATTTCTGATGAATTTCTTTGTGTACTGTAAATACGTGATAATGTTAGCGACGGCTGCTGCCGGTCATTCGGCTTTCCTTTCGGTTCTATTTTGCTCTTTATAGTCGGCGAAGGTTAAGCACCTGGCCACTTCCTAATGTGCACAATTGACCGATCGAAGTCGGAGCATGGAGAACATTCAGGTTCCTGTAGAGGTAACGGTTAACGGTTAATGCACTGAATTAAAAAAAAGAGACTCTACATCGATACGTAATTCTGGCTCGCTCACATGTGCGCTGGCGGTGTTTGGTAATAACCGGAACATTCCAACAAATCAATGGTTATTTAATTCTCAGTGAGCTCCCGAGTCCATTAAACCTGATTACGTTCGGCCATTTTCTTCTCGCTGCCTTCTTATGGTCCCCCCCCAACCGCTCAATCTATACGGCCGACTTATGAGCAAGGACCTTCAGAGGCAATTTCAGCCTCTATTAACATAGCATGCTAGGCGCTAATTATTTATTGGATTGAGGCACCACCGCTCCAACACTCTATGCCTGAAATCACCCCCCCCCCACCACCAGGATATAATCCGGAGAAGATCTGGAACGAGGCGTGACACAAGCGGAGCACGGATAACAAAGGCTCGTTAGTAGCCGTGGAATCTGTAGCAATCAATCATCTTTTTGGTGAGCCAAGCATTTTTATTTATTTTGTTGCCATTTAGGTCAGCAGCAACAGGAGCCTGATTAATGTGTAAGGGATTCTTTCCGACCCACTTCCCAAAGAACACAACTCCGTGCAGGAAGATGATCAAACAACACGGAATGATGCTACTCAAACTGTGCCTTCAACTTTCTTTAACCTTTGACCTGGACTGTGTGTTCTTTTTTAGCAATGCAGTTGTATATCCTATTTCCATCTAGGGCTGGGTGATGTGATGATATAATATCGATATCATGATAAATTATGTCATGATTTGTTTGTACTATACATATTTTCATTTTTGATTTTTTCAATAATTAAAAAAATTACAAACTGAATAGTAGTAGCTGATGTGATGTCATGAATTTTAATATTTTAAAACAGATTTTTAATTTTCCTTTTAAGTGTCAAATATTATGCCAACCAACTACTCTCAGCTACTTTAATCAACTCAAATTATTTTTAAACTGTTAAATTTTTCGGTATTTTGTGTCAAGAATTTCAGGCTTGTCTCTCTTTCCTGGACAAAAAGTGCCACTTTTTTTTGGTGGCATCAGAAATAAATGTAACTGACTGATGTTAGCTACATATATACACTGGTGGAATTTATTTCACATTATTGATGAGTGAACATTCTCTGTTTCCCGAGACAGAAAGCCAGGATGCATGTTTCAAGCGGGAAAAGCAACACACTAGGGAAACTTTACTAAAGTGAGATGCTGGTAAAGGGGCGGGGCTTCCAGGGAAACACCTACGCAACTGTCAATCATTCCAAATTGTATTCGAAGAAGTCCAGAACATTCCACATACCAGTTTACTGTGGTTAAAAGAAGATGCTTTGCGTGTTTTATGAGCAATAAATACGTACGTTCTAGCATACTTCTAACTTTGATGCTGACACATGGTTTGGCTTTGGAAAATGCATAAAATCGTCAGGTCTGACATTACAACTGTTTTTTTACAGGACAAGAGGACAATCTAGCAAGACGTGGACTCATTTTGTATGGAGACTTAGAAGAGTTAGTGTTAGAGTTTGTATGTTTTCATAAAAATGAATACATGGTAGATATTGTGAAATCACAGATTTTGTTCCATATGTTTTTATAATTTTTTTGAACAATTACAAACTGATTGGAAACTTTTCACTTTTCAGAACCTGTACAATTTTTACAATTGATTATTATTAAATGAATGCATTTAATAGCAGTTTGTTAGCAAATCTATAGGTCATGATACATGCCGTATTGTACTGTTTCGTATCATGAGACAGCACGCGAGAGAGAGAGTTCAATGTAACGCTCGCACCACCATTTAAAGATTCGAATTAGAAATCTAACACTGTGTGAAGCGTGGAGCGGAACACTGATCCGGTGTGTGATTAAGTAAAGGAGTGGTGCTGGATTGATCCAAGTGGACGTGATGTCAGAGAGCGGTCAGATCTTCTCATCGACTGATAAGGAGTGATACAGTATCAATTACCTGAGCGTGTGCTATATCATTTGCTTCTAAGCAGCACATCGCTTCGTTCCTGAGCGCTGATGCCTAATAAGCAGCTCCTCGAGCCAGCAGCCATTAAAAAACCGAAGAAAGAAGTGGAATTTTTGTCCTGTCAGCAGAACCAACAGCCATTAGTGATTGCCTCTCAGGTCATATAGGCGAGGCGAGTGTCCAGAGGCGTTCTGTATATATATATATATATATATATATATATATATATATATATATATATATATATGCATACAGTATATAATGCACTTAAAAAGCAAGATCATCCAAAAACAATGCACTTATTTACATTTAAGCTTCATTAATAGACTATTTATAAGCAATTACCCCACAGTACTGTTGGATTCTCATTTGGTCAGAAGGTGTTCATTAATTTTCTATAACAGCAGCCCTGACAGTAGCGCAGCTACAAATCACACGTTTCTATAGTGACAACTTACACAGGTTTCCATGTACATATGGTGAAGTTTTCTGTAAGGAGACATCTAATTAACGTTTGCGGAAGGAGTCTCCAGTGTCAGCGCTTTTGTAGCAGGCAGAGGGAAAGCTGTAACTAAGTTAGGTTTTCCGAGGAGTTTACATTTTGCAATTACTTGGTAACATGACAAGGTGCATTTTTTAATTAATTATTAAAAAAAAAAAACACACTGGTGAGGGAACGACTAACTTTAAAGATATAAATTGTACGTTTTGTTCTTTAAGTAACAAAAAAATGTTAGCGTTCACAAATTTGTGGTATAAGGGGAATAAAACACTTGCTGGTTACAGTAAGAGTGGAATGATGTAACATTTTTGCATATTAATAATTTTCTTTAGCAAATTAAAAGTGCATCATTTCTTTTTTTCACTTATATATATAGATTTGAAATATCTGAACATTCGTTGGTCTTTTTTTTCAAGGAAGCTCCAAGTAATGTTGCTCTGAGGAATGTGTTAGCCAAGACATTTGTCATTGTTAAAAATAACACGGCGAAACGCTTCCTGCGCTTTGCTTCGGAGTTGTGATGATAAGTTAGGAAGAGATGGACTGTTGTGTGAAGCCCCTGCCCTGTGGTCAACCTCCGGGAGCGAGGGCATGAATGCTAAGCAGGCTGGGAATCGATACAGGCGAATATAGCTCAACTGCACCATTTGTTCAGCCATGAGAGATGTCAATACACAGATTACGGTGATCTATCTTTTTGATTTTGCACTGTCTTCCACCCACGCCGCGTGAGGGCTTTTGCCTGTATTAAAACTGTTTGCTTTCTCAAGCGTGAAAATTCCAATTATTGCTCTAAATGCTGCGACGGTGGGTTCTTGTGGATCTTCTGTTGCTCGCTATTACCTGAACAGAAAAAAAATGGTGCTGAAAACCAAAAAAAAAAAAAAAAACTGCAGAAACGACAGAGACTTTGACGCAACCTGCTTTGGGATGTTTTCTCTCTTTAAAAACAAAAACAAAAACAAAGCTTCATATTTATACATACATCTCAGCCATGAAAGGTGCAGGAAACGTGGGAATCGATGACAACCCGATCGATGGCGTCGTGATGCCGTTGAGTTACTTGAGCTCTCTCGGATTGTGTGCAGGTGTGTGTGGAGGCGAGGAGTAAAGAAACAAACAAAAACGACAGAATCAGCACCTTAGCAAAAAAAAATACGGTTACGACTCCTACACGAGAACGGACAAGAAGCAAGGCTGCTGGAGAACACACACCAATTATCTCTTGCTGGATGTGAATTCACAGAAGATGTGAATTATGTGCATTATTTCCATCTGAGATACAAGCAGGAATCTATACACATGCAAATAAAGCTGTAATGAAGCCTTAGCCATGTTTGAGGATTTTCATGAAAGCCTGTATGTGTGTAAACAAGAACAGGAGGTCATGTGATACCAATTAAAATCAGCTTTGTGCTCAGTCTTCAAAAAAATACATTCCTTCTGAAAGAATTCTTAAAGGTTTTACGTTGAACCCAAAACAGAGTGGTTCCTTACCAGAACAGATTCCAAGCAGAACCTGTAATCATTTAATGAA
The DNA here is from genome assembly GCF_023375685.1 of Ictalurus furcatus. Classification (NCBI taxonomy): domain Eukaryota; kingdom Metazoa; phylum Chordata; class Actinopteri; order Siluriformes; family Ictaluridae; genus Ictalurus; species Ictalurus furcatus. The sequence goes on along the minus strand of NC_071256.1, from coordinate 18,456,992 downwards.
CTGCAAAGAGCTGCCATTTCACTTTATTACTATATTGTACATATTTAAGTGTTCTTCAATTGTCCGTCTGGACAAGCAATAAGCAGTTTTTGGAAGCTAAATAAACTTAAATTTCCAATGAATGCTTATGGAACCTTTAAAAAACCCTTTTATCCTAAGAGTTCTGAAGGCAGGCCTGCAGCCCACACACAAAACACACATCGTGCTCCTCGCGCTACTGCCAATGGGGTGACGAACAGACAGCGCCATTTCAGCACCCCAGTTTTTTTGGACAGCTAGAACGCACATGGCTGTGAGGCAGGTCGGCAGAAACACACATACCTGGCAGCAGATGATTGGAGCGACTTCTCCTCACAGTTTGAGAGAAGAGGAGCGGCTATAAAATGGTTCAGCAGTGAGTTCATTCTCCAAAAACAGGGCTAGTAATTCATCTCTCTCTCTCTTTTTTGTTAGACGACGCGGACCTCCATGGAGAAACTCCCCGGGTGCGCGGGGCCTCTCACCGGCTCCCTTGACCTCCGCCAGGCCTCCTGGGTGCTGCTTCATGGCAGTTCCAGCCCGTTCATCGCACCCCACTCCAGGAACACAGCGAGCTGCACACCCATGCTCAACACCCTGTCACCTCCACTTTCCACTGATGGAGACCTGGGCACAAAAAGACACTGTACCAAAACTGCCCGCATCAGTTGCAATCCAATGCCATCTTCACAGCTTCCAAGTGAACCTAGGCAGTCCATATTGGGCCATCCTCAGCAACAGTGACTGGCCTCCAAGTGATGAGAGGTTGGTTCTGAGCTGGAGCTGACACATTCACTGATTGGATCAGATGGGCATCCCGAGGTAGGAACAGGAAATAAACGGAGAAGGATTAGCATGGCTGCTGTTCGCTGAATTTCAGGCAGAGATAACCACGTGCAATTGTTGAGCTGGCCCAAAGCCTCCTCGCTACAGCCCAGAAGCTGCTGGAATTAAAGAAGAAGCCCTCCTCTGCCGCCTCCATCCCTCTCCCAGACCCCTGCTGGGAGGTCCTCACGAAACTCACCAGCAAGGATGACATCGAGGCCTTCCTTCTCACCTTTGATCAAGTTGCCTGACGCAAGCAGTGGGAAGAAGAGCTCCTGGCGGACATCCTCACCCCTTTCCTGTGCCAGCAGGCACAAACTGCTGTGGCCTATCCCCCATCAATGCAGCGGCAGAGTTCCACAGCTGGTCTTACCGATCCAGAGCCATCCCACGGACTCAGATGGACTCTCTCCTCTGGATAATCAGGAGGTGGCTCCAACCCAACACAACACTAGCAAGGTAGTGGAGAAAGTCATAATGGATTGCTTCCTGTGAGCTCTGCCACCCGAAGAGCATAACGCAGTAGGGATGAGGAATGCCAGGGACCCAAGGGAGATGGTGGAAGCCCTCAAATGTGCCCTGGCCATGCTGAGCATTGGCAGGGGTGAGCGGATGGACCATCCACTGGGGCTCTGACGGTGTCAAGCCCCACGGTAGCTGGAGCCCATGCTGCATTGGGAGAGCAGACCACAGGAAAGCCACCCTGCCTATGGGATACCCCGTGATGAGGCCATGCCCACCGAGCAGGACCCGGCCTCCCTGCAATGTGTCATCAAGCCCTGGCTGAGGGCTGTACCCTCCATGCTGTGTCACCTCCAACCATGGCCATAAAGGTGAATGGAAAAGAGGTCACAGCCCTCCTTGACTCCGGAAGCACAGTGACCCTGGCATGTCCGACCGCCCTTGGCCAGCTGCCCAAGTTCACGGGATACCTCCTGGTGTCTTGCGTACATGGAGATATTTGGGAGGTCCCTTCCATGAACGTCACTGTCTCCTCGCCGACCAGCAACTGGCCGCTCCTTGTTGGGCTGCTCCCTGAGCTCCCGGTGCCACTACTGCTCCGATGGGACTGACCAGGGTTTCCCATGCAGCCAACCCCGAACATCCACCACTGCCGATGCCAGAAGAAGAGGCCCACTGCCACAAACTGGGTCCAGCCGGCCTACATGGCCCAAGAAGACAGGGACACCGCTGGACGAGCCTCCTCAGGTGAGACACTCGAACCCTCTAATCCAGTCTCCTCTGTGTTTGAGCAGGTCACTCGGGAGGGGAATCTCGGGCACGAACAGAAGGAGGATGATCGACTAAGGCACTGCTGGGGCCAGGTGAGGCTGATCGACTGCACTGACCAACAACCTGGGCAGCGTCTCCCAGTCACCTACTTTCTAGTGTCCAACGGCCTCTTCTACTTCTGGCTGGAACACCCAGGTCAGCTGTGTGACCTCCTTATCATCCCTCACTCCAAGATTTGGCCCCCGATGCACCTGGCCCACAGCCATCCGCTCAGCAGCCACCTCGGAACCCACAACACTCTCTTCAAGCTGTGGGACTGGTTCCTCTGGCCCGGGATGGATGCCGAAATCTGGGCCTTCTGTCAACAGTGCCTCCAGTGCCAGCGGACTGTGCCCTGGAAACCACCGCCCACACCCTTCATCCCTCCCCCCATTATCAGCGTCCCCTTTGAGAAGGTGGGCATGGATCTGGTAGGGCCACTCCCTAAGTCTGCCCGGGGTCACAAATACATCCTAGTGATCCTTGACTACATCGCCATGTACCCCGAGGCAGTCACACTATGAAAGGCCACTTCCTGGAACATCACCCAAAAACTGGTGCTCCTGTTCAGCCGTGTGGGGATCCTCAAGGAAATCTTAACCGACCAAGGTACGCTTTTCATCTCTCAGCGAATGGGTGATCTGTGTCAGTTGTTGCAGGTGATTCAACAGCTAATGCATCACCTTCGGACCTCCATCTACCACCCCCAAACTGACAGCCTGGTGGAGCACTTTAACCAAACACTTAAACGTATGTCCACCTAGTAGTAGACAAGGATAGCCAAAACTGGGACCTCCTCCTCCTCTACATGCTTTTCACCATCTGAGAGAATCCACAAGCATCCACCAGTTTCACCCCCTTTGAACTTCTCTCCGGGCGGCAACCTCAAGGACTGTTGGATGTGGCCCGGGAGGCCTGGGAAGAGCAGCCCTCTCCATTCTGGTCCCTGGTTGACTACATACAAGAAATGCAGGAGCGGATTGACCAGGTCTCCCCCATCGTTCGAGAACACATGGAGGCAGCCCAGCGGGCGCAACAGCGGGGCTACTACTGACCAGTTCAGCCCCGAGAGTTCCAGCCAGGTGACCAGGTGCTCCTACTGCTCCCAAATGCCGCTTGTAAGTTCCTGGCCTGCTGACAGGGCCCCTACGCAGTCCTCGAGAGTGTGGGCCCATTGAACTACCACCTGCAACATCCCAGTAAGCGCACAGACACCCAATTGTACCATATTAACCTGCTGAAAAAATGGGTCCAGCCTGTCCGAGCACTTTCTGCCTTCTCTGTTGTCCCCTCAGAGCCCGATGAGCATACCTTGGTCCATCAAGGGGAAGAGCTTACCCACACACAGCACCAAGAGCTGGTAGACCAGCTCGCCGACATCTTCTCATCCACTCCAGGCCTGACCCAGCTGGTCCAGCATGAGATCAAAACATCACCGGGGGTGGTGATCAGACATTGGCCCTACCTTGTTCCAGAGGCTCGCCATCAAGCTATTGAGGAAGAAGTCAGCTGGATGTTATGGAATGGAATCATTGAAGAATCTGGCAGTCCCATTGTGGTGGTCCCGAACAGCAGCACCAGCCTTTGCAACAAGTTCCGGAGGCTCAACCATGTCTCGGAGTTCAACAGCTACCCCCTTCCCCAAGTTGATGACTGATCTGGGGAGCATCTGGGGAGAGCCCGATTTATCTCCACCCTGGACCTGAAAAAGGGCTACTGGCAAATCACCCTGGCACCAAAAGCAAAGACCAAAACCACCTTCAGCACCACCAGCGGTCACTGGCAGTACTGGGTTCTCCCCTTCGGCCTCCATGGAGCGCCCGCGACCACCTACCTGGACGACATCATCCACTCCTCCACCTGGGCCGACCAGCTATGTCACCTTGGGGAAGTCCTCAGAAGCCTCCAGAAGGCTGGGCTGATGGAAGCACAGTACCTGGGGTACCGCATCGGCCAGGGGCTGCTGAAACCACAGGAAAAGAAGCTGGAGACAGTGAGAGGATACCCCCGGCCCACGTAAAAGAAGCAGGTACGTGTCTTTCTTGGGCTGGTGGGGTACTACGAAGATATGAAGATTCATACCTAACTCCTCTTTATAGAATTATCTATTTTTTAAAGTTTTTCAGAATGACCAAATGAGAAAAAAATGCAATATTCTTAAAAAAATAGCAGAAATTCAATTATTTGTTAAACTTTAATGGATATTTGATTATTTAAAAAATATATATTTATATAATTATATAAAGTTTTATGTATAAAAAGTGCATGTTATGTTTAAATGTTTTTTGTTTACCTTTTGTTTGAAGCATTATATTTTAGAATAATTATGATATACTTAAGTAACGATGGGAATGGGGGAAAAAACAAGCAGTATTCTTATTACAGTATTTAACTTATTTATTTAACTTATTTATTAAACTATAAATTATTTTCTAATTTATATAATTATCCATTGTTTTGTAAAAACTGTATTTATTGTGTAGGATAATTTATTTATTTATATATTTTGGATGCTGGAAACAGTTAGGAATAAAGTGACAGCGAGCCTGCTGGACAACAGAACATAATTATCTCTCTCAGGAATATTTACTCGTTATTTTTCTTCTGTCCAATTTCATTGATCACTGATAGCGTGAGGGTAAAATAAGAATAAAAACAGACGCATCACTCGTTAATCTGTCTGTGACCTGATCACAGTTGAAATGTATAGGGTGGAAATGTAGATGTGAGTACATTTCTAAAGAGAGAGAGAGATAGAGAGAGAGAGAGTGTGTGTGTGTGTGTGTGTGTGTGTGTGTGTGTGTGTGTGTTAAACATGTGGTCACTATAAAGGTTCAAAGGATGCACTATTTGGCTAATTAGCAGGTGCACTGTCCGTCTCCCAACACACTTTCACTCTCCCATCACACACACACACATTCCAGCTTATACGAGACACTTAAATTATATAACAACAATTAATAATAAAGCGTTTGCAGTTTTTCCTACGTGAACTGACCGTGACGATGATCTTCAGAGATGCGCATTAACGTCAGTCTGAGTTAATTAGCTCGTCTTCCACAGGCCATGTTCAAGCTGCTCCCTAAATCACTTTTTTTTCTTTTTCTTTTTTTCCTTCTCAGAGCAGAGCGTGTATAAAGCGAGCTGCTTTACAGAGGGGACCTAATTAGGGCCGTGACTCTCAGAAGGAAGTCACTCTGACTCTTCAATTACCAACATTTCACTTTTCAGCAATTTCTTACCCATATTCAAGTTTGTCTCGGTTCGGGTCCGTCTCAGTCATATTTCCACACAATCACTATCCAAAATGCTGCGTCTTTAACATATAGTATAGTGTTTGTCTGCTTGCTTCTCCTCTGACAGAATAGTGTGAGGACATGAACATGGGAATGATTCATGAGTTCATGCATTCGGCTCTCCAAAACACACACAAACACACACACACACACTTCACAGATTGGTCATTTTGAACAGAAGATCCTTCATCCACAAATGCTAATGATGCTGCTACAGAATAAAGGCCAATAAGGGGTCTGCGATCACTTTCCTTCATTAGCTCCATTAGCATTAACGCATTAGCATTGCTTTAAACCTAGCTAAGAGCTTCCCATCACTTATGTGGACGTTATCTGCATCCTGAGTGCACTTAGCCTGCATAAAAACACACCAACAGCATACCAATCACATGATACATACACGCATATGCCTTGCGCACTTGTAAAACACGGCATGTGTGCCATAGCGCTCGTTCTTTACGTGACCGTAATCAAAGCTAATTAGATCAGAAAGAGCCGGGAGAAGCTTCGGCGCCTTTCGCATGTCTGTGCGCGGATACGTCAGCCGTCTGCACACGTAACCGAATTTCCGTCCCATTATGGTGGCAGAGCCACTCCAGAGAGCGGCTAATGAATCAAGTGGCCGGCACGGCCCACTCCTTTCTCCTCTAAACAATGGTCGTTAAACGACTGCCTTCACCCCGCTTCAGACTAACAAAGTGGCTCCGGGAAGCTGTGAATCTACAGTGAGGAAACATTTACTGAGCTTAAAGACTAACGAGCTTCTAAACTCAAAGAGGAAAGACGATGAAGATAAAAACGACTGAGCTGCAGGTGTTCATAGTAAGATATAGAGGGACTATAGAGGGGAAAATGCTTTAACGAGTGATAACCAGATTTATATTTAGAAATTGATACTTACAAAGTAATAAAACACTCCAGATCTCGTGCGCTTCAAATGTTTTGGCACCCCACAACATCTCCCCCAGACCCCAATTTGAACAATTCTTGTTGTGTAAAATTACACATGCATATGGTGAACATACAGACTGTATATTTACACAAATATTTACAGTTTCATCAGACTTTTAGAAATTCAAGAACAATTTTAAAGGTTACAATGTGATGCACTTCTGGACTTCTGCTGAAGAGATACTTGATATGCTTTATTCGACATCACACTGTACTTTTCCTCTAAGAAAAAGGTCACGCATGGAGTAAATAAATAAATAACCTGATGAGTCTCTGAGACGCTTCTGCTTTACACAAACCGCAGATTTGTAACGGTTGTTGAAAATCCCCATCTCGGAGCCATCGTTTCTCATCCAGCTCTGAGGTTTGATCCAAGACGCTCGGCCTGTCTCCTCGAAACACGCGCGCACACACACACACACAGAGTATGTTTTGGTGCAGAGTATGGAGGTGCTGGTGCAGTCGCAGCGGGATTAGCTCAAATTATTTACGCTGTCTCTTAGCTCCGGTCTCACAAGGTTTCTTCCACAAGGGTTGGGTTCTGGCATGGATAAAAAGTCTGCCACTTCATCAAATGCGATATTAACGACCCTGGGAGTCATCATGCAAATTTGCGATGGAATGCAAAACTTCCAGACTCATGCTCGGGTGTGTTACGCTGGTGATCGCTCCCAAGGTTGCCATGAATCTTCTTCAAGTGAACGTCATAAAGCATTTGCATACTGACAGAAAGGGAATGGATGGCTCCTACGTCACGCTCATTTGCTCTCTCTCTCTCCTTCTCTCTTTCTTTCCTTCTTTCCTGCGATATGCTAGAAGGCTGGAGAGAAAGACCTGCGCCTGGATTATGCACATCAGATAAGTTCTTTTATGACTATCCACTGAGCCAAAATCAATTTATTTACTGTTATCAAACCCAGCATTTAAAGCCATGCACTCGTGCTCAGAACTCGATGCGTTCTCTCTCTCTCTCTCAAAAAAAGCAGAATAATTAGTCCTTTTCAACACCACAAATACAGGCTTTGTTAAAGAGCATTATACCATAGAGCTGTCGCGTTCTGGATTCCTATAGGTTGCAGGTTTATATTAATATTAACATTAATGCGGCCATTCTAATACGTTATTGTTTCTATAGTAACAGCTCGTTCATGGTGAAAGCTCCAGATAAAAGGAAAATGCTGTATGGTGATGTTTTCTGTAAGAAGGTTGTAAGTTTATTGCAACATTTATCGCTGCTACTCTATAACGCAAGTGAGAACAGGAACCCACTTGTTTCATACAACTATAAATGGATAAAAAGTCATTCTGTAATAATGCCATTCTGTAATAAATCACGCACTGGTACATTGCTGTAGTGTAAGAGGAATAAATCACTCACGAGCAAGTCATGCTGTTACAGGAAAATAATCAACTTCTGTGTGGTAACAGTGACTCTGCTTCATCACACTGTTAATCCTGTTATTATCGAAACATACAACACAGAGTGTGTTATTCCTTACTTAACTTTTCTTTCTTTCTTTTTTTTTTTCACGAGTGTGTCCTCATGACATTCTCGTGTCATTGTTAAAGCCAGAAGCCGTCTGTCTGCGTTCAGGGAACCCGTCTGTCTGTCTACATGCTCGCTTGCAATGAACTGCTGCCTTGTGATCGAGGGATTACGACACCTACCGAGACGTGCACCTGTCTCTCCTCGGGCACTCTGAGCCAAAAGAACGTTCCCGATGATTGTCCCGGAATCACCTGCGCTTCCCGGATCCCTGCTTCTTTTTAAAGAGACGTCCTTCTTTTTATGCTTTCTGTCAAATCCAGAAACTATGGCAGGCAAAAAAAAAACCCACCCTCGAACCACCGCACCATGACAACGAGGTGTTTCTAACTTTAAATGTTAATACGTTTGGTTTTTCTTCCTGCTTGTGCCGAGCTGCAGCTCAAACGAGCCCACAGTGGGATCAATTTGCACCGTGTTTTATGGCGGATTCTTTTTTAGCGCTGTTTATTTACCATGGGCTCATTTCTTATATTAAAGCCCGAACCTCATTCTGTTCCGCGATGTATTGTAATTTTAATATAGCAAACACAGAACAGGGTGAAGGGAAAAATGGCTCGGAATAATGGCCTCCTATTAAATATTTACCAAACCACCAAGAGAAAAAAAAACAAGAAAAAAAAAGGAGTCAACATGTCCACTTGTCAAACGCATATGTTTGTTTGCAGGCTTTGTGCAGCTGCAGTGTGTAGCCGTGTGGGACTCATCCTTCCTTTCATGACTTCCTATTATTCCTCCCCCCTCCGACCGCTGCGGCGTATAATCCCATACCGCAGCGGCTTGTGAGCAAACAGAGCAGACAAAGACGCAGCTGTCCGCGTGTCCCGATACACCTTGTGGGCACGTACGTGGATGACGCGCTCGGTTTCATCCGAGTCAGATCTTGACTCGATCGTTGGAGGAAGAGGGTGAGAAGGAGACGAGATCAGTTTGTAAATGTCCACAAAAATAAAAGAAACTAAAATAAGTGGACGCCACACTTTCTATTTCTGGAACCAAAAAAAATTACAAGGGAAGCAGAATTATTTAAAGCCCTCGCCTCCTGAGCCTCGCCTTTGTCTCTCCGGCAGCACCTTGCTAGCCTTCTGGCCTTTGATGAGGCTCTTGTGGCTGTTCGACCCAGATAAAGTAAAAGATTGTATGCATCTGAGAACTTGCTTTAAAGGCTTCTTCACCTCTTCACCCCCCCCCCCCAAATGTCTGACACGTTGCGTGCGAAATAGTGTCAAGAAAACACTCAGCTCTGTTCGCTTTGACTCTCACTTAATCATCAAAATAAGTTAAAATGCCAGTAGACATAATGAGGTTGAATAGCGGCAGAGCTTGCGAGGCTATTTTCCTCCTCCTCCTCGTCCTCCTCCTCCTCTGTTTCTCTCCGCTTTTCCTCTCCAGCACAACAAAGATGCAAAACAAAGTAATTAGGTCACCGAAAAGATCTGAAAGCTGACAACAACAACAAAAAAAGGAAAGGCAATTGTGCTTATTTATTTTGTTTTCATTTTAATCGTATCAGATTCTCTCTCTCCGTCTTTCTCTCTCTCTCTCTCTCTCTCTCTCCTGTTATAACCAGAATTAGATTACTACTCCTCCGGCTATGCGCTGTATTAAAGGGGGAAAAAAGTCTTCTTGTAACGATGCTAATTCTTTAATTATTCAGCACGTGAATGATTGTAAAAGACCCGAAAGTTCAGAATGGGACCGTGGAGAGCTGTTTCTGTGATAAGGCCCATTCTCTCACTGTATTCAACAAAACATCATCACGATTTGTTCACAAAATTTATTATCACTGTGAGGGAACAAACACTTTATCGAGGCAAATTCTCGTAGCTGGTGTTTTCGCAATAGTTTAATGAACGTGGATGAAATTCCGCTCGATGTCACAACAACCAAAGCTCATGAGAAATGCGACTGAATGTGGTTGTTCGATTTCATACTAACCCACCCCTTACATGATCCTTGCTTCTCTTGGATAACATGTGCAACTAGCAAGCATTTATAGATGCTAGCATTACAGAGATTTATAGCTAGCATCTAAGATGATTATAAAAAAAATTAAAATGCAAATGCATCATGTATTTCCAGTCTTGTAAATATGGTTTATATGTAAGGTTTGTAAAGGCAACTGATGTGTGGATCATAATGACGCAATAAAAAGACATATCAGGAAACAAGCCTTTCAGAGAGAGATATAATGCTTCATTTGACTATTTCTACTAGGAAAAAAAAACAAAGTAAATGCGTCCTCAACTCAAAATTTCAACTTTCGACCCCTTTTCAACCCCAAGTCCAGCAAATGACGTCATATCAAAATGGCTGCTCAGAGCATGAGCATTAGACAATGTAGCACTACCTTCAAATGAGTTAAACTGTATATACACAAGTATTTGCTTTAGATCAGTCAACATTTCTATATCTATAACACTTAGTATACAGTGCTGGAGAAGGTAAATTAATCATTCATCACAGGTAGGGGGCAAGCTTGCTGCCTGCAAATGATGAACATGAAGGCACCCATGTTCCCCCAGCCCACCCCCACCCCAACTACCAAGACCCCCCCTCCTCCAACTTTGTAGCTTGAACGCATGGAGGTCAAAAAATTACATAATTTACATAGTTCCTACTTCTAAGCTGAATTAGGGCTGGGCGATATGACAAAAATATCATATAACAATACTTGAGGACAATTCTACGATACACGATGCGTATCACGATATATAATTTAGCTAACAAACTGCCTGCAAAACAGTAGTAAAAAACAAAATGAGGATAATTTAATGAATACAAAGACAAAGAAGATTAAGTTTAAAAAAAATACATCAAATCAAAGCCATCTGTTCAGTACCATTTAATTTGTAATGATTATACATAAGCTCACCAACAATATGTCAGAAAAGTGTATCGTGCAATCATTTATCACAATATCCATATTATATCGATATATCGCCCAGCCGTAAACTGAAAGCATCATATGACATGATTCTGAAAGGTTGACAAAACTACAATTATCATTTATATATCCTAAATGAACAGGAAAGTTGTTGCTAATGTGTAAAAATAGTTACTGCGATATGGCGACTAGTCGTAAACATCTAACACATCATGATTACAATACAAATGGTGATTTTTTTTGTAATATGGCCAGCTGGATATCGATCTGCACTTTGTGGCATTGTGGACGGAGTTGTAACGTTGCCCAAAACACACACACACAGGACAGGGAAATGAGCTGCCACGGACGCGTGGACAACTGTCTGCCACGCAAAGCTTGTCTGATTGACGATGGACGCAAAGTTCATTTTCCGAACCTCTGCAGGTGACTGATTGTTCATCATTCTGCGTTTCTTATGGCTACAATGACGCACGCTCAGGCTTGCTTTATATACAGTGGCATAATGCAGCTGTGTGTTGTTGTTGTTTATTTTTAATCATCTATAAGAGGTTATTTTTTTTACCACATTTGAGTGCACTCTACTCACGCTGGTTGATGCAAATGATATCATCTCATTATTATATTCATCTTCAACAGCTCGGAAACAACGCTCGTGACAAAGTGTATTTTCCGGAAAGCACTAATGCCTCTGAAATCAGACTCTGATGTAGCCACATGACTGTATGCCTCTAATTACGCTCCACAAAGTGAAAAAAAAAGGAAAGCTGAAATATGGTTTCCTCAAGGGCTGGGTTAAAGATCTGCACATAACACTCCGCTCAAATGGATATATAACATATCGTCAGCCTTTGGGAAACAACTTAATAATGACCATGCATTACACTGAACAGGAAAGTGCAACGTGCTTGGAATGATCACGTGAGATCTGGAGTGAAGGACTGGAATGTGCACGTCTGAAATTATAGCAGAAAAAGAACAAAAAGAGGACGTATGTTAAATATTGTATATTTGCGTTTACATCACAGCACTGTTGAATTCTGAATTCTGATTGATCAGAAGGGGTTGATTCATTTTCTCTAACAGCAGCGCTGATAGTGCAACTGCAAATCCCACGTTTATACATGTATTGATGTTCTCTGGGTCAAGGAGTCTCCGCTGCCAGTTATGGAAGGAGTCTCCAGTGCCAGTTATGAAAGGAGTCTCCAGTGTCAGATATGGAAGGAGTCTCCACTGCCAGTTATGAAAGGAGTCTCCAGTGTCAGTTATGGAAGGAGTCTCCAGTGTCATATATGAAAGTAGTCTCTTGTGTCAAATATGGAAGGAGTCTCCACTGCCAGTTATGGAAGGAGTCTCCAGTGCCAGTTATGAAAGGAGTCTCCGCTGCCAGTTATGGAAGAAGTCTCCACTGCCAGTTATGAAAGGAGTCTCCAGTATCAGATATGGAAGGAGTCTCCACTGATAGATATGGAAGGAATCTCCAGTGCCAGTTATGAAAGGAGTCTCCAGTGTCAGTTATGGAAGGAGTCTCCAGTGTCATATATGAAAGTAGCCTCTGGCGCCAGTTATGGAAGGTGTCTCCAGTGCCAGTTATGGAAGCAGTCGCCAGTGCCAGATCTGAAAGGAGTCTTCAGTGTCAGATATGGAAGAAGTCTCCGGGGTAAGTTATGAAAGGAGTCTCCAGTGTCAGATATGGAAGGAGTCTCCGGTGTCAGATATGAAAGGAGTCTCCAGTGTCAGTTATGGAAGGAGTCTCCAGTGTCATATATGAAAGTAGCCTCTGGTGCCAGTTATGGAAGGTGTCTCCAGTGCCAGTTATGGAAGCAGTCGCCAGTGCCAGATCTGAAAGGAGTCTTCAGTGTCAGACATGGACGGAGTGTCCGGTGTCAGTTATGAATGGAGTGTCCTGTGTCAGATATGGAAGGAGTCACCAGTGCCAGTTATGGAAGGAGTCTCCAGTGCCAGATATGGAAGGAGTCTCCAGTGCCAGTTATGGAAGGAGCGTCCAGTGTCAGATATGGAAGGAGTCTCCAGTGCCAGTTATGGAAGGAGCGTCCAGTGTCAGATATGGAAGAAGACTCCAGTGTCAGTTATGGAAAGAGTCTCCAGTGTCAGACATGGAAGCAGTCTCCGGTGTCAGTTATGAATGGAGTCTCCAGTGTCAGACATGGAAGGAGTCTCCAGTGCCAGTTATGGAAGGAGTCTCCAGTGCCAGATATGGAAGGAGTCTCCAGTGCCAGTTATGGAAGGAGCGTCCAGTGTCAGATATGGAAGGATTCTCCACTGCCAGTTATGGAAGGAGTCTCCAGTGTCAGATATGGAAGGAGTCTCTTGTGTCAGTTATGGAAAGAGTCTCCAGTGTCAGATATTGAAGGAGTCTCCGGTGTCAGCTATGAAAGGAGTCTCCCGTGTCAGATATGGAAGGAGTCTCCAGTGTCAGATATGGAAGAAGTCTCCAGTGTCAGTCATGGAAAGAGTCTCCAGTGTCAGACATGGAAGAAGTCTCCAGTGTCAGTCATGGAAAGAGTCTCCAGTGTCACACATGGAAGGAGTCTCCGGTGTCAGTTATGAATGGAGTGTCCTGTGTCAGATATGGAAGGAGTCACCAGTGCCAGTTATGGAAGGAGGGTCCTGTGTCAGATAGGGAAGAAGTCACCAGTGCCAGTTATGGAAGGAGTCTCCAGTGTCAGATATGGAAGGAGTCTCCACTGCCAGTTATGGAAGGAACCTCCAGTGTCAGATATGGAAGGAGTCTCCACTGCCAGTTATGGAAGGAGTCTCTAGTGTCAGTTAGAACCCCTCATAAACAGCACCACAATCAGCGTACCTATGAACAAGCTGGCCTCGTTGTACTTTCTCAAAACTCAACGCAAAATACAAACATCAATATTCACAATATTTTGACGAGTGCTAATGAGACAGCGCTACTCTAAGCCTCACTCCAGAGTTTCTGAACCTTCCTCTACTGAAGATTCAAAGAACGAGGCAGACGTTTTGAGTCCTTAGCTCCAGAGGGTTCCTTTGGACTTTTTTTTTCCTACTCACTTTGATCTCACTGGGGTTCATTTCTAATGAGCTACCTGCTAGCTGGAACATGATTCTTTTGCGGAAAACGGTTAAGACAGCTTTAATCTACCGCAGAAACACGGTCCTTGCTCCGTTCCAACCCACACTGAGCGAACAGCGGAGATGAAGAGCCAGATCCGCGTTGGACATGGGTTTACGAGCCAACATTGTCGCAAGCTGACACTTCTTCATTCAGATGTGTTAAACACAGAGGAGCCAATCTCTCAGCGGTGCCGTAATTACTCCGAGACAGCCGGAAAACACACATACACACACACACACACACGCACACACAGACACACACAGACACACACACACACGCAGTAAATGTGTCAGTGCTGAATCTATACTCTCCTTCGCTCTTTCACTTGTTATGATGAAGTAAAAACCAGGCTCCAATCTCACGACTAATCATCAAGACTACGGTAGAGTGCAAAAGTTTGCACACCCTTAGAACAAGACAAAGTGTGTGCGTTCCACTGAATTCTCCAATCTGATTGGTCAGAAGGTGCTAAGTTTTATATTAATGCAGGTATATAATATTAATACAGGTTTATATTAATGCATCATTCTAATATGTTATTGTTGCTATAGCAACATGTTCAGTGTGCTGATATTTGTCAATACATCATATACGATACGTTTATTTAAAATTTGAGAAAGGCGTCTCCAGTGCCAATGCTTTGCCACAAGTTTTCTGAGGGTCACGACAAAACGTCTTCCCTCATGTTGTGGATGTTTTGTTGCCAGACACGCCCATATTTCAACATTTTTAACATTTTAGTATTATTGGTAACTCAACCATATTAAATAAACATTTTACATTATTGTGCTTATTTTAAATTCTAGATAAAAAGTTGATCTTAAACTCACCCTAAACACCCTAAAATTTCTTAAGACTTTTTTCAGTATTTAATAAATAAATAGCTTGATGTAGTGGTTCCACAAAAGAACACTGTCTACGACAATTCCAGATCCAAAGATACAATATTTGATGATACCTGCTATCTGCTATGAGACAGTATGATTTTGATACGAAAAATCTGTGAACCTGTGATGTTATAATGAAGCATTGTTGACTGAATATTTGACGATACCACTGAATCAATTACAATACAATATGATTTTAATTCATATGCTGACAATTCGATATTTGGTACCACCACTGTATTTGCTACGATACTATACAACTTCGATTCCTCAGGTAACGACTGGATATTTGACGACACCATCGCTCCAAATCGTCCGATCATTATGCCCTGACTTACAAGAGTTATGACTGTACGTTTAAGCAGTTAATATCAAAAACTGCAAAACTACATCCATATTTTCACACCCTGATCACGTCTACGTATTCCCCGAAAGGATTACATCATTAAAATGCATGATAAAGTTTCAGATGATTGTAAATGCACCGTCACCCATTTGCACCAAGAGCATTTTTATGCAAAAATTATTTTTTTAAAAATGTAGAAAAAAAGTAGAAAAAGCTTGGTGAAATGAGAACTGGCGATGTAGCGCCAAATAGTGCAACAGCTGCAAAAGCAAACAAACATTATTATGAATGCCAGAGACTAATAACTCATGCGCAGACACACACACACACACACACACACATACACAGACACACACACACACACACACACACAGAAACACATGTGCCCGGCGAGGCCTAGCAGATGGTCTCCGCCCCTGTTTCCATCCATACATCACCTTTCTCTCTCTCTCTCTCTCTCTCTCTCTCTCTCTCTCTCTCTGTAAGCCGATCGTTCAGGCACAAAAACACACACACACACACACATCCCTCCTGTTTGCAATCAAACAATAACCGGGCTGTATTGAGCGCGTGCAAACATCGCGGACAAAAGCCGGCTTCCTTTCGAGTTTCTCAGCTTGGCGCACGTCTCTCACTGCTTACTGAAGGTTATGGAGGCTCATCATCTCCTGATGACACAGACTATCGCTCATTTCATCGACTGCCGTGGCCTGCTGAAACCCGAGAGCGCCACATGATAGCGAGCGAGCGAACAAGCGCTCTGTACAGCACGCACTCAAATTAAACAATACAACCTCCACACACACACACACACACACACACAGCAAAACTTGTATACAATACAATACATTTATACTTCATTAATATATTTTCTATACTAATAGCTTGTTTGATTTTTTCCCTAAGTTTAACATGTAATTAGCATTCCTGCTCAAATACATTTCCCATGATTTTCAGTTCAACCCCCATTTGCATACTGTAACCTGATTGGCTCTGGGATTTTATGTCACAATAACAGTTGCTTCATAAATGTTCAGAATTTCTCCGTTTTTAATTCTTATTATCCGTTTATTTCATTTCATTATATTTGATCTACTTCTGCTTCTACATTTTTCAGAATTTTCATTTTTAACCTTTCAACCTTTGGATTTGCATACTGGAAGCTCATTGGCTCTTGTATTTTATGACACAACAACACTTCAATTTTCACACTTTCTCCCTGTTTTTATCTCGTTTTATCCACTTGGGTTTTATAAGGATAGATAAAATAAGGACGAGGATGATTAAAGAAAAGTGAGAGAGAGTAAGAGGGAGAAAGGGAGAGAGAGGGGGGGAATGGATGGATGGAGAAAGAGAATGATAATAGAGAAGAAAAGGGGGAGAGAAAAACAGGCACAAACAAGAGAAAGAGAGAAAGAGTGAAGATGGTTGCAAGGAGGAAGACAAGGAGAGGAAGGGTTGAAGAAAGGAATAGAGAGAGAAATAGAAAAGAAAGTGAGAAAGCATAAGAGCGAGAGGAGGAGAGAGAGGAATTTTTTTTTTACTTTTCTTTTATGCGTAATTGCAAGACTCTTATATTTTAGGCGATGGAATATTTTTGTTTTATCCTGCTCTTTTAACGTGACAAACTAGTAGAATCGAGCAAAAATTGTTACGTTTAGATTATATTAAATAACATTGGAGCTCGGGGAAGGTTTTGTAGTTTTCTTGTATGTGCACACACTACAAGCTACATCTAGTTTAGAATTATTTCCATATTCAGTGTGTTGTACAGTAACTTGCCTTTATTCACAAACATAAAACAAATCACGATTCAGCTCAGGTTTAACTTTAACATTCTCGATGTGTAAAACTGTTTGTTTGTTGTTTGCTTTCTCCATAACTCGATGAAATAAAAAGGGTGTAAATTTCCTGGTTGCAGGGGGTGTAAATAAATAAAAACACAGGCTGTGTTTGAACACACACATTGCGCTCGTGTTTGTGAACACACGCACGTGCACTCTCCAGCTGAGCCGACGTGAAACGAATGACTCGCCACTTTTAATCATCTCTAATTCCTGGTTCTGACTAAATTCTGAAAGTCGCGCTGCTGTGTTTCCTCTTTCCTGAAAGAATGCGGCACTTATGTACTGTAACAGCTCATTTTTTATTGAAAGCATTTCAATGGTTCTATTAAAATTTTATATACATTATAGTATATACATTAAAAATTATATATATTCTATACATTTCTGCTCATGAAGGAGAAAAGAGAGTGAAGAGAAGCAGGCGGCGTAAATGCGGTGTGAGGGAGGAGTGAGGGATTCTGGGTTGGGAGGCTGCGGCTCCGATAAACAAGAAACGCAGAACAGATGTAATGGAGGAGACTCGGAGAGGGAGAGCGACTCCGCCGAGTCAGCACAGATGGGAACAGACGAGAAAAAGAGCGAGGGAGAGATTGAGAGCGACGAAAAGGGAGGGAGAGAAAGGGGAAGAGACAGAAGGTGAGAGGAGGAAAAGGATAGCCTAAGGATGAGAGAGATGAGTACAGAAAGTGAAAGAGTTAAAGAAAGCAAAGAGAAAGGGATATAGAGAGAGATAGAGAGAACATATGGAAAGAAAAGGGGAGAGAGAAGTAGAGATTATGAGGAAAGTGGAGCGATACAAACGGCTGAACGTGTGAGTAAGAACGAGACAGAAGGCCAGAGAGGAACAGATTGATTTCACTCAGGGAGGTCTGGCCACGCCCCCACACTGCCCACTCAGGTCACATGGAGGTCACAGGGCCAAGCGGCCAAAAGGGTCATCTGAGGTCAGTTTAAAATCCGCTCAATTCCGTTATGTCCTGCGGCTGTGAAGCCGGAACGCTGAAGTTCATCCACAACTGGAAAAAACTTCTCGCTCCACAATGAGGCTCTTAAAGAGATAGCGCACTATTTATCAGCAGAGGAGAGCCTGATTTCCATCTAACCCTGACAGTACAGTCATTCAGCCAATCAGTGTTAGCCGGGGTCAGGTGATCACACAGAATGAAACGCCCCCTAGATTTCAACTCCATTTCAGCAGTGTGACTAAGAAGAAATACAGTTGTGTAATGAACAGGAATGAGGTATACACACACACACACACACACACACACACACACAAAGCACTTTTTATGCTTTTGATCTCCTGGGCTGCAGGTGTATGTGCACAGGTGGGCGTGTCAATAACCACACGACACGTAGTCTTTCATAACTTGAATTGAAAAAACTTGACTGACATTCTATATACACACACAAACCCTCTGTGGCCACTTTATTAGGAACACATGCACATTCATACAATTATCCAATCAGCCAATTACGTGGCAGCAGTATGATGCACAAAATTACGCACATACAGGTGAGGATCTACAGTTAATGTACACATCAAACATCAACATGGTTGCTGGTGCCAAACGGGCTGGTTTGAGGAATTCATTACTCAAGAAACTCTTTACAAACGTCCTCAGCAGAAAAGCATCTCAGAGCACACAAAACATACACTGAAATTGGACAGTCCAATTGCATAAAAAAGTATGTCAGATTCCTGTTTTGACAAAAGCAGAATCCAATGTGATCCTTTGCTGCTGTTGGATCAACATGAGATGCTTTTCTGCTTAGCACAGGTGTAAAGAGTGGTTATTTGAGTTACTATAGATGGGTACGGTTTCTTCTGGTGTGACCTAATGGAAAATGTCTGAGAACAGATTTATTAATATTGATTTGTATTATCTATTGCATGCAGCCTATATGGTCTATTGATCTGACATTTTAATGCAAGTAATTTAAAAAATTTAAAATGAAGAAGAAGAGGAGCAATAGAACATGGCAGACACTTCTATCCAATCAACACAGAAGATCTGAGCAGGTCAGGGCTCAGGGTTGTCCTTGAGAGCCTCAAAGTGGCTCCAAACTGCAGAGTTCCTGCTGCCATAATGCTGATAAAGTATTAATGAAAGCACCACCACATTAAAAAAAACAACAAAAAAAAAAACACTGAAGCAAGGTGCAGAGTGAAGACACCCACTCTTCCATCGCTCTACTGTAAATGCAAATGCATGTGATGGTGCATGTACAGCAGCAGCTGTACGCACACGATGTGTTCTCCATGTCTTACATCTCGACTATAAATAGCCCCAAAGACCCAGATTCCTCAGTTCGTACAAAAACGCTCTCTCTCTGTCTGTCTCTCTCTCATATGGACTACATGCTTCAGTGTGGAGAAATAAACAATCACCAAGACATACAGTTTATCAATATCTGAGTCATCCTGGTCTGAGAGAACTTACACTGTTACAATGGGCTAAAAATGGTCTATTTCTTTAAATAATAATAAAAAAAAAAACAAGATAAGATAATGTGAGAGAATTCTTATATCATTTATCTATTTATTAAAATGCTATAAAATATTTACTCAAATTAAGCTCCTCAGTGCTTTTTAAATGATAAAATATTAAACATTTCAAAAATCCTGACTGGTCTTAGTTATTCCCACATTTAAAAATAAAAAATAAAAAAATAAAAATTAAATACAAATATATATATACAAAAAATACAATATATATATATATATATATATATATATATATATATATATATATATCTCCATTGCACACTGATGTAATTTCTGCAGTGTTGCAGGAGGTTAATGGTGACTCAGTGGGACCGAACACACACACACACACACACACACACACACACACACACACACAAACGCACACGGCCCAGTGTGCAATCTAACAATATGATCGATATGACAAATTCACCTCTGATTTGATAAATCCTCTTGAATTGTCGTAACAAACAGAAAATTAAAATGGATGACGTGCGAGATGAAATATGGCAGCGAATTATGCTGGGTGATTGTGAAAGAAGTGTCCTAGTGTAGAATTAATGCTGAATGAACACAATGAAGCTCAGTGTTCAATTAATATCTACAGCAAAGTGTAGAATTAACCCTGCTGAGTTAACTTCTATAACATAGAATTAACCTCTACACTGCTGAGTTAACTCCTATAACATAGAATTAACCCCCGCACTGCTGAGTTAACTCCTATAACATAGAATTAACCCCTACACTGCTGAGTTATCTCCTGTAACATAGAATTAACCCCTACACTGCTGAGTTATCTCCTGTAACATAGAATTAACCCCTACACTGTTGAGTTAACTCCTATAACATAGAATTAACCCCTACACTGCTGAGTTATCTCCCATAACATAGAATTAACCCCTACACTGCTGAGTTAACTCCTATAACATAGAATTAACCCCTACACTGCTGAGTTAACTCCTATAACATAGAATTAACCCCCGCACTGCTGAGTTAATTCCTATAACATAATTAACCCCTACACTGCTGAGTTAACTCCTATACCATAGAATTAACCCCTACACTGCTGAGTTAACTCCAATAACATAGAATTAACCCCTACACTGCTGAGTTATCTCCTATAACATAGAATTAATCCTGATACCACTGAATTAACTTCTATAATATAGAATTAACACTTTTACTGCCAAGTTAACCACTATAATATAGCGTTAACTGTTATAACATAGACTTAACCCCCATTGATAAAGAATTAACACCAACACTAACTGAATTAACTCCTGTATTACAGAATTATCCCCTATGCTTCTGAATTAACTCATAATATAGAATTAACCCTACACCGCTGAATCACTTCCTGTAACATAGAATTAACTCCTATACTGCTGACTTAAATCAAACCTATCTCTGTACTATATAATGACCTTTTTAATATAGAATTAACTCATATACTGCTGAATTAACTTCTACAATATAGAATAAACCCCTATGCTGCTGAATCATATAGAATTAACTCCTAATATCAAACTATTAAATCAAACTAACATCTATACTAATCAATTAACTCTTACAATATAGAATTAAGATAAGGTAAGATAAGATAATATAAGATAAGATAATACTTTATTAATCCACAGATGGAGAAATTAGGGTGTCACAGCAGCAGCCAAAAAAAGAAAGAAGAGATAAAAGAGATAGTAAGGAGAACAATCCAAGGATATATAGAGTATATACAAGATGTATAAATATGTATAGACATAAGCGCAAACTCTATATACATTATATGCATATACATATACATACATATATATATATATATATATATATATATATATACACACACACACACACACACACACACACACACACACACGTACATATGAACAGTATATACAGCAAGCAACAAGGTACAGTCCCACTATACAAGTAGCCCATGTACATATCGCATATGTAGTATACTATATACATATTGCAGCTGTACGGTATAATCAGCGTAGACATATAACAAAAGCTTTGAAGCAGTGATGTGATGTGTGAGCAGTGCAAAAAGTGCATTATGGTACCCATATTACAACAGAATTGTCCACTACACTGCTGAATTAACTGCTATAATACCACTACTACCACTAATAATATTAATTTAACATCAAAACTCTGTAATCATCTCTTATACTGTTACATTAACACTAATACTGTTTAATTCATTCCAACAACATGGAATTAACACATACTGTATACTATACTATACTATACTAACAAATTAAAACCTATACTGATGACTTAACACAAAACTACTGAATTAGTCCATACATAACTGAGCATACACTACTGAGCATACAACATCTTTAGTGTGGAATTAACACATATAAAACTGAATCAATGTCTACACTACTGACTCATTCTGAGTGTTAGATTAACACTTATACAGTTAAATTCATTCCTATAACACATTAACGGCTATGTTATTGAAGTGACTTATATACTATTAAATTAATTTATTTAGTGTTTAATTAGCACATATACTACTGAATCAGCAGCTATACTACTGCCTCATATACCCAGGATCAGAACCCACCAGTAATAAATAAATAAATAAATAAATACATTTGATCAGATATCGGAAAATAAAAGGAATGAATTTGAAACATACAACATACATACATAAGAAGCATACACATTTTTAAACAAAACAAATATCAGATGAGTGTCCATATCGGATTAGGATTCAGTATCAGTATTGTATCGGAAAAGAAAAAGTGGTATCGTATCACCTCTACGCATAAAATTACTTATTTCATTATTTCATTATTGAATTAACTCGTATACAACTGAATTTACTTCTTTACCGTTTAATTAACATCAGCACTGCTGAATTGGCACGTGCAGCGTTGAAACGATGTTTACGACATTGACTAAGGTCCACGTGCACCGAGAACTGTGCAAGATTTGTGCATCATTAGAATAAAAATGTGGGGGGAAAGCCGAAAAGCTGTGAGACGTGAGTGCTGTAAAGTGCACAGTCTGAATCTGAAGGCTCCCATTACACGGACGTGCACAGACAGAAAAAACAAATATATAAACGATGCACGCGCGCACGCACTGGCGACGCACACAAAGCGCAGAAAGCATTGTTAAAACAAAATAACACACACACACACACACACACAGAGAGAGAGAGAGAGAGAGAGAGAGAGGAAGGCGGAAATGAAATGCAACTTTTTGTAAGCAATAAATTAACTATTGTGCATCATGTTTAATCGCTCTGACTGTACACTTCATCGTGCGTGCAGTGATTTTAAGTAACTTCACGCACCGCACTCTCTCTCTCTCTCTCTCTCACACACACACACACACACAGTAGGCTATTTCCTTCTCTTCTCTCAGATATCCAGCTAAGAAGATCCGCTCACCTGCTGCAGGTAGACGAAAGTCAAGGCGCACGAGGAGGACAGCTGCGGGCGCGCGCCCACCTCAGCCAGTGCCACGCACGGGGCGCCCGTGAGCGGATGCAACATCTCGTGCACTCCTTCTTTTTCTGCTCGTGCTGTTGTCCTGCAGGCTGCTCCGTCAAAATTCAGTATCTCTCTCTCTCTCTCTCTCTCTCTCTCTCTCACACACACACACACACTCGGTAGGCTCGATAGCACGCGAGGGGAAAACGCGTAAAAAGTGCCTCGTCTCGCGCGTCCCCTAGTAACAGATGCTCACACAAAGCACGGGGTTGGTAGATTTTTAGAAAAAAATATATACCAAAAAAAAAAGAAAGATTTGGTGAACGAGTTAAATTACACCTCTGCGTCCAAGCTCGCTCTCAGAGTGCCGCTCACGCCGGGTGCGTTTGACCGATTTTTTTCTTCTTCTTTTGCGCGCGCCTAATCATCTCCGCTAGGGAGGCGGAGGTGGATGAGGAGGAGGAGCGACGAGGTGGATGAAGAGGTAGAGGGTGGGGGGAATCCCAAAACACACACACACACCCTCTCTCTCGCTCTCTCTCTCTCTCAGTCCCGATCGTATTTCATGGGTTTATATTAATATTTATCTCGAGCACGTACGTTGCAAACACGCACGCGCTTAAAACACAAAGTGCAAATAATAATAATAATATTTATATATTAATAATAATAATAATAAATACTGTTTTGCTTATAAAGCAAAACAGTATGTTGGCCTTCACTAGCCAACATACTACTACTAATAATAACAACTGCATACAATATAAAGATATGCCAACGTCACGGTTTTTCAGATATGACCAGCATTAAAGAACACTGCTCCCACACCTGTGTATGCATTCATGAGCGGAAGTGATGACACAAAGGAGCCTAAAATGGCGCCATATGAGTCCAACACTTACTAATAACAAGGCAATAGAAATAGATTTCACTACTCAGTAATTACTTAGCATCCATACATCCATCCATCCATCCATCCATCCACGTTCTTTACCGCTTATCCTTACTGGGTCCCAGGTAATCTGGAGTCTATCCCAGGGAGCATGGGGCACAAGGCGGGGTACACCCTGGACAGGGTGCCAATCCATCACAAGGCACAATCACACACACATTCACACACCCATTCATACACTACAGACACCTTTGGACATGCCAATCAGCCTACAACGCATGTGTTTGGACTGGGGGAGGAAACCAGAGTACCCGGAGGAAACTGCTGAAGCACGGAGAGAACATACAAACTCCGCACACATAGGGCCACTGTGGGAATCAAACCATCGATGTGTGAGGCAAACGTACTAACCACTAAGCCACCATGCCCTCTAATTACTTATCATTCTTCAACAAATAATTACTCATTAATGCTTCAAGATCAAATCTGATATTATGAATTTTTTAAAATGTCTTTAAAAACTTTAATGACAAATATTATTCATAAACAATAACATATAGCTCCACCCCCAAGCTTCCATGTTAACTTACAGAAACTCAATCACCTGATTTCATTTATATAAGGAATTAAATAGCATCTTAATATTACACAGATATGTAAAGATATTTCCCAATTCCCCTTAAAACATGTTTATGGATAATTGTTCTATATGTGTATGTGTATATGTTTTCGTTCTCTTCACCCTGCATGTTTGTGGTACATGTTATAGCCTTAATAGGAACAAACCACACCTGCACATTCACAAAATATCATAATATTCCAAATTTAATAATATATTCCTAATGCGGAGTGGGTCAAAACAGTCAGTTCCAGCACTCTGGAACTTTTATGAAAAAAGATTTTATGTATTAAATTAGGTTAAAAAGCAAATTGAAATGGGCACTAAAATGTGCAGAAAATGTGTAAAGTGAGTTCTCATTAGCATTTTTTTTTTTGCAACAATTCCTGAGACTATTTAACTGTTAACTATTCCTGAGACTAACTATTTCTAGAAGAACCATAATATAAATAAATAAATAAATAAATAAATATAGTAGTATGGATGTAATAGATGGCACAGGATTTAGGAATCAATATATCTGATCAAATGTTCTTATCCTGGTTAAATGAAGGCTAAATGTACCCATTAATAACATAATAATATGCTTATTTATTGTGCAGACTTTAAAAAAGTGTGAAAAAGTGCTCTGAAAAAAAATCGTGTGAAATTGATACAAATAAAACAATAATTGAAAAAAAATGTGGAAAAAAAAGTGTTTAGAAAGTGAACAAGCATGCAATATGCCATTACATTACATTTTATTAAAAATGTAATGTAATGCAATATGCTTATTTTTAAATGTAAAAAATGTGTGAAACAAAACAAAATAATGAAAAAGAGAGAAAGGAATGTGCAATCTTCCTTGCGATAAATAAAAAAAACGCCGAAACTTTAATATGATATGATTAAAAACATTTGAATCATTTGACTCATTTGTATGACTCGTTTGAATCACAACATAAACCATTTACTAGACACTCATTTTTCACTACATGGACTATAGTCCAATAGCGCTGCAGTAATATAATAAAAAACATACGCTATATTGTCCAGACCAGGTTTAGTGAGGACCCAAGCCCTTTTTTATTTTATTCTCCCCGGCAAGAAAGAATCATCCTAATGATGCAACATGCACACAGAAATTACTCTGCTAGCCAGGAATCATAAATAAAACTAGCTTACCATCATTTTGCTCCAGGCTACACATGTAGTCTCTGTGTACTATAAAAATATATATACTGTATATACAACACATTTCATCAGCCGGAGGTGTGTTTCGCAGTCCTGCGTCTCCACGAGCATGACACACTGTAGCGTCTCGCTGCTCCAACACTGATTTTAACCTCGTGCAGGATTGCTTAATGAGCTAATGAGGTGTATCAGGTGAGTTGGAGGAAGAAAGAAAATGCTGAGCGACAGAAAGTATCATCTGAGAACTAAGTGAGGAATAAAACACTCTGCGTCATGCTGTTATTGGAAAATAAGCAACGAGTAGGTGGTGTGAGGAAACAGATCAGTACTTCCTAAATAACAATCGTTATTGATTAAATTACGACATGGACTCTTTATCCATTTATAGTGATGTTTAATGTTGTTAAACATCCACAAAACAAGTTATCACGTACATTATAGCAGCTATAAACAGTCGTTCCTTCAAGAGCTTTTCCCCCCTCCGTTACCAGAAACCACAAAGTGTGAACTTAAAGCATAAACAAGGCATTGACACTGGAGACTCCTTCCACAAACATTACATAAACAATCATCTCCTTACACAAAACTTCACCATATCAGCAATTATATCCTGTTTTTTATTTCTACTCCGTTTATGTAGAGCATCCACCATTTTGTTACTATGGAAACGTATCAGATTTCAGCTGCACTGCTGTCAGAACTGTCTGTTATAGAAAATCTGACCAATCAGATTCCAGAATTCAACAGTGCTCTTTGAATTTGTCACCTAACTCTCTGTGAGAGAAAAGCTTGCTCTTTTGCTTCATAACCCATCTTACGCAAACACTGAGCAGAACTGAGTTCGGACATTTCAACGCGAAGCCATAAATAATTTGTCACGTGTGCACGCCATTCGGAGTTCAAAGAGCGTCAGAGTCAAATGGTGCTTAAAGCAAACCAAAATCTAATAATAAATCAAACATTACAGCACGCACGAAAAAATAAATAAATGAAACCTTTAAATTGTCCATGCTGAGTCTTTCATACGTGTTTATTAATTGATTCCTTTAACACCAACTGCATGGGAAGTTTAAACAAAAATAAAAAAACAAAAATCTGGGTTGCAGATGTGCATTATGGGAAATGTTCCCTTCTTCTCGCTCTCCTCTACTTCTTAATGCCTTCAGGCAGTGATGCTTCACCCCCCCCCCCTTCTTTTATTCCACGTCTTGTCTATCTCCCCGCGTGTTTTCCCTTCGTGCCTCCGAGTGCAAAACAGAAATCCTGACCACTGACCCGTGTGCACAGATTGTCATCTGTGCCATCATGTGTGTGTGTGTGTGTGTGTGTGTGTGTGTGTGCGCGCGCACCATGTTTCCTTCCCTACAGTGATGAAGCATGGCTACCCTGTGCAGTGCATCTGTTCTCCTCAGGTCTTTTTTGCTGAATAAGAGCAGTTTTTTTAGGGGGGGGGGTGATGCTGGGGTTGGTGCATGTGCTCAGTCTGGCTCTTTTAAATGTCTTGTATAATACATCATGTCATCTGCGTGGGCTGGCGACTCTGGAAAGCGAATCATGTCTGAGACCTTGCATGAAACTTGCGATGTTACTTACACATGATCATCTTGTTGCACTAGCAATAGTATATCGCAATATTTTCTCCATAGCATTCCTGTTCTGTCAGATAGAATTGAGGAGAATCGAAATATTTGAACAATTAAGCCAACCTAAAAGCAATGACACTGGAGACTCATTCCATAAAAGTTAAATAAATGTCTCTTTCCAGAAAACTTCACGATATCAATGATCACACATTTAAAAAAAAAAAAGTTTATGTCCAGTCCTACAAATGAGCTATTATTAAGATATTAAAACGATAACTTATTAGATCGAGTGACCAATCAGGATAGAGAATTTAACAGGCTATACTATAATAACCCCATTTCTATCTATATCCATAAATATCTATTATGTCTCCCTGCTCGAGCAGACATTTTAGCCTCATAAAGGATGCGTTAGTAATCTATTGAGCTGAATCAGAGGCGGAAAAACACTACAGCGTTGTCTAAACATCCCAATCACACGATTACACACAAATGATTAAACACCGAGCGTCCACGAGACGACTCAAACGATTCCCACAACTGCTCATTCTTCCCCTGCACAAAGCTTAGCGTTATTATTATTTTTTTCAACTCACACAAAGGATCTTGACATTTTAAAGAACCGAAAGTGATTACGGTCCAAATGTGGTGATTATTATTATTATTATTATTATTTTTTAAATAGATCTTTATATGAGAAGAGACGTGACTGAACAAATAAAATGGTTCACTTCAGAGAAATAGTAAGTCAGAACAGTTGCAGATAAACATTTTAATTTCTGTTCTGTTACGAAACAAAGATTCGTGAGATGTTCACCTTTAACTCAAACACAGTACGCTTGGTGGATAAGTGGTTAATGCCATGGCAGCACTGTTTCTAGGTAACAGGGAAATAAAAACTAGCTAATCAAATCAGCTAAGAATTTCACTAGTTAAGTCATTTTTACAAGCAATGCAAAGGCTTAATTGCGCTGAAAGGGAGTTCAAAACGTCTGAATTATCAACATTTACCTCAGATATGTTGATAAATTGCTGGGAAAACACTCCGTATGGCATAAATCACACTGTATTTATGTATAATGATGTATGTTAATCATGTTTTCATGGCTTGAAAAATGTCAAGACGGTATCATGTTGTCTTGAAAAATGTCAACTTCGAACAATGTTTAGTTTAAATTTCAACTACCCAAACAATGTTCAATGTTCTAGAAGATTCAATATATTTTGAAAGAACCCAGCATTCCTGGGATTAGAATTCCGCTTACTACACTCAAACCCTTACTTAAACCCTTAAGAGTTCTTTGGATACTTTTGATGTTCTTTATTTGAATATTTTTAACCAGCTAATCATGTATGCTAATAATTTAGCTATCAAAGTCCTTTATAAGAAAAGCAAAGGCTGAATTGCACTGAAATGGAGCCAAAAATGTCTGAAATATCAACTTATCTCAGATATGTTGATAAATTCAACATAAGACTCCATACGGCTAAATTCACACTGTATTTATGCATAGTATAATCAAGCTTTCATAGATGCCACCATATTGAAAACCGTCAATGTGGTATAGTCTTAATATGGTCAATATGGTATCTTGAACTCGGTTAGAAAATTTCAACTTTGAACAATGTTTAGCTTAAGTTTTAGCTTTAATATCAACTAGCTGAACAATGTTCAATGTTCTAGAAGATTCAATATATTTTAGAAGAACCCAGCATTCCTGGGATTTGAATTCACAACCTTCCCGTTGAACAAAAAAATGGGTTCTTACGGGTTCTTTGGATACTTAGGAGGTTGTTATATAATTCTACATCATCCAAGAGTTACCTTAGGAAAAGAAGAACCTTTTAATGTTCTACATTTTATGTTTTTTTTCCCTGTTATTGGAGAATTATCAACTACGGGGTGGTGTGATGAAGCAGACTTACTGTTACCACACTGAAGTTGATGATTTTCCTATAAAAGCAATTCCTGTAGTGTTTAATTTGTCTTACACCACAGCAACTTGCCTGCAGTTACAAAAACTGCAGCTCTATTTATTAATTAAAAGAATGACATGTCATACGTTTTATCCGGTTATAGTTACTTTTAATGTTGTTGAACATCCATGAAACAGCAGCAGTAAACAGTCATTCCCTCAGTAGGCTCTATTTTTTCTTACTCATGTAGCTATTAAACACACACACACACACACACACACTCAAAGCATCTTCTCATGTTACAGAGTAACCGTAAAAAAGCGTAAACTCCTCAGTTACGGTTACAAGTAACAGCTTAAGGTTACAGTTTTACTGCTGACACTGGAGACTCCTTCCCTAGATGTTAAATAAACATCTCCTGACAGAAAACGCCACCATATCAACGATTATACATGTAATGAAACAAAACGAAAGGAAAACAAATCAACAGCTTCCATAAAGGTAAATAACAGCTGTGGTAGAGGTAAATAATAATAAACAAAGCTCATTGAATGTGTACCTGGAGAAATAATATTACAAAATTATTTTGTGTTCGTAATTATTTCGCGCTCGAATGACTCATCATGGCCGACTGGAACACTCGCTTCCCTACAGATCAGTTTCCCAGATCTGAGTACAAGTGTCACAAAAAACATCTTTCAGTTGTTTCCAGTATGTTTTTTCAATAATTAACCACAAATTAAATGCAGACAAGCTCGTGGGCTCATAATAACACAATCCTGCTTCAGAGCTGTAGCGTTGCTGCTAATTTTACTTTTAGAAACATTACCAGCTATTTTTGATTTTCCTTTATTTTTTTAACTTGGAGTGTCTGAGCAGATAAGCCATGGCAGTGTTCCCCACATTGTCATTTAGGATCAGGATTGGTGTCGGATTGTGCAGATTTCACGAGGCCTGGGCTCCATTTTGGCATCAGCAGCTCTGACAGACTAATAAGGGAGGACTGGCTGCCTCCACCCCACGTCAGGAAAGTGACAGCGGCACACCAGGTGCCCAAACATGTGGGGAAGATTGATGAAGTCTCGTGGAGGTGGATTGTGCCTGAGCCGTTGTTAGTGTTAGCGCGTTTTTTTTTCTTTCCCATTACGAGCCCTGGTGGTCGGCTAATGTAGAAACTAAATCAGGATGATGGGCAACATCCTGAGCAACAGGAAATAAAAATATGCTTGAATTGTTTTGCACTAATACAGTAATAAGTAAGGAAAGAAACAATAGGCATTGTTCTGCTTCAGGAAAATAATCAATGATAATGTAGTGTGATGAGATGAAGTGACTCCTACTTTTATAACCCAGACAATTTTCTTACAGCAGCACATCCTGAAGCGTTTTAATCCTTTCAATTTTCCAATGCTAACATTGAAGAACATCAAATGTACTTTTTATCCATTTATAGTTACATTTAATGTCATGGAATGGCAATGTAACAAGTTGTCAAATATGTAACAGCAGTCTATGAACAGTCATTCCCTCAGCAGGCTTTTTTTTCTCTTTCTTGAAGGTAAGAAGACAAAAAAATTTTAACAGAGGACCCACAATGCGTAAACTCTTCTGCCCTTATAGTTACGACTTTGCCTCTGACCGCTGATACTAGAGACTCCTTCCATAAAAGTGAAATAAACATCTCATAAAACGATAGCGCACATAGTTTTAATGGATCGTCCATGTTTCTATGGAACATATTACATAAACGAGAACGTATTAGAAGTAAAGCAACTGTCTGAGCAATCAGAATTAATTAAAAATAAATAAATAAATGAAGCACTTCGCTTGTACAGCTGATGAAGAACCTTGATTTAATCCAAGGATGTAGCTTTGTTTTTTTAAAAAGGAAAAAAAGAGAGAGAGAAAGAGAGAGACAGCAAACGAGAGAGAGAGAGAGAGAGAGAGAGAGAGAGAGAGAGAGAGAGAGAGAGACAGACAGACAGACAGAGAAAGAGAGAGAAAGAGAGAGAGAGATATGCTTTCAGTCTAACTAGCATTTGATTCCACAATAGCTCTTCAAATACTTCAGCATAGTGACAAATGCTTTGGCGTTCTTTTAAAATTGAGTTGCTGTGGTTTACATCACCTGCATTGTGTCTTCACTCGGAGCCAAAGAGAAGAGCGCACGACTCTGTGAGGTGATTAAATTGACCATTATAATGACAGCTACAGCCGCTACAAAGCCTCGCGCCTTAAATTCACATATATGCCATAATACAGCAATTGTAATTGTCTATAAATAGAATACATTTGTGATACAATAATCTGCGTGTGTGATGCAAACGTGCAGACTCCCAGGAAGAGAAACCTGCTAGGAACCGACTCCCGTTGTGTTCATTTAAAGACGCCCGGACACGAGAATTTCATCATAGCTGTGGCGGTTTATTATTAAAAAACGCTTGATATTTTTAGATTGGTTTCTGATGTGAACTTGTATCTAAAACATTTTGAACAAACTACACTTTCAGAAAGTTGTTGAGAGAAATCACCAGCGTTATTGCTAAGTTAATAACCATAATAATAAATATAGAGTTTAACGTTATGTTATACATACTGATATAGATCGCAAAAAATGGACATGTTTGGATGTGTTAGGTTCTTGAAAAGTGGACTGCATTTAAAATATCACTATCTACTTTGCCATGACTGGGTGGGGTGGGTCGATGGGTGTGGAGCTAAATTCCAGCTTATAAAAGAAATGGAAAGGAGTAGTGTGAGATGACGAAACTAGCCAGATCTTTCACGTGTTAATATTGTAAACCGCCATTTTCTAAAGGATGTTTAAAATGGGGTGATTATTACAGAAGATTACAAACTGCACCTTTAATATTACAAACTGCATCTTTAATATGTACTTTCATGAGGCATAGCAGTAATAATAATAATGTAATTTCTGTATAGTAATGAGAAACTTTTCTGAACCAAATAAACAAATGGCTAAAAAATTCAAAAATAAACATCATTACAGGTCTAGAAATATTTTTTAAAATTACAGACTGCACCTTTAATATGTACCTTTAAGGGACAACGAAGTAGCAAGACTCAAATAATGTAATTTAGGTATTTAGGTATATGTGTGTGTGTGTGTGTGTGTGTGTGTGTGTGTGTGTGTGCTCAAAAGTAAATGTTGAGAGAGACCCATGAGTGAGAAATTTGATCTATTACAGCTGAGTGTAAAAATCGAGGCTACTGTTTCTTTTCCACAATTATAACCACACTCTAAGGAATAAATACGCCAAACTTGACTTTCCCTTGTCGCTGGTGTCTTTAATGTGTATTTTAAAAGTGACTAGAGCATATTAAAAAAAAAAAATACTTTAAGCACATAATTGGACCTTAAGGACCCTTTAATGCCCTTTAAAAATAATTAAATACTGTTAGACATTTCTGTCATTTTTACAGTTATTTACTATATATCACCCAGTATAATACTGCAAATTCTCTTTACAGTAAATAACAGTAATTCCAATTGCATCATGGGAATTTTCAAACACCATATACAGTGATTTACTGTATTTTTTTTTTTTAATGTATATTACTGTATTTACCATAAAAAAAATCTTGTGTACTGACAATTCCTGCAGATTTGTGCACCCGAATTTAACCTAGGCTAACATTTCCACATAAACATTAGCTTTCCTTTTGCTGTTATTAGTTTTGTTTTCTATTTATTCCAGTTTGCTGCAGTCTCTGTTGGTTTCATATTTCTACTGCACCACCACCGACTGTGTTGGACTGCCCTCCTGGTTTTGACCCTAGTCTGCCTCTGTTTCTGTGTTTGCTCATTCCCTGGCTGTGAAGATAAGGACTGTCCTACTGTTACCGACCTCTGCCTGTCTCAGGCCCTGTTTACACTAGTGAGTTTTTGTTTTAAAATGGGGTCTTAAAATGAAAACGATCCTCGTCCACACTGGCATTTCCGCTGTGTTTCAGAAACAATCTCCGTCCACACTACATGACCGAAAACGCATGTCACATGACCAATCATGCACACTGGGTATGCGTATAAGTGTAAACAGGAAGTTGGTTGCTAGTCACCGGCAGGTACAACAATGAGCATGATGGCGAGGAAAAGCAAGGACGTCTTTTTTTAAACATCGGGTTTATTACTTTCTAGTCATTCTATTGTCCTTGGAATGTTTTTTTTTTTATAAATATGGATAATCGCGGCTAGCATGTACTTAAGCAAACTCGATACAAATTCAAATAATTCACTTTATTTGTGACATTAGTACACTGGCACATTGCAGTGCAAACTTAAAAGATACATCATGGTATAAACAGGTGCATAGGTCACATAAGCAGTCATACACTTGTTATGAAATAAAACAATAAGGGATATCGTTTCTTTTTAACATAGGATGTTTTTTTGCTGCTCTTAATGTGGACTGCTCAAATGGCTTATGGGTGAAGAAACCTTGTCACCACGCATCTCGCTCATTTCCCCTTTTCATTGTCCGCTCTCTTTTGGTCTAACCCAAAACCGGCGTTCCATATAGGGCTTACGCCGCTTGAAATGAGATTTGTTAGCGATTGCTCTAATCATAGCTTCATAGCCTCTTGTGCATGTAGGCAGCTGCAGTATTATAAAATACAGAATTGAACTGCACAATGGCTGCTAAGAATGACAACAAAGCCAGCAAAGCTTATGGTTCAGTCTCCGTGTTGTTGTGTATATGATCAAGGTAGCGTAATGGTCATATGGTAGGGGTGACGAATCAGGGAAGGATACATAATGATCCAGAAGACCCAATCAGGGGGCGAACGTGGGCGAAGCCACGCCTTTGTTTTCAAAAGTCTTCGTTTTGTCTGTTTACACTGAAACGCACTCCCGGAGTTTTCAAACTAAAACGGGGTCTTAGAAGTTTCCAGAAGTCTCGTTTTCGAGGGTCGAGAATGCTGGAGTAGTGTAGACGACAGGCGTAACCGTAGCAACAGTTATGCATTTTAAAACAAAAATGCACTAGTGTAAATAGGGCCTCAATCTACATAAGCCTGAGCCCTTCTGGTTTTTCTGCAGATATTCTTCCTGTTCTCCCAAGCTTTTTTGTCTTGAGGTTTTTGTTTGATTCATTAATGAACTTTTGTTCACACTCAGCACTTGGGTCCTCATAGTTCTCGTTGCTTCATGGTTATAAATGCAAAGTTTCCACTAATTTGGAATATTTTAAATAAAGATTTTGATATTTTGTAAAAAAACAAACAAACAAAAAAAACAACTAAAATAAAAAATTGTCTGTTTGGAGTGAATGTCAGTAGTACTTGTGTAGTTATAAATCTAGTGTAATTTATAAAAATCAAATTTATATTTAGTACAAATGAAAGAATAATTAATCAATAAATAGCATAGGATTACAGTAGTGTACTGTTAACCTAGGTTTTTTACAGTAACGGTACTGTACTACATAATTACAGTAGCATTTAGTTACTGTAAAACTGAAATACGTTTATGGTACTGTAAATCTCAATTACAGAAATGTACTGGCAACAGTGTTTGAAATGACCATTTGAAACGATTTGAAATATCTAACAGTCAAGGTACACCACATGGTACACCACAAAAATCCTTCATAGCATCGGACCATCAAGATTGATCTATCGTATCAGGAGCGCTACGCTGTGTGGAACGATACACAGACGCCTCCATTTTTGTCATTTTTAGCTACTGTTTTGAGTGATGTAAATTTCCCTTATAACCTTTTTAACACTGTAACACATTTATAAGTACTTTGTTTACAGTTCATGCAGTGAGCAGCCATGTTGATTTCAGGTCACTTGCTGAAGTCGTTGTTGAAGAAACCATCCCAAGTTGGAAATTTTGGAGTTGAAGGAACGTTTTACGAGTTTAGTCGCAAGCAGCTCAATCCCCACCTTGGGTTGACTCTGAGTTAGCATCATCATAACAGTCGGGGATCCTGTTTTTTATTGTATTTTTTTATTTTTTTGTGCTTGCCCAAAATATTTCTGGTTTTGCTGCTGATCGGAGTGGAAAAGCTAATAAGATTATTCTAGTATGCTTTTTTGTATTATTAAATGTGTTGCATATTTATTTCAAGCACAATTTTGGCGCAAGTCAGTTTACATGACAGTAATTACGGAAACAGATGGGAGCTCAAAAACGCGCCACTGCAGAGACTCTGGGCTCCATGACTGCACCGGGGACGACTGGGGGGCCGGTGAGAGGGGGTGGGAGCCCAGATTGCGCAGCAGCTGAGACTGCCTTTCATTAGCGCGCGCGCGCGCGTGTGTGTGTGTGTGTGTGTGTATTCAGAAATGTAGAGTCGTTTGTTATAGCGCGCTTGCCGTCGCGCGCTACAGGGCCTGCAAATTGATTGCCGGGTGGGACGAGTCGCACGATCCTTAGCACCTCTGCGCATCTGGCTCACAGGAAGGGAAGGGGGGGGGAATAAATAAAAAGACACTTTCTGCTTGTCCACCCCCAGCTTTTTAGGCTGACAGCGCCTGCTGATTTGCGCTCCTGTCGATGCAATAAGACGCCGCTGTCCTTTTAATTGGTGACAAAAACAATCCGCGGCGCAGTTAATCGCCTCGGTGGAAACGCGCCAAAGAAACAATCAACCCTCCTCCTCTTTTTCTTTATTTCATTTCTTTCTGGAGATCCAGGAAAACAAACGCGAGAGCTCGTGCATCACATAGAGGTGCTGGTCAGCGGTGAAGGTAGCTAATTGGATGGCTGCGGGAGCGCGCATCATAACAAGTGATGTGTTTGCAACTAATTAATCTCACAATTCACAGATTGTGCACAGAGAGAAATAAATAAAATAAAAAAGGGAAGAAAGAAAAGCATGCGAAGGGCGTTGCTTTAACGCTGATCCGTTGTGACACGCCGTGCCAAATTCCGCGTGACTCCCGGCCCCTGCCATTACACTGCTTTAGCTTCCATTAACGTGTCACTTTCTGTTGGAGCACGCTCTCGCCAAAGGAATGCGTTATGACAGCACCGGGGGCCTGCCACGTGCGCTGACACCAGGAAAAGCCCCAGAGGTGACACGCGCCGACACGAGTCCATTAATTAAGCGCGTAATATGCGCGCACTCAAACATTTCAACATCTAGGTGTTTCGGCGTGTTCGCCATCGCGTCCTCCTTCTTTAGGAGTTCAGAAAAAAAAGATCATTATGAAGATCATAAAATAAAACCGCGCGTGCAGATGCACATCTACACAGACGCTGTGAGGGAGATGAAGCAGAAATGAGGCAGAACAGTTACCACTGATTTCAGCTCCAAAAATGGTGTGAAATGAGATTTCAAACCAAAGGGTGCTTTAGATTCATTATTGATAATTTAAAAATGGCAAAACGTGCTGATGGGGAAACCCCCCCCCCCCCCAAAAAAAAACAACAAAACAAAACAAAAAAAAACCACACCAAATATCTGATCTTTTCTGATGCAAATAGCATCAAACAGCCTCGTTTAGATGTTTTAATAAAGTTGTGTGTACATTTTTTTGGAGTAACAAACTGAAGTACAAATTCTCACACGCATCTAACCAGGAGCTGTGATGTGTCATGTGTGCTGGAGAGCTGTATGGAGTTAAGGACAGTCGCTAATGCCTGCGCAAAATAAAAGCTGCTAGTCCCTCCGGGATTTAGTGATTTTGCGATCGCGGAAACGAGCAAAATCAAGGAAATTTGCCACAGATTTTCCACAGATTTTCCACAGATTTGGGCCGAGACGCGTCATGTGACGTTATCACAACGCGCATTCAGCCAAAGCCCGCTTTAATTCACATACGTCGAACATGAGTGCAACTAAAAGCTCTCATTCACTGCAAAAGAGCGTGCAAAACTGAACGTGTAAATTGCATTGCAAATTTTGAAAAAAGCTGGAGCGAAATCAAGCATTTTTGGCCACAACAATCAAAAGAAAACTTTGTAAATCCTGTACAGGCTGAGTTGGTAGATTTATCACTAGGTTCTATTTTTTTTTAAAAATTGCTAAATTGGGATCTAAAAAGTTGGCAAATATAGTGATAAAGCCTGATTTTCTTAGTATGTATATTGAAAAATGGCAATTAGCCATAAAATACCAAACGTCTTTACCTTTACATTTAGCTACACCCACAAAACTTCATAAAAGGCAAACAACTGAAAATGCATATAAATTACATATAAACAGTGAAAGAGCACCTCCTAAGTGTGGCGTATGCCAAATCTTCCAATAACGCAGCTCAGCCATTGCAGCTCTTCCTCCTTTTATAGGGTGCCATTAGTTTTGTCCTGATTGAATGGCTAGTCTTATTTGTTTCACGAAAAGTTTATTAAATTGACAACGCAATCCATAGTTAACATTGCAACTCATCAGCAATGCTACGATTTGAAGATGATCAATCAAGGGTCACGTTAGTGTAGGAATAGAAAGAAATGTATGATCCCAACATTTATCCAACTAACTAGATTTTTTTCATGAACACGGCATTTCTTCTGAAATCCTCTTGCAAACAATTTCCTGAATAAATTTGTTTGTATCCATTGTCTTTCGTTCTAATTTCCAGCTTTGCATCGTGGAACAATAGAGACATCCATACTGCAGGAACATTGCAAAGGGACGCTGTGCTCGAGTCATTAGCATATCATTAATTAGCCTCCCGCTTCCTGATGATTAGCGGAGAGCAAAGGGCCTCCACAGGGATGTGTCTTCATTTGGGAGGCTGGTAGGAGGCGAAGCACGGTTGGAGGAGTGAACTTCTCCAGAAACATGCACCAACAGCTGAATTAGGAACTCTGCAGGGTTTCATTACAGCCAGAGGGCGCTAGTGAGACAGTCCAAACACTAACGACAACCTGGTGGGCTAAAATGTTTATCTATAAAGAGCTGAAGTGACAAAGTTTCTCATTTTATCAAAATTAGAAAGAGTAGTGGATCCTTCTTAAAACTAAAACATGTTAGGATTAATACATCAGTCAGGATTCAATCTGCTAGCTAGTATTCAATTTAACTAGCTAGCTAGCAATAGAAAAAAAGCATGCTTTTTGTTCAAATTAAATAACTAGATATGATACATGTCCTTTCTGGGGTTAAAATCCTTTCACAACCTGAAGATTTTTATGTAATATGCATTTAGTGATTCTTTTACAGCTGAGTGCAAAAGTTTTGACCCCTTCTTTCTGAAAATGGGGAAAATTTTTTTACTTATGTTTTGAATTGTTGCCATGTGGCACAATTTCATTTTTTTTGTAGATATTCCCTCCCATCCTTTCCCTCCTAGTGTAAAGGTTTACACCCCCTTAGCACTAAATGAAAAGGATTAAGAAATTAAAATTATAACAACAAAGCATTTTTTGTGTTGGGTTTCACAAATAATCCTGAAATCCTTTTGAGATTTTTTAAAAATGAGCATTTAGTTGAGTGCAAAAGTTTACACCCCCTTGTTCCTGGATACTAGGATGGTTATGGAGGATAAAATGTTTATCCTATTTAATTTTCCTTATGTTTTAAATTGCTGTTTTGTTCAATTTTATTCTTAACATTTTGGAATTGTATTTTTTGCAGATAAATTGTAAAATAATAGCGATTTTTTTTTCTCTTATGGCAAGGGTGCTGTTAGGATTTCCCCTCAGGCAAAGCGCTGGAGCACGCAGCACACGCTGGAGCCCGAAGCGCGATGGCGCATTTCCGAGTTTGCATTTTACAGTGGCTGCGTCCGAAACTGCATACTTATCTACTATATAGTAGGTGAAAAGCAGTACGCCAGAGGGGTAGTATGTCTGAATTCTAAGCATGCAAGAAACAGTAGGTGAGAAATACCCGGATAGCGTACTGCTTCCGGCGAGATTTTGCAGCATGCCACTGATGGACACTACGCGAGTCAAACAATCCCACAATGCAACGGGACAGGTGCGGATGAGCTGAGAAAAAAAAAGTGGAAGACTGCGTCAGCTCTTATTAAGTATTAAACCTTGGTTAAACAGGACTTGTTTAACTATACCCGAATAAATTCTTAAGTTGTTTAAGATTTTTGTGATTACGATGACATCGAAGGTCACATGACAATGCTAATATGGCTGATGTAATTTCGTTCTGTTCTGAATTTTCCTGTTGATTATGTTTGGTATTTAAACCCCTCGTGTGTCATCATTCAGACGTGAAGATTGAGTGTTTGCACTGTACCAAGCCTTTGTCCTGTGTTTTCATTTCCGTTTTTTTAAATCTTGTTTCTAGTTCTTCGTTCTGTGCTTTGCCTTGCCTGCTTTATGCCTGTTTGCCGATCGCCTGAACTTTGCCTGTCTTTGTTTATGCTTTTATGCCTTGCCCTTTGGATTACATGTTCTTAATAAACCTCTAAACTGCACTTACATCCGCCTCAAGACTCAATTCGTTACAAGTACAACTTTTGTACGCAACTGTAGGGTTGTTTTACACCTGACTCAGGATGACTTTGGCACTGCAACTTGACAAACAGAAGTGGTAGCTCAGTGGTTAAGGCATGGGCCTTCTGATTAGAAGGTCATGAGTTCAAATCCCAACAGCACAAAGCTGCTACTGTTGGGTCCTTGAACAAAGCCCTTAACCATCAACTGCTCAGTTGTATAAATGAGATATATCTAAGTCAATGTGGATAAGGGTGTCTTCCTTATGTAACATCATGATGAGATTGGTGTGTTTTGTTTTGTTTTTTTTGAAAGCGTAATATGACATGCTCAGATTATTGGCGGTCAATTTATTGTCACTGAGACCAAAGAGAGCTGATGACAAAATTCGTATAAGTGCTGCTATGAAGCTTGTCTAGAATCAGCCCATAGGAGGACTCCAAACTCACATGGCAGCTACAAATCCAGCTGTGGTGATGATGTAAAGGAAATATTCTAATGGACAGAAACAAATCCTTATTACCTCAAGCTCACTTTAAAGAGCATGTGTCTTCTCGTGTGCAAGCTGATTTCTCTATTGTGTTGGATGATAATGTAAACTACCGCACGTTTATCATTAGAGGACTTTATTGTATAATCCGACACACGTTATCACACTGTCTGTTATAGAATTCAGCCAATATTTTATTTTGATCTCGTACAGTGTTTATATACAAACAATGAATATCAGATCTGACATATTTCCATAATAAACAATGCGTTAATATCTAGGGTGTGTTATTTCAACACGCTTCTTAGTGTGGTAGTATACCATTTATATTAGGACATATGCTTATTCCAGGAGTCAGAGAGCTGGTGAATAATGCATACTTCCAGCTAAAAAGTCGAAACCAATAAATGTTTTTGTTTTCGCTGGAAGACAGATGGGGGTGCTACTTTTAGCATGCATGGCTACATCTCTAAAGTAAAAAACCCAACAAAAACAACAACAAACTTTCTGAGCATTTGCAGAGAAATTAGACTTTGATCCTGAGGTGATCCAAAATCGACACGCATCCAAAATCTATTTCTAATATGTGTAATGACCTGACTCAACATGACTCCATTAGAAAATTACGCTAAGCCTGCAGGTTAGCGAAACGGCCCTGAAATCAATTGATGGATTAAACAAAGCAAATCTGCGCATGCCAAAAAAAAAAAAACATTAAAAAAACGATCCTCGTCACTTCTTTCCAAATGAGCTGTTCTCCAGTACGATCGTCAATTACCTCCTCCAGTTTAAATAACCACTGATGTGTACACAATACTTTTCTTTTTCTTTTTTCTTTCCCGGCATATTCGTTCAACTCCCACAGCTCATTAAAAGCCCTTCCATTTATTTGCTGTGTGCTCAGGTCCTTAAATCTGCCACAACATACGAAAGCAGGCCAATTCTGTTTCTCCCTGCAGTGTTAATAGAAGCCGCACGCTGCTTCCTCATTAATTATGGCGATGTGGAAGAAACATCCAGCACCAAACAGCTCCGAGAGAAAACATCTCCTGAGCAGAACGCACGCAGCGGGACGGACGAGGCTTAAACACTTGCCTGGAGGTCACATCTGGACATCGCGTTATGGTTATGACAGGACATGTTCGATTTCATCTCTGTACTGTGAGGGTGAAGTTCAGCTCCTCTCACCCGACCACTTCACCTCCACAGGATTGCTTTCTTTTTTTTTATTTTTCTTTTTTTTATTTTTCTTTTTTTTTTTTTTTACAGCAAATTGAACTCCAAACCCGTCGTGTCAGCTTACAGATGTGTTATGTGAAAGGACTGTGTTATTTGTTGTTTGTTAATTATTGTTTATGATTACTGCAGCTATTTCAGTGGAACTCAAACCCTGCATTGCAGTCATTCCTTAGGAAAAAAATAAATTAACTGTCGACACGACTGATTGCTGTAGACTAGTAAAGGTACTTAAAGGTGCTCTTTAGAACCCTATCAGATAAGGTTTCAAATCGAACCCCTTTAAGAAGTTAAGTATCTTTATCTACTGTACATAAAGAAGGCATTAAAGTGGAGCACTTTAATCCTATATGATATGCATAATGATACAGGTCATTAAATATATACTGTATGTTTCATTTTTTTTAAATCAATGAAATAGATAAATAATTGTTTGAATGAAAGTTTTTTGGGAGTTTATCTTAAAAAAAATAAATGTCAGAGATTTTTATTGAAAATAAATAAATAAATAAATATATTTATAATAGTAAGAGAATTCAAATGCCTAAATATAATTTTATCTATTATTAGAAATGACATGTTAAATATTTAAAAATGATAGAAAATATATGCAGGTACAGATGCTTAATTAATTAATTAATTAATTCATCACTGTCAATCAGAATTGGGACCCCTCCCCGGCCAATTCCCACCCCCAGCCAATCTGCCCCCTTCCTCATACACGACCTCACAGACTAACACGATTGGCTAGTGTCACTGTGATTGACAGGAGCAGGAGTAGAGTATGCTCCTCCCACTCAGAGAGAACGGCCATGAGGCGTTATCAGGATTCGAATTTGCGATATTCGGAAGATATTGGAAAACAAACTAAACATATCTATCTTAAGTGCATTTAAAAATGTCCTCTAGGTAAAATC
This sequence comes from Ictalurus furcatus, assembly GCF_023375685.1. NCBI lineage: Eukaryota > Metazoa > Chordata > Actinopteri > Siluriformes > Ictaluridae > Ictalurus > Ictalurus furcatus. Next base: position 18,414,869 of record NC_071256.1, on the reverse strand, counting down.
CATCCATCCATTCATCCATTTTCTGTACCACTTATCCTTACTGGGTCACGGGAAACCTGGAGCCTATCCCAGGGGGCATGGGGCACAAGGCGGGGGACACCTTGGAAGGGGTCTAGGCAAAATCATGAATCCTTAAATGAATCCTAGAAAAGGTTTTTCAAGTTGATCAATATTTAGAATGCTAAGAACCCTTACTCATCCAAAGAACCCTAGAGGAACCCTTTTTTTATAATGTAACTTTAGCACTGACACTGAAGTGTTACACATGTAATACCGAAAGGAAGGAGAGAGAGAGAGAGAGATGGAGAGAGAGGCATGAATAGGAGCTGAGACAGTGTTAAAGTCTGGAACTTACTTAAATAAATAATAATAATGAAGGGACATTGACATGGACGGAATTAAGGCTGGCTTGCGGTAATTATCCAGCTGCTGCAGCACCACGGTGGCACGGATGAAAATGAGCACCAATTATTAAATGCACCACAGAGAAGATATAACACTACATGAGGCCGACGACAGGGCCCATGCTGGTTCACATCAACTCTATAAATGTTCGAATGGAGAGGAAGCCCAGCATTAATATTCTGATCGCCTCCTGGATACGGCTAAAATGTTTCCATAATAAAAGCATTTGAGTCCTGTGAGCCACGTTGTGCTGATGTGGGCGGTCCTACATGGAAAGCCTAAATATTCCCCAAAACAGTACGATATTATATATAGTAGATCTGCTGCTGTAATACAGAATAATACAGAAATTACACACTGTATCAGTCACTATGTTACTACAGATGTAAGCGCTATTTAGAAGTTACATGAGAGTTACTGACATGGGGGGGGGTGTGTCTTGTCTAAAACTGAGGTGTGTCAGTTACATACAAAACTGAAGTTCACTTTTCTTGCATGATGTTAGCTCAAGCATCGAGAAGTTTTAAGTCCAGTGCCACTGTCTGCTATTTTAATGCAACCTTCAAACTGTGGGTTGTCTTTAACATGAGATAAAATGACATCCTCTGCACACATTGTAATTTCCTGACCTCGATTTTGTATCTCGTGGTCTCGTGGCTTCATTAAGTTGTGTGCCTGATTAACTCTCTACAAAAAACTGAAAGTGCAAAAATAATAGGATGTACTGGATCAAGTGCTATTTTATAAGCTGCTCAATAATGGAAGCCATTTTTGTTAAATGAAACCAAATTTGTGACCATTACAAACAACAATGTTTTGGCGATATACTAGACTCCTATTGGATTTATTTAACCTTTTCATTCATATATCACACATACTGTATATATATATCAATTTCTTAGTTGTAATTTTTAATTTGCTTTTATGTTACATGTTATTCCAAATGACAACAAAGGGAAAAAAATGAAATCTTCTTCAGGTCTCATTTTCTATCCCTCATTTTTTGGGGGGTGTTAATAAGTTGGTCTAGGTGCTATTGAAAAGCCTCATCTTAGACGCTTGTACTCAAGAAAAATCGGGCAACCTGGTAACTACAAGTGATTTCCATAATCTCAATAGGGAGCCTCAGTGTGTAACCCGACAATGAATATGAGGAACTTTCCACAAGTAAACAATGACATAACTTTGGGAAACAATGGCAATTTTTCCTTGTCACTGTTTGTTCCTTAGCTAAATCTACATCCTGATTTCTGTAAAGCTGTTCTGTGACGATGTTTATTGTTTAAAGTGCTATTTACATAAAACTAATATGAAGTTCAGGTTTTATTTTGGTTAATGTGTTAACGTTTCTCTGGCGGAGGACAAAAAACAAGTGATCATTTTTGCAAATACCTGTTGCATCATTTAATGAATCCATAACACACAGCTTTTAAGTGACCGTTTAACCAAACGCCACTAGTTTGTATTAAATCAGATGACCAAAGTGAGTGTGAAATGAGCAATTCATCGACTGGATCAACATTCGCCATCTCTTTCCTCCTTAGCAGAAGCTCCTGAAGTCGTTTGCACTGTATTATCCCGGGACTTATTAGCTCGCCGTATCGTTGCGGGCCCTCATAGCAAGATAACCCTTAGCCAGCCTTATCACCTACGCACAAAAGCGCCGCGATCCAATAGGCCTCTGTGTAATCCATCTCTGTCAGCCGCATTACGGAAATTACCTGTCACAAGCATCATGGTCCAGATCCTGTGATTAAAACACACAACCACACACACAAATAAAATTTGTAATTTGGAAATAAAATACCCAAAAGAATATGGGCTGATGCTTGAAAAGTGTCCCGTCCTTTTCCTGTTCTGTATTAATTGCTAATTAGAAATGACGACATTGACACTTGTGATGAGGGAGAACGCAGGAGAACCTCGCAGACTGCTTCTCGAAAACACACAACAATCTTTTATTATCTTTCATTCAGATAGCCAAGTGTTCTCTGTCAGCTGCTTCATTTGTTTATTTATTTTGATTTATCTGAGCAAAAATGGATTTAAAACCTATTAGTAGGGACTAAATATCTGACCGTTTTGATATTATGAGGACATCTGCCCCCAGTTTCTTTTACAGCTTTTATTTAGAAAAAAAAAAGAGCCAAAGGGCTTCCCTTTGTTTAGTGAGGTTAAGGTTACTGTTAAATTTAGATATATAATTAATAATCAGGTCAGTAGAAGGTCCTCACCAGGATAGTAGGACAAATGTATATGTGTGTGTGTGTGTGTGTGTATGTGTGGTTGTGTGTGTATGAGAGAGAGAGATAGAGAGAGAGAGAGAGAGAGAGAGAGAGACAAGATCAGAAGATGTAAAGTGTGACCTGAGTTCAAGAAAGGCTTGTAATTTGCACTAGCACAGATGTTGTTTCTCTTTTCACTACCAATAGAGTTTTCCAGAGAACTTCCAGCAACAAACAGTGGATATCAACACACAAATACAGTCTCCAACCCTACACGCACACACACACACACACATACACTCACACACACACACACATACACTCACACACACACACTAGCTTAAGCACAGTTTAAAATAGAAATGGCAATGATGCCATCGATTGAAAATGTTCCAGGGTGATAAATGTGTTAATATAAAAGTCTTTGGCGATGCTAATGAACTCTCTTCCGCTCCCGGCGTGTACAAATGGAACGTGGATGTCAGAGATCAACTTGCGCGAACGCTTCTTTTAGCACGCGCTTTAAAAGACACGCATAACCTCGACTTGCAAGTGCCTCTGATCTCCACAAATTACTCCATGTTTATCTTCCTCATCATTCCTGCTTACTGAAGAGGAAACGTCTTCAGGTTCATGCTAATTAACGCTATTTACTGCGCGCGTAAGGAATCTCAAACGAGTTCTCAATGCTGATTGGTCAGAAGGTGTTGATACTGTTTTTATAGTAACAACTCATTCACATGGAATTGCACAGCGGATGCTCCACGTAAACTGAAAAAAAAAGTGAATAGTTGATGTGGTGCAGTTTTCTCTAAGGAGATGTTTATTTAACATTTATGGAATGAATCTCCAGTGTAAAAGGTAACTTTACAGCTTTGTGGTTTCCTGCAACACGAAAAGCTGCGTTTTTTTCACTTATTAACTTTAGAGATTATTAAATTAAGAGAGAGAGAGAGAGAGAGAGAGAGAGAGAGAGAAAAGTGGTGAGACTGATGAGAGAGGATTGTTTCAAGGATGTTCCACAACATTAAACGTAACTATTAATGGATAAAAAAAAAAGTCCCATTCTTTAATTAATAAAAATCCAGATTGTAGGAAAAGTCCTGTAGCATAAAATGAATAAAACACTTCAGGATGTTGCCTTTATTGGACAATGATCAGTTTCAGAGCAGTAAAGATTCCAATTTATGGACGGGGCTAAATTCTGGGTTGTAAAATTCTAAATAGAAGCTCGATGCAACAAAACTTACCACTGAATAGAAATATTGTGAATCTCGTTTTTTGTTGAACTAAGTATTTCTTTGATTATCACATGTCTAGAAACACTTTCAAAAATGACAAACCACACCTTTAAAAGAAGATTTTTAACCGAAATGGAAAATCAGATACAGACACATGAAACCCAATCCCAAGAAAAAGAAAAACGTGTCATCTCTTATTTAATTTATTCTATACCTATGCCAATAAAAATGATATAAGCCTTGGAGTCGGAGATGGATATAACAACTTATTTAGTATAATTTATGAAACGGACTCAATTATGTCACATTTAACATTTTCTCGATATATTATGTGACTGGTGAGAGTAAAAATGTCACCTCATCTTCATGGATCAAAGTTATATTCGACGCCTTTCCACGCCACCCATAATTCTGTTTAATACCCCGTGTCTGTCTGATAGGGAAATGTATTCATAGTCACACAGCACTGTGTTTTTTTTTTTTTTTTGGATTTTGTTAGCAGACAGATGTGACTTTAAGAGTCTGAGAGAAGCTACACCGAGTGCTGTTTTTATTCATAATTCACTACGGTCTAAGGTTATCCATCTGCCAGGTTTAAATAGAAAGGCTGCACTATTTGGGCAAATAGAAATATCTCTGTGTGTGTGTGTGTGTGTGTGTGTGTGTGTGTTTGTGTCAAAGTGTCTTATCTGCATCCAAATTCTGCTGGATGTACACTATATGATTCATATGCAGAATTTATTATACAAGTCCACTTTTACTTCTTTGGTGTCTCATTAAAATATACATTAGAGGAGGAAAAAAAAAGTGTCCTTCAAAATTACAATTCTAACATCACTGTGCTGAATTTTATGAAAAATATTCATAGTTCTCGATTCATTTTCTATAACTGCAGCTCTGAAAGTAGTGCATCTGGAAACGACAGATTTATAGTAAGCTATATTAATCGTTCTAATACGTTATCGTTTCTATAGTAACAGCTAATGACAGCTATTATCATTTACGGAAGGAGTGTCCAGCATTTTATCAGTGCTTTCTTTCTGACACAGGACAGCCATTTTTTTCCGTCTGATTAACGTCAAGAGAAAGAGAACGACCGTTTATAGCTGCTATAATGTACGCAAAACCAGGAAGTAACCCCCCTCAGGAAGTAACACACAAAAGATACGCGCGTTTCTTTTATATGACGTGGTTTCCTTGATTAAAAAGTGGAATATTCATTATCATTAAAAATGAACTATTCTGATGATGTACAGGCTTGAACCGTGTAGCTCCCGGACGGATTTTAGGATTTAGTGTATGAATGGCGTCTAAAAAAATAAGCGTATAGGGATATAACCGATATACAAGTACGTTATTCAGAATGAACAGATGTGTCGTAAACAAATACACACAGATAAATATAGGAGGAGCACTGTTTTTTGTTTTACCACAAAAATTCAGAAAAAGAAACCTTGTGGTTGAGGCCATGGCCACTTTTGGTTTAAATCCAAGAAGAGATTCAGATAGTGGGTGTGAGCGATCGACTTCGCTGCAGTTGGGAAAATAAGAGCATTATGAAACATCGCCGTCAGCGAGCGGCATTGGAGAAGACACTGTCACTGTCTGTCAGAGGTGGACAACTGATAAATAATTTAAAGCCCAACATGCTATATATATATATATATATATATATATATATATATATATATATATATATATATATATATATATATAGGGCTTTAAATTATTTATCAGTTTTACACACACACACACACACACACGAACACAAAAGAACCTTAATGTGATGTCATTATGCGACTAATCACCAACGTTTGCATCTTAAAAAATCATTATTATTCATTTACGTTTCCATTCAGCAGGTCGTACCCAGAAGTAAAGCTCATTCTCTTATTGAAAAGCTCTATTCTATTATCTCGGCCCTCTTTTTTTTATTATTATCATTATACACAACGATAATGGAACGAATCCCAAGGAATCGCTACAGATGATATGGGGACGATACGGCTGAGGAAAACAGCACGCAAATCTGCCAACGCGGGCGCTCCAATGGCGCTTTGTCATGATAAATAGCTTGGTAATGTACATGGCTCGTGGTGGAGGGATAGACGGCGCGTCCGTGCTCGGTCATTCTCTGTCGCTTTTCAATAGAGTGTGAAGCGCAGGAACACTCTCCACAGGCGGCTTGGCGTGTTTGACACAACACGTTCTATCCTCTCGTCTATCGAGGCCATACTACAGCTAATGATGTTCACCATTGTTTCAAAGGTTTCCTAGAAAAGGCCGTGTGTGTGTGTGTGTGTGTGTGTGTGTGTGTGTGTGTATGTGTGTGTGTGTGTGTGCATGGTTTTATATCTTAATGGGGATGGATAAGGATGTTCCCCATAAAGATGGGAATACCCAACAAAATAGGATTCAGTAACATATCAGCGTATGATAATAGACAAGTACAGTAATAAAAATGTAGAAAGTTTTGATATTTAAAAACTTTAAGGTTAGAGTTAGGGTTACGTCAGTGGAAGGTCCTCACAAGTATAGCAAGACAAGTGTGTGTGTGTGTGTGTGTGTGTGTGTGTGTGTGTGTGTTTGTGTGTGCGTTTTTTGGTTGTTCTTATTTTGTTTGTTTTTTGTTTGTTTGTTTAGGTTATTATTGAGGTTTTGGGGGGGTCTTGTGGGGACATTTAGCTGGTCCCCATGACTAAAACTGTTTCTTACCACATTTAATTATTTAATTAATTTGACAAAAACTGCTGTTTTCATTAATAAATAGCCTAAAGCTTTTTTTGACGCTGAGGTTAAGGATATATGTTAGTGGAAGGTTGTCACAAGGCTATTATGTTTTTATACATCTTATTGGAGGCCAAGTGTCCCCACAAGGATAGGAATATCGGACAGTTTTAAACCTATGGGGACATTTGGCTGGTCCCCAAGAGGAAAACCGATTATGTTTTGGATGATGTCAGTGAAAGGTCCGCACAAGGATAGTGAGTATGTCTGTGTGTGTGTGTTTGTGTGTGTGTGTGTGTTTTGGGGGTTGGGAATGAGAGCTGTCGCAACTAGCTGAGGGAGAGAGAATAAAAGAAAGAGCGAGAGCGACTCGCTCTGTGTGAGTGTGTGTGTGTGTGTGTGTGTGTGTGCCACAGCGCTATTGTTCGCCGCACAGAACCCGTCAGCACAATTTTGCTGATATGCAAGCAAATCTACGGGAATGGTGCAGAGCAGAGGTCAGTGCTTATAATATAAATGACGCCTTATTTTCCTACACACACACGTTTTATTTTTTACACACTACTACTCCATATGCTCGAGTGTAGTAGCCAAATGTTGTGAGGTGTCTTAGCTAAATTGCGGCGTCAAACTATCGTGCGTGTGTGTGTCTGAGAGAGAGAGATTGTGTGTGTGTCTGAGAGGGTTTTTTTCACATTAATATTTCTGTGCATTAATTACCCCAGTGCCCCAGCTCCCTTACTAAATAATTTAATGTCACGTTTGATAGACCCCCCCCCCATGCTAATTGCTAATTTAAGTGGTGATGATTTATTAGCGCCGTATGATTACTTTAGCTACAGATGCTAATGCAGTCACAACATGCTGTGTTCATACTCAGGTTGTGTAAATCAGAGCTCATCGAAACCAATTTTAAACATCAATAATACAGTGTGTTGCATTATTATTCACCCCGATTTGAAAGTTTCCACTTTTGTATTATTGCATCAAGGCCATTGTTTTCACTCCGACTACAAGTTTTATATTCTCGTAGATACCGATTATGATACAGAAATGAGAAAGTTACATAGTATAACCAAACACACAGCCTGCAGCCTGCTTCACTTTGAATGCCATCATTAATTGTGAAATATGTCCATATTGTCTGTTCTTTAGCATGATGACGTGCACTAGGTTTATGTCATATAGTATCACCTGACATCGGATGTTGGTTTTGGGGCATTTTTTCAATGAGTAAACAAGCACAGTAACGGACCAATACCTGATACCAGGATCAGTATCAATACATGCATAGTGAACACATGGAACTATTACTTGTGATTATATATCACAAATCTACACAAAATAATCCATAATATTGAAGGGGGGATTAATATAGCTTGCAAAATCATTTAGAACGAAAAGGGGGAAAAAAAACCCCAGACAAACATGATGCTGCCACCACCATACTTCATAAATTGCAAATAAAATCCATTTCAGTTCCAGGTTGTAACACTGCAAAATGTGGTACACTCAAGGGGGGTGAATACTTATGCAATCCACTGTAAGTTTCTAACCTGAAAAAACATGATGCTGCCACCACTATGCTTCAAAAATTCACTTCCAGGTTGTACCACTACAAGTGTTCCAGGTTGTGGCACACTTCAGGGGGTGAATACTTATCTAACGATCAGGTGATATGCTGTGAAGCATAATAATCACCAGTTGCTATTTTTTTAACCGAACTAGCGGTGCATGAGCGTTAAGGCGATCGTCACCAATGCAGTTAAACACAAGTCATGCACTTTCTTGCTTGTTTAGGTTGAAGCACGTTGTCACATGATTGGTCATCTCTAAAAGCTCAATTGAATCAATCTCGTTGCAAATTACACCGATTTTACAGCACTACATGATAAAAGGCCATCGGGGGAAAAATAACAACGGTATTTCTCAAAACATGGCAGAAAAATGAGTCGCCATAATTAAGGCATCACTGCAGACATGGCTTTTAGACCTGATCCGGATCGGAATTCTCGTTATGGAGCGCTCGGAAGTGACACCTTCCTGTCACCCAACTGTGTATCATGTCCAGCTCGTTATGACCATGTAGGCTGGTCATCTCTAGCACACACACACACATACACACATGGTCCTAATGAGACTACGAGCTCCAATCTGGCTGCACATGAAAGCACATCTTTGCTCAACAAGCCGAAAACTGGCTCCGGAGACGTTCCTTTCAAGATGTTCCTGCTTTGAACGGTTGAAGGTTTTATCACAACGGATGAAATTCCGTGTCAGCTTAAAGGAAAAGTTCATATTGAAACGCAGTAAAGGTGTTTATTTGGAAATATTTGTCACTTGCAGTTGTATTAAATAATGCGATTTTAGCGCGATGTTACGCTCACCACCATGTTAACGAGAAATCCAGCATAGACGGAGTGGAGACACTGGAGCAAAAGACTCCAACTCCCAGAATGCACTGCATATGCTACAGCATATGGAAGCGAGTAAGATCAATGAGTAAAATCACGAGTGTTGCAGTGCTGAAGCTTCGGAAGCTTGAGCAAGAGTGCACAGATGATGTGAGAGAGCTGGGCAGAATAAAGGACTAACGCGCCGCCGCATCGCTCTCTTTACGTAGAGGGCTTTACGCCACTGCAACAGCATGTCAGAAAGTTGTGCCTCTTGTAACTGTGAATGCTCTAACGTAGGGCAAAAATGAAACACTCGTGCTTAGATTTTTATAAATCAGTCGCAAAACTTGGCAGAATGCGACACACATGGTCGCCGTTTGTTATGCGTGCCATTAACGTGAGAGAGGAAACAAGAACGGATGATCATGAGCGCTCGAACATTCTGTTGCTTTGTTACAGAGAACGGATGATGCTAGAGGCCCTTTTGTTCGGGATCATTTCGCTTAAGCGGGAGACGGTGCTAAAAAAAAAACCGGAGGAGTGATATCACGAATGACCGAGGAGTGCCTCCGCATGGCACCTCGCTCAAGCACGGGGTCTTGGAATGTGAGCATGGGTTATAAATAATTTCCTTTGCAATTTATAGACTTTGTTTCAGGAAATGGTGTACAATCTCTAGAGCCTTTTAGCTATAAATCCTGCCTGCACTAGAAAATCAACAATATACAAGATTGTGTAAACATGTGGGAGGAATAAATGTCTTCCATTCACACTGGTGTGGAATTATATCTACATAGAATTCGACAAGCATGAAGGCGACGCCATGCAATGAATCAGGAAAGGCAGGACAATTGCTTTTTTTTTTTTTTTTTTTTTGCTCCGAAAATGCCAAACACAACCTCGCATCAATAAAGGATTAGCCCTGCAGTGGCGATTGTAGAACGCCTGAGCAAATAAGCAACGGTTTATTCTCTGCATTCTCTCGCTCTGCAGTCATCCAAACAATAACTCATTCCTGTGCCCGTCTGAGCTGGCAAAGCATCGTGGGTACGAGTGACAGTGAGCAATGGAGCCCAAGGCGGCTGGGAAAAGCCGTGTTGTTATTATCTAACCAAAGCGATATGGTGCACCTTGAAGGGAAGACTTGGATCCGCGTCCCTATCTTTTCCCCGATTCCCCCAAGTGTGAAATCAGTCACCTATCTCTAAAATGCAAACCCTCTGGCCTCTTTATTCACACGGCCGACAAAAGATTCGCTTCTACGCCTCGTCCGGCGTCGTATCTATTACCTCCACCGTTATAGGAATCGTTCTTTTTTTTTTGTCCCTCTCGTCTCTCGTTTTCTCTCTATATGGGTTCCCTGTGCAACAGTCCGATCTGATGAAATCAATATCTGGCCCTTTACAGGCATTAAAAACCAGGCAGGCGGAGACTGCTGATACGACTCGGTCTTATCAAAGCCCGAAAAAGCGCAGAGCTAGGAGAAAAGTGAGAAGTACTTCTCCCTCCAACATACACCCACCCACCCCTCCACCCTTTATTTTTTTCTTACATCATCACTCGGATGTCAACATCTGCATACTCGTTTTAAACAAAGGCGTTCATACGTGCAGCAACATGTAATACCTAACACTCTATCTTAGTGAAGATCCATTTTGTGATCAAAGATTTGACGTTCCAGCTAGCTAAACTAAGAAAAGCTAGTAAAATCCTCCAACCCCCACTGAAAAACGTAGTAAACAATGAAAAACACGAATCTAGACATTTGATCTGCTGCACAGAATGTTTGAATGTGCACGAAATAGCTGAATCTAAAGTGGCAGAACATTTATGGTAAATATAATAATTATATATATTTATTATATATAATGAATTTTATACTATATTTTGTGACTCCTTTTTTATTATAATTTATTTAAATGATAACTATATACAACAAAGCCCCAGATTTACCCAGAATCATGAAATGAAAAAGAAGAAAAAAAGTTATTACTATCGACAAAACAAGCAACAGACAAAATAAGAGCCATAACCAAAGTAACATACAGAGGGTTACCAAGAACACTTAAAATCTCTAAAGGTCTGATAGAGCCTGAATAAGGTCTATTTTTATATTATCTTGTAGAACATCTACAGAAGATCCACATCTACAAAATGGCTTTCTCCTCCAGCTTATCATACCAGCTCTTCAAATCCATTCGTTTCATTAGTGAAGGTTTTACACAGTAGCTGATTGGTCAACGCCGCCGTTTTGTTACATTCATCCTTTGTTCATCCGATATGATGATTTGCTGGCAGATACAATCTTCTAAAGCCAAGGTTATTTTTTGAGTTTGGAGACAGAACTTTTTCTTTGTCTTTTTTTATCAATATAAAGTATCCCCCAGAGCTGAAGACCAAACCTCATTTTCAACCCAAATCCCAAACAGAACCTTATCATACTGTATTAGGGAAGTCCTGACAAGGTGTGCAGAGACATCAGTCTGTACTTCAGACCCAGCGAGCACCCCCCTGCCCCCGTGTGGAGGGTGCGAGTAAGCTACGAAACGCGCACTTCAATTCCACGTTGCTAATTAAAAACCTTAATCTCGTGACATTTCGGGTCAGACGGGGTTAAATCACTTGAACTGCGCTCACTTCAGGGACAGTATCTCTGTTCGAAAGCGAACTCTGTGATTAATCCTTTATATTCTTCAGAGGAACACCTTCATTATAAAGCCGCAGGCTGTAATGCACAACCTGTGAATAATTATAAAGCAACTGTAATGTTTATTAACAATTTATACATGCTTATAATGTCATAATTTAATCAAGCAAACTGAATATTAGTCCTAATTATTATTAAGTAAGTTTAAGCACATAAGACACTATTAACCTTATTTTTGTAATGTTATAAAAGAAACTCCGGATAATTCCAGATCATTTACAAAAACACACACTGCCACAGCGAAGGGAATCATTTTTAATGCACCGATACTAAATTTCTCAGCCGATACCGATAACCGATTATTTAGAGTGATATCGGCCGATACCGATAGTTCTGCCTTTTATGCCTTCTTTTAAATGAATAATAATTAATTCCACAATTCTGAAAGAAATGCAAATAAAAACTTTATTCTCTCCATTTCAACAACTTATTTCACAGTAACTGGTCTCATGAACAGAAAACACATTACTCTAATTAACATTAACACATTAACTAAATTCTGAAGATTAAAGTAAGATTTCTTAACTTATTGAATGTTATTAATTCATATTAACATTGACTGAATTCTAAAAAACTCCTGTTAGTCTCACATTAACTCACCACAAACAAAAGTATTTCTACTTCATCACTGAACACCAAACTGGTAATATATAATATCAACTATTTTTATATATTTATATTAACTGGATATGAAATACACTACACTACAAATATATTTTTTCTGTGCAATATACACTTTTTTGCCAACTCACCTTCATTTAAATCTTTCAGCAGTGTACTGGAACGTTAATTCAGATCGAGCAGCATGGGAAAATAAAATTAGATTCGACGCCGAAACTCCTGCTTCACTGCTGCAGAGTCCGGTGTAAAATTTTAGCAGTGCAGAGCTTACAGAGATAACAAACTGCAGTTTTGTCATCATTCCACACAAGAGACATCATCTTTACACACAGCACCAAATCTATGTTTTCCCGCCCTCTTTTGATTGACAGGATATAATCGACCCTGATCATCGGATGTTTTTAAACTAATCTTTAATTTGTATCCATTTATTGTTATATTTAATGATGATGATGGAATGTCAAAGTGAGTTCCTTTTATCATGTACGTTAACACAGCTATCACCAGCCCCTCAATCGAAGCTAATAAGACAGAAATACGGCCGTAAAAAAACAGACAAACTCTCAAAAAACTTAAAGCTACAACTTTACTTCTGACTGTTACAAAGGATTGACACTGGAGACTCCTTCCATAAATGTTACTTAAACATATAGAAAGCTTCACCATTTCAACAATCCGTTTCTGTGCGTCGTCCGCCAAACAAATCCCTGTCAATGAGCGGTTACTATAGCAATGATAACTGCACCAATCAGAATCCAGAATTCGCTGCGTTGGTGTTGTTTATAATTATTTAGCCGGTAACTTACGATTCGAGGTTTTCAAGGAATTATAGATCGAGCATTATTAGAGCTTTATAAAGCAGTCATTAGTTAGAGTATATTAAAATGTTTGCAAGGAATCATGTTTCAAGTAATGTTTCTCATTGGACTGACATTTTCCAGTCGCCGTGAGCCTTTAAACCGTTCGATTGTGCTTGGTGATCTCTACAATGAACAGCTTGACAAACAACATTCAAAACATGCCGGGTCATCACCACGGCTGTAAATGATTCGGTTGGGTTTTTCTTTTTAATGGTCATTCATTATTAAACCAAGCATCACAACTGGTGGAAAGGACTGGAGGCGATTGCTGTGGCTGGTGCTGATATTTGTAGATAAATGCCACATCCCTGGAGGTTCTCCCCGTCGTGAATTATTAGCAAAGCTTCATTGATCTCCATTGAAATCACAATAATCTCCAGTTTTCATCCAAGTCTTTCCCGGACGCTCGGCTGCAACTGTTATCGCAAAGGTGTTTTCCCATCCCTTCTGTTTTTTTTTTTGCTGGACTCTAAAATGATTTCCTCCCATCCTTCCACTGCAGTGTGTGTGTGTGTGTGTGTGTGTGTGTGTGTGTGTGTGCAGTATTGGTTTTATAGGCTCAATAAAAAGACTAAAGTCCCCTCCATGACTGCAAAGCTCTGTGCCATATGTGGACAAACTCGATTCCTTTTACAGTGATGAATACTCTGATATAATAAAGACACGTTTATGGAAGAGCTTCTCCGCTTTTTCGGCGGCGAAGAATTTCATTACGGAGTCTGCGGTCGTCGTGGGTCGTACTCGGCGTAGCAGAGCATAACGGAGTGCTGCAATCGTTCAGCGAGAGCCTACATGGATTTTTTTCTGCGTTCGTTTCTCATCTTTGGTTGTTTTGAAAAAACAAAACCAAAATTGCTTGCATGATAAAAGATAAACATTCCATGCTTATCATTCAAGGTTGGTGCGTTTAGATCGGAAAAGGTAAAATGCTAATATTCGCAGTAGTGCTTAGGCTCCTGCTACGCATATAGAAACGCATTATATGAAAAAGACTATGCATTGCAAATCCGGGAAAGATGAATGCCAATGCAAAGATTTGGTGTTGGGGAAATTGAAAATAAAATCTCCAAACACGACTCTTTTGATAGACGTCAAAACCCGATCTGTCGTTCTGACGATGCCACGTAGCAATCAAATGCTAGAACGCAGTCAGTGCTTGTCAGTCATCGATGACACCAGACAAAAAAAGAAAGTCAATTCGAAACGCAGAGCACTGGAATCGCCAAATAAACAGCGAACAACACGGCAAGTAGGAAATCTAATATCGAACACGCAGGACTGAAACCTCCCAGGACGCGGTGTGAATCGGCGGAATCAAATGAGATCGCCTCTCCGTGACACGGGCCTTGTTCCTTCTTGCCCCGGTGCATGCTGGGATAGCAAGCAGGGTCAGAAAGGCTGTCTCTCTCTCTCGATTTGTGAGCTATAATGAAATGCAGCAGCCCTGCTTGTCACAGGTCAGCAAGCCGTCGTGCACTGCAAATGCCAAGCCCATTCGTTATGAAAATGCTATGCATTGATTTGTCATACGTCGCAAAGCTCTGTCGAGAGGGGCCATTTTTAAATCTGTGCTGTGCAGCGTCGCGCGGACCGTGGCGTTACCATTAATACCTTTCACACGGGCTGAGATTAGAGAGTTTTAGAGCAGCCTGAATAACGTGACGCTGAGCCTGGCCGAAATTAAAAACAGAATGACATAAAACAGTTATAATGCAATAGGAGTAAACTCCTGAGTAATACATTCTGAGATATATAGCATATTTTGTCATTAATGTCATACAGAAAAAAAAAATCCATTAAGTCTTATTCTGACACATTTATGAAAGCATCATAAAGTACTTGGTCATGACATTTGTCATAATATTTGTTGTGAAGTACATCATAACATTCGTTGTATGCACTACTACTAATAGGCATATAAAATAAAAACAGCATGTGACATAAGTTGTCATAGCATTGAACATTATGGCAGCATTAGTTCACAGTCATTCATAACACGCTTATGTTATAATCCAGGTCCATGACATCATGGTAGCTATCATGACAACTAACAGTAATAGGTAACCTGACAATATTATTGTTGTACTGCACAAGAACTATTATGACATGAATATGTCAGTGTTGTGATGCAGGGTTCAAGTAACCGCCTTCTCCACTTAATTTGAACCATGCATTATGTCACAGACATGTTATAGCAGATGTTGGTACGCGTCCATGACATTTCCTATAAATGTATTTGGAAAATCTGACATAAGTCACAAGTCATGAGCTGGTAATAACAGCTGTTATGAAGTGCACACTTTGTCAAACCATGCCCAAACCAGAGCACTAAACGTGACATTAGAGTAGCTGTTATGACAACTGCAACTTACTGAAAACATCATTATTTCACTGCATGTGAAAGGTTATGACAAGATCTCATAAAATGTCTATGACAAGGTTATGACAGCTTTGTGATGCAGAGTTCAAGTGTTACCATGCACTTCACTTTATTTTAGGTTATAGCTAATTTATATGATGTTATATGACAGGTTATCTCCAATGATACAACCGTGCCATGTCAGCATTATCTGTCATTGCTATATTATTTAATGTTATTACAGCTTATAACAGTCGCTTACCTTCATGTCACAGCTTTTGTCTAGCAAAATACCAGTGTCGCATTATCATTTTCTGGCCATGTCTCCTGTCATGTTTGTCATCCTAAGTACAATATTCCTACCTGTGCTAATTTACATGCATTAATAAATCATAACTCATTTATGAGTTTACTCATTATGTTATTTCCAGGTTCCTGACAGCATTATACAGTACTTGGTTCTGACATTTCCCATCATGAATCTAGAAAATGTGACATAAGATATTAATAACAGCTGTCAAGAAGTACATGTCATAACATCTGTCATAAGACATACACTAACTACTTTGAATAGCATTGAACATTGTGGTAGTTATCATGATAAACAGATAACGCTGATATTATTGCACTTCATGTGAATTGTTATGACAACTAATGACATGCTTATGTTTATATCAGTCTTATGATGTAGGATTCTATTAAAATGTTCTCTCATTACATGTTCATGACAAGACAGTGTTATCAACGAATCTACTTTATTTAAACCCTGCATCAAGTTATAAACATGTTATAGCACATCATATGCTGTCATGAAAGTTTATGTCTAGCTATATACCAATATTGCATTATCATGACTATTTAACAATTTTCAATGATGCATGTCGTGTTTAATGTTTAATTGTGCTCATTCTCATGTGTTAATAACTCCTTTATAACACATTTATGACACTTTCAGTAATTTGATGCTGTGACACATTAAAATTGCTTTGTAGTGAGTTTACGGCATGGCAGAAGGAGACAAATGCTGTTTGAAATGTGCCGCCATGTTTCAGACATCAGAATTTCAATCCACATGAACTGTTATGACAACTAATGACAT